>NC_056522.1:41169891-41231762 GCF_019175285.1 Sceloporus undulatus | reverse complement strand
GGAGCAACATTTATTGGTACCTTAAATTAGCTTACCTCTGTGGACCCTGTGCTTGCAACCCACTGTATAATTCAAGATGTTAGAGAATCCAGAATAATTCTTTACCTTCCAGAACGTGTGCCCAGGAAGTGCCACTATCGAACCATATATCCAAGACATCTTGGCCTTGTACGTAATCGTGGACATCACGGCTATCAGCCTGCTTCAGAAATACACAGAAAAAAAGGCATAGGATTCTACAAGTTAGACAGATATGTTTTTCTTGAATTTCTGCTCTTGCTCTCTGTATATTTAAATTCACAAAGGCCTAGTTACAAAACAGTCAGCTTCCACATTTGCAGCTGTGACTTTTGAGTATTTGATTAGTTATGGATTTGAGTAATATGTTCTCTCTGGGAATCTCTAGTTCCTCCAACATGACTCTGTTGACCAGATTCATGATAGAGGAGCTAGAGATTCCTAGAGAAAATACTTCTCTAGGCATTTGTAGGTCCTACAACACAATCCTGTGGTCAACTTGCAGTAGATGTTGACCACAGAGTTGCATTGGAGGATGCAGAGATTTCTAGATAAAAAACTGTAAAGAAAAGTGTTGTTTTTTATTTGCAGTTTTTCAACTTTAATACATAATAAATAATAAAACTTTTATTTCTATCCTGCTTTTCAGCGACAAAACAATCAAAGCGGCTATCACAGGAGTCCTGTGCCCAACAAATTTGGAGGGCCTACCTTAACAACCATTTTAAATTCAATCCTCAATGAATGAGTTACCATTAATTAAAAGGCAATATCCTTGATGCTCACTTGTATGTACATTACATAGAGGTTAGCAGTGTTTACTAGTTTTGCTACAATTAGGATACTAGTCTGTGGCCCATTAAAAAACCTAGTAAATTTATTATGATGAGTTAGCATATCACATCACCTTATCAGGTGCCTGAAAGTATATCCTCTATTGGAAGATAACAGTTCATGCACTTGATAAAACAAACTCTACATCATGAAAGCTTATGCCATAAGAAATATGCTCATTTTTTTTAGGTGTTAGAAGGCTGTTTGTCACTTCTGTGTGTATATTTGTGGGTAGATTCAGCCAACAATTTTCACAGTAGTTGCTAGTGCAGACATCTGTGCAGGCTCAAGCCTTTTTGTCTTCCTTTTCAAAATTTTGCCCAGTCCCAACTGTAAATTTCCAGGTCTTGCTGTCTGAACATTGGTCCCAGCTCACCAGCAGCGCTGACAGGACAGGGGGAGATGGCAGGGCTGGGCAGTCTAGAAGGGGCCTTGAAGCCCTACTATATTATATTGCATGTTTTTCTTTTTCTCATAATAATTATTTGTAGATTGTTTTTGACATCATTATTATATAGGTGCATTAAAAAATAAAGTAAGTGACACAAAGTACTGGTCATGATCTGTAAAGCTCTAAACAGCTTAGGTCCAGACTATCTGAAAGACCATATCTCTCCATACAAACCTGCCAGAACGTTTTCTCTTGGTTCCTCCACCATCACAGATTTCCTTGGTGAGAAGGGCATGAGAGAGAGCCTTCTCAGTAGCTACTCCCATCCTCTGAAATACCCTTCCATGGGAAGTTAGGCTGGCCCCCTCCCGGCTTTCCTTTCGCTGGCAGAAAATACATTTTTGTTTGAGTAAGTTTTAAAGAGTTAAGCAGGGGAGGTTATTTGTGCATTTTGTTTTTAACATTTGTATGTCTTTTAAAATGTTTTGATAATGTTTAATGTGGAGATTTTAAATTTTAAATTTTTTATTGTAAACACTTTTCATTTTTCATTTGCTGTTTTCGGAAGCTGTCTTGGGTTCAAATTTGGGAGAAAGGTAGCATATAAACGAAGTAAATAAATAAATAAAATTTGAAACCCTATGTAGAGAATTTTAGTGGAGTGGGGGACACTGACTCAGGCAGGCCAGTAAAAGAAAACTGCACATCTCAGGAGTTGCTCCCACAGCTGCCAAGCAAAGCCACCTGGCAGAGGGAGCAAAGGAAGAAATTCCTCCTAACTCCAGCTGAGCCAGGCTTCAGGGGCCAGATATGCTCCCTTTCCCTGCCCACCTGCCTTACTTAATGCCAGGAATACACTGGACATGCCCACTAGGAGACCTGTTTTTTTGTTTTTTTTTACCACTGAAGCTTTAATAATGCTCTTTTCTGCAACCGGAATTGTTTATCTCAGATTGGCCTTTTTAGCCATCAGTGCGCTTGTAGTAAGCGTGGGATGAGTCCTTCCTGAATCTTCGTTTGCGAAGAAAAGCCAGAGAGTTGTGTGCCCTCAAACTGTATCACCCTAAGGGAGTGGTTTCCAACCTTTTCTATGCCCCACTAGAAATGTTTGGTTAATGTTCACATCCCCTAAAAAATTAATACCACATGTGAAGATGAAGGAGTCTAAGTTCTAATTTTTAAACCACAAATTGAACCACATGCAAAACTGCGGGTAAACAAATTGAAATTAAAAAAAAACATAAGCTTTTAACTCAGTGCCATTCTAAACTGAGTGATTATATTCTGATTTGGAAAAAGCTGTAAACTACTGTAAATTGTAAAATTCTCTCCTTTTAATTAAATAAACAATGAGACTACTGTCTATGGGACACAACCACCTACTACTATTTCTCAAGGCACAATAGGAGCTGGCTGAGTGATGACTCGTGACTTGCCACTTAAAGACACAAACCATTCTTTTTTGCACACCTGAAATTGCACCTCAGATTGGGAACCCCTATCCTAAAGCATTTCACAGCCTTTCCTGGGGATGAGAGTGGGTGACTTGCCCAAGGTCACTCAGAGGGTTTCCATGGCTGAGCAGGGAATCAATCTCTGATCTGCAGAGTCATAATCCAATGCTAAAACAACTACATCACACTGCTTACCAACCCTGCTTACCAGTATAAAAAATATCCAACCTGTCCCATGCTACACCTTTAAGCATCCAGATTTGAAATCAGCACCAGGTTTCAGCCACTTCCTGAACAGACTAGGCAGCCACAAAGGGACTCCCCTGGCTTTGAATTACCTTTGTCAATGCTTCACTGGGAAGAAGCTGCTCAATAGGAAGGGTCCACCAAGCATCACTGCCATGTTGCTCCACTACTTTAATCACATTCTCAATGCTTTTTCTGTGGGAAAACAAAGCAAAGCAATAATAATGGGCAGTGCAATTACTATACATTTGTCAAAATAATTCAAACCAGACAAAGCTGCATAAACTATAAATAAATGAAAATTAACACAGCTTACAGGTATGATAGTATCTGGCCATATTTAAGAAAAAACATTCAGTAAAAGCACCATGAAAAAAATTCCAAACACATGTTTGAGTATCCTTTAATTAGAATGCCAAAATACTCCAAAGTAGTCCATAAGGGTGGCTGAGAGAGTGACCTCTTTGCTTTTTGATGGAAATAAACTTTGTTTCATGCACAAAATTATTTTGTGCCTAGTGGAGAGAACACTCCACTAGGCATTTGTAGTTCCTCCAGTGCAATTTTATGGTCAATGTCTGGTAGATTTTGACCAGAGTTGAACTGGAGGACCTAGAGATTCCTAGAGGTAAAAACATAGTGTTTTTGTTATTTGCATTTTTTCCACATTCACAGCGGTCCTCTGCCCAGATCCCCAGTGAATGTGGAGGGGTGAGTATATAAAATTATAGACGTTAGGTAAAGCAATTGCCCTATGAGCAGTCAGTTCCCATAGGTTTGTCAAACAAAACAGTATTTGCTTGCTGCTAGAAGGACGCCACAGAGTCTAAGCTCTCTAGAAAGGGAGTTCCAGAGTCTGGGAGCAGCCAGCAGGCAGTCCCTCTCCTTTGATCCCAATAGATGCACCTGTAAAAGTGGTGGATTGGAAAGAACGGCACCTTGTGAACTCAAATGCTAGGCAGGCTGATATGGGAGAATACGGTTCATCAAATAATAATAATAATAATAATAATAATAATAATTTTATTTATATTCTCCCAGATGGATCGAGGCAGGATTACAACCCTATAAAATATGCAGAACACAACAATAAAAATAACCTCCACTTGAGCGGTATAGGGTTTAGAGTTAATAACTAGCACTTTGAACTGTGTTCCAAAGCAGATTGGCCTTTTAAAAAAGTGTATGAATGTGCCTTCAAGTTGCTGTTACCTTATGGGGATCCTATGAATTTCATCGAGTTTTCTTAGGCAAGGTATACTCAGAGGTGGTTTTGCCAGTTCCTTCATCTGAAATAGACCCTACAGTTATTCACTGGCTGTCCCCCATCCAAATGTTAACTGGGCCTGACTCTGCTTAGCTTTCAAGATCAGACAGGATCTGGTACCATAAGGGTATCTAGCCTTACATAATTAAAAAATTTTCTGAAAGTCACAAGATTCCAAAGTTGTGTCAATTGAGGAAACCATTTGTTAGTACTTACATATACATCCTTAAAGAAAGAAGACTAGAGATTTATTTCACAATGAAAAAGAGTATGTTTTTAAGGCCTCACATTTCTTACTATGAAGAGTGGCTTGTTTCATAACAGGTATTTTGATCCAACACATATTGCCCTTCAGCTGGGCTTATAAAAAGAGGGTTTGTGATAATGAAACTATATTCCTGTAATCCAAAGGCCAACAGCAATTTGGCACAATAGGGCAAGATTAGATTATCATATATCTCACTCTGCATGTGAGGGGGTGTAGGGATGAGTGCACATATGTGTACCTTCTGGCTAAATGAAAGAAATCAACAGCATATAGTAAGGTTGAAATTGAAACAAACAAACAAACAAGGTTCATTTATATACCGCTTCATACTGCCTAAGCAGTGTCTAAATGGTTTACAACTATAAGCTAATTTGCCCCCAACAGTCTGGATACTTGTTTTAGTGACCTCGGAAGGATGCAAGCCTGAGTCAAGCTTGAGCCCTTTTGCTGGTCTTGAACTTGCAAGCTTATGGTTTTGAGTGAGTGGCTGCAGTACAAGCATTTAACCACTGCACCACCAGGGCTCATTTTAATAACTTATTGAGATCAAGAAAACTTGCCTACAGGCAACAAGAAATCTAACCAATGTTAAAATGACAGGTAAAAGTAAAGGTATTCCCTTTACATGAATGTCTACTCATAAGGGACGGTGTTCATCTCCGTTTCTAAGCCAAAAAGCCAGTGTTGTCTGAAGTTGAATCCAGTGGTCATGTGGCCAGCATAACGGCACTGAACACTGTTACCTTCTCACCGAAGTGGTACCTATTTATCTACTTGTATTTGCATGCTTTCGAACTGACAGGTGGGCAGGTACATTTCTGGGCTAGACATTTTTGTGTATTTCCTTTAAAATAAACCTTACTCTAGAAATCACTTGTTAATATAATGTAAGATCCCTGAATAAAGTTATCTGGACATTAAAAAAAGTTGCAACAAGCATACATAATCTGACTGATTTACTTATTAAACAATTAAAAACTTCCTTCCATGTAATTTATGAAATGAATAACAATTCTGCTACAATTTTACATTAGCAGGAAGAATACACATCCTTAAAAAATTTTCACAGCTTCGAACATATCTCTGCTCCCTTTCTCTTATATGCCATTCCCATAGGCTTTATCAAAATAGTTGCGAACACCAGAAGTATGCTTTCTCTTCTCATCTATACCAGTACACATCTTGAAAAAAAAACCTGAGGCAAACATTTTTCTCTACAGTGTGCATTCAACACCTTCCTCAAATAACTACTTATCGCTCTACAAACGACAAACTTCAGTTGCAGAAACAATAATTCACAATGTAAGCAAAAGAAGCCCGGTTGTAAAACTTTGCCCCATATTCATATGCCATATCGGACAGAATTGGCATTACGTGTCATTCTCAAGGTTTCTTGGATGAAAATCCACAGGACAATTCACGCTACAATGACGCCAACCAATCATTTTGAACGCTGATACTGATTAGGCCAGGTGCTTATTTAGTGGGGAATTAAGCAGTGTTGAGATGTTTTCTGCCAGAGGAAGAAACGGATGCTGGTGGTCGCTGCTCCTAACTGGTGGACAATGAACCATGCCAGGTAACCTCTCTTTTACAAGACTGCAGCTTATCTTCCAAGCTATGTAGGAGGGATATTACAAGTGTACAGAAATTAACATATTGTGTGTTCTGAGTGAAAGATATGTCAATCCAGAATGATTAATTTTTCTACCCTAATTAAAGAAAAAATACATCTAGCTTCTAAGAGAATTAGAATAATAATTTTTTTACTCTCATGTAGACTTCCAAAATTTAAAGTATTAGAAAAGCAGCTACGGTAGTTTAACCAGAAAATGCATTCAGTTTAAATCAAAATCACACAGACTATCTGAGATTGTCGATCAGGAAGTGTTTTCTTAATTTTTACAGGTGAATGCAGAATCTAGAAGAAATTAAATACAACCAATGAATACCTATATATTTTTAGCTCTCTCTATGTACTTTCTTATTGAACACACTAGCTCATGCATTTTAAATTGGTGTAGTGCCAGGGACCATCACTTTGTTTTTAAATGGGAAACATTTACCTTTTGTTCTATCTTCTCCTATATGAGGACTGTTCACACGCTTATAATTTTAAGAAGCATTTTTTTCTAGTTTTATGAGTTAACTTATTAACAACCAATAATTCATTTCAAAAGCTACAATAGTTTCACTAATTATAATGATTTCACCAGCTTTTACTTACCTGTTGTGCTAAAGCTATTTTAATTCATTTTATTTTTAACAGAAATGCCTGTGCCCCTCAACTCTCTCCATTCTTCAAAACAGAGAAGAGCTTATTTGCTTTCCATTATTTTTAAAGATTCCTTGATGGTTTACTGGTACAAGTTGCAACATACTCCAGTCGCATGCTATGTAGCCGGGGAGCATCTGTGATATCCCTGATTCTTTGAAATATTGCATTAAGTGCAAATGTGGGACAAGAGACTACATACTTCTGGTTTTCAAATTTAAGTGGCATTTAAGAAACAGATTTTTTTTTTTTTTAACAAATCTTTGTGTATGTTTTACAAATCATACTGCAACACAACCATTTTTTTCTACGTTCACTTTCAAGGTAAACTTTCAGATATGAATTTTAGACCAGCTACAATATGAATACTAAGACCACCGACAGGAAAGGAGTGTTTCAAACACACAGTGTTGTCAAGTGTAACAGCAACTCCATGTGGACTAGCCATATTGCCAGTGGAGGTGCTGTTACTTTTGAAGCCACTGACCAAACTCTGGATATTGACTGAAGAACATTTGCACAAGAAACTATAATCAAACAAACTCATTATTCCAGCGGATGTTATTTACATTGCTTCATCTCCACTGAAAATAGTGCCTTTTCTTTCCAGTATTATATCTTTGTAAAATGCTGTGAAGATACCAAGCATGTATCACTCCGTCTGTTCAAAATGGAGGTTTAGGGTAATGACCTATGATTTGACAGACTGTCCTTTCTATGTCTGCCTGTCATTTCTGTAGGCCAATACTCTGTACGCTCTCACTACTCTGCAAGGGAGGTATAAGAACTCATGTTTAAATTAAATGTATGTAAGTGAGAAAAATAAATGATTTTTAAAGCAGTAAAGCCTCTCTCTAACGCTAACCATTCATTCCTTTTTTGTATCACAGGATAGATGGAATGTGCTGTAATTTAAAATGAAGATTTATTTGAAACATACCCTCCATAAACTGTTCTTAGAATACAGATACAACGAGTAATAAGGAAGCAATGTAATTCTGGATCTGTTTTAGGCTTTTAAGATACTAGTAACAGAAATGGAGCTATCCTATACAACTCTTCAAAATTCTTGTAGAAAAGAATTTTAAGTAACATACAGATGTAAATTAATAGAATATACGTCATTTTATGTTGCTGTTCCACTTGCAGTTGTCCAAAACTTTGTTGTAACATCTACAACATGTATAATTTTGGGTAAGTACTTCAGGAACAGTGATTCTTTAGAGGATTTCCCAAACAATCAAGAATATTACACCAAGTCCTAGAAGTGTTTGATTTCCCTGCAGCTTGGGTCACAGGAAAGAAAGAATCTCACAAGCAAAAGGAAGCATTTCTGAATAATGAAAGGAGTCCATAACAATTACTTCCTGGAACATTTGAAGCCTAAGTATATGATTGCAAATACCATAAAAGAAAAGCAAATAACATTTTAGATTGTTTAGAAAACTCAGAAACCATCATTTTAGACTGGGTTTTTCCTACCCATGTCACCATGATTTTAGTTAGTGAAGATGTCAGGGACTGGATTTGGATTGTTGTACAGTACAAACAAAGTATTTGCTGAGCTACAGCTCACTGACTCCATGCCTCCCTTTGTCTGGTTTTACCAGGGACCATTCCTAAACTGAAAGGCTAAGTGAGTGAAGCCAGCTGATCTTTACTAGAGTTAGTGCACATAATCTCTGCTCCCAGCCATATACATACCACCACAGCCCAATGGAACAGCAGAAGAATTTGCATACAAAGGGAGACAAAAGAAGCATAGATCTTGGAAAAGTTCTTTGTACTATTAATTTCAAAACTGACCATGCTGGCTGGGGGATTCTTGGAGCTGTGTCCCCCCCCCAAAAAAGGAAAATTTCCAGGTTCTGAAGAGGCAAACTTGAACCCATCTAAGTCTTCCCAGTTCTTGTTCCTGAATCCAGAGTTCTTGTCAAATTGAGCCTATTATTTGTACTCTATGCAAAAGGAGACCTGACTTTTCCCACCACCACTGGTTTGGGAAACTGGGGTGAGCTGTTGGGGGGATTGTACACTGCACTATGAAGGGTTTACTCCTCCCACTCTTATGCCACTGGGTCCCCTTCCAAATTGACCAACCTTAGGTCTACAGCCATTTTGTTATATTTTCATTACCCTTTTTTGGTTTTGTACAATGCTTTTTCAAAATGATAAGTGACCAAAAAGGCCCATGTAGGTCAGTTCAAAAATGCTGAAAACTTATTAAAAAAGGGCCAACATCAAGCCCCACAAGCCTGCTATCTGAGGATAAATATACTGTACTTATAAATTATCCCCCCCAAATTTGGGGGGCCACGGGATACTTGGGGCCACAAAATAGTTTAAAGGCCATAAGTACATCACAGGTTACACTTTGCCCATTCCTTTTCTAAAGTAGGGATGACGTTAGATGTATGGTGCATCCTTTTGGTTATTCATCTATGCATTAAAAACCTACACAGGATGACTGTATAATTGAGGGTCTCTTTAAATATGAAGACACATAATTTAAGTGATCTGACTTAAGTGATGCTGAGTATTGCATGAGAACAAGTCACAAAGGCCTACATAATCCAGCTTTCTTGGCAAGTAGCCCATCAACCAGGAGTTACTGGGTGGCTCACCAGAAACTGCTCCAACAGTGGAGCATTGATCTACTTTCTTGCCCACTTCCACTCTGACACACACATTTATCCACCTGTAGCTGCTGTAGAATGTTTGCACAGGGAGTAGTTTAGGCTGTCATGTGAGATAAATAGCAAGGTGTGTCTAAAATCAGAACACTGACAATTTACACAAGGAAACCAGAAAGCCAAAAACCTCCACAAAACCATTTTTGCATTCTAAAATAGAAACATGTCTCAAATCATTTTATATATTGGGGACAGACAATGTATTCTTTAGTTTGGGGGCTATTATGCAGTAAAACACACACACACAAACACACACAGGAAAGCATGACTTTCAGGCAGATGCAGGCCGAGCAGCTCTCCTTTCAGCAAGCTAATTACTAGTCCCAGTCTTTGTTTTTTGCTCCCAATCAGTACCAGGCCTCTCAACCATGAGAAAGGCCTCTTCCCTACAGTGAAAAATGCTATGCGTTTCTTGTTAGGATAACGTCTGTGGAAGCTCAGCAGGACAAAAAAATAGGATTGGATTACACTACGAAAATCTTCCAGTAACATCTAGACTGCACCTGCATGGCAGAAACAATCCAGTTTGACACCACTTTAACAGCCTTGGCTCAATGTTATGGAATTCTGGTTATTGTAGTTTTGTGAGATATTTAGCCTTCCGTGTCAAAAAGATCTGGTGCCACAACAAACTACAGTTTGCATACTGACTTCCCAGACGAACATGGCTATGTCTTTCAATCTCTCCACAGAGTGCATCTATTATTCTTCACCCACCTGAATAAGCACTCTAGGATATATGGCTTGCCCCTGCCACAATAAGGGGAGACTTCATGAATAGGGAGGAGGGAATGACTCTCTATTTGGTGAGTCAAAAGTTTCAAAATGCTCCTTGTGTGTTGAACAAACAACAACCCCAACACCCCACCAAGGTTGCAACTCAGAACACACCAGTAGAGGGCATGCAAATGTTAGCTGTCTGAGTTTTCAGTCTGTAAATTAAAGTAGTAATTTAAATCAGATTTTGAACTGAGGAGAAAGTACTTTGCTGTGCCATCAGCAAGTACAGTATCAGTTTTACAAACAGTTTATGTAAAAGGCAGATTGCCTACAATTAGATTAACTCTCCTGTCCTATCCTACTGACTGGAATACTGCACAATCGCTGGGTATAGTGGGAAATAATTAATTCCAGCTCCTGAGGGAAGGGAACCCTCCAGAACAGTTCTTCTAGCCACTATGCAACCCCAAGGTGCATCAGCCACTGCTGAAAAACAATGGAGAAATAAGGCTGGGCTCAAATAGGGTTACATTCTGGAAGATTATTGTTTCCCCAGCAATGAGCACATGCCACTAGACCTCTGTTTTTGGGCAAAACAAGGGTCGTGAAAAACTATTTTTCTGCACAGCGCAAAAGAGTAGGATTGTTTCTTTCTCACCCAACAGAGCACTTTGGTGAATGGCTTCCATCATTTCCACAGTGAATGCAAGCTATTACTGCTGTAAAAACTGTTTTAATACTTCACTATAATAGGCTCTTTTGATAGTTCACAGACAGAGATATCATCCCAGTGATTCGCATCATCTAACCAAATGTTTAAAATTACTTTTCTGTACTGCAGTTCCCAGAATGCCCAGCCAGCACTGCCACTGGCCATACTGGCTGAAGGATTTTGGAAACTGTTATTCAAAAAGGTAAATTTTTCATGCTCTGAATCCAGCATAGCACACAACAGCATACAAGGTGGAGTGCCGAATAAACTGTTTGGTTTGTTTCTCAGAGTGTTGACTGTGGCTGGTTATACGGATCATAAAAACCTCCTGTTCCAGAGTAGCTGGCTGCTACTCTGTTTCTAGGTACAGTTTAGTGTTGATTATGATCTATAAAGCCTGATACAGCTTAGGTCCAGCCTATTTCTCCCCATAAGAGCCTGCCCAGACCATGAGATCCACAGGAGATGTCCTTTTCTCAGTCATACCACCTTCACAGGTATGACCTGTGGGATTACAAGAAAGAATCTTCTCAGTAGCTATCCTAGGTTTTGGAATTCCCTTGAGAGAGGCTAGGATAGCCCTCATTGCCCTTCTATCAGCAGGTGAAGACGTCTTTATTCAAGCAGGCTTTTAGAAATGAAGGCTTTTAAGGAAAGTATTTTAAGAACTGCATTGGTTTTATAGTTCATAATTTTAAAAATTCTTCTTTGAAGTGTATATTTTTAACAAGCTTAATTATTTAATTCATTTTAATGCTGATTTTTGTATGTCTTTAATTGTAATATTTTTAATCTGTAAACTACTTTAAAATCCAACCTTTGGGAAAAGGTGGGATAGAAATACAGCTAATGATCATCATCATCATCATCATCATCATCATCATCATCTAGGGAGAGGGTGTTCCATTTCTGTAGCATTCCTCAGCATTGGCCTTTAATTTTTCCCAAGGAAGAATATGTGATGTCCCATGTAAATGACTAAGGACCTGTTCACACTACAGAATTACAGCAACATATTTCTACTTTAACTGTCATGGAATCCTGGGATTTATAGTTTAAGGAGGAATATTTAGAATTCTCAACCAGGGAGCAATAATGCCTCAGTACACTGCACCCCCCCAAGATTCCATGGGATGGAACCATGGCAGTTAAAGTGGTAAATAATTGGGTAGTGTGAACGGGCCCCAAAGAACATCACTTGAAAAACTGCTCATCTGAGGGCCAACCCTAGTCTTCTGAAATGCAGGTCACCCTAAACCAGCTTACCTATACATCTAAAACCTGGTGCCTGTGGACCTGAATACACACTATTCCTAATCAGCACAGTCAATGATGAGGTATGCTGACAGTTCTAATCCAAAACATATGTTGAATAACAGGTTGGGGAAGGCTAGCTTGCACTGTAGTTCCCAAATACAAGAGTTTTAATGCCAGTGTGTCAAGTGTTCCTGTGCCTGCACTGCAACAATGCACCCCTCACATTAATATGCATTTTTCCAGTAGAGAGGACAATCAGCAGGGATCTATTTTTTTCATTAAGTGATACATGTGTATTGCATTTCAGAGCTGCTTCACTTTGGTTTTTATCAATGTTAGCAGCCTTGAGGGCCAGCCCTTGACAGAAAGGCATAGTACTGTATAAAGCCAATAAATAAAGAGAATATAAATAAGCAGTTATTTAGTTACATTTCCACCTCGCCTTTTCACTGAGAAGGTTTTCCTCAAGGTAGGCTAACATCACAGACACAAATTAAACAATGAAACTACTAGAACATCATTATAAAATTTTCTAAAAGGCTGTTAGTTGTCTGCAGCCTACCTGTTTTATTTATCACACTATGAAGCTTCCCATCTTGAGTTCACTTGTACATATTACATATGCAAACACTTGCACCACAAGACCTCCCCATTTGCTTCAATAATGGAGAGAGCTCTGTAGATGCATCCCACCCCATGCAGACATTGACAATGAAAACAAACAGGGTATCATCCTCTTGTATACCAGACATGCATTCAAACTCATCAGAAGGACTCTGAGGAGTCCTTGTATACAACTCATGCTGACAAACCTATAGCTCAGGTCACTTCAACTGCTACACTACCATGAATCTATAAAACACATTTCAAAAGGACTAGAACAGCAGCAAACCTTAACACCTCTGCTCTTCCAATTAGTATTCTACAACACAAACATCCACATATATACACACAGAGACTTTACTGTCTAGACACTATGCAACCCCAGGCTACACCAGCCATTTTTTTGACTGCAAATTAGCTTGCTTTTTGCAATGAAACCTAAGTTCATAAAATAAACCTACCGATTTATTAAAGGTTTTCCTGTAGTCTTGTGGTAAAAAACAGGAATGGGAACACCCCAACGCCTTTGTCTCGATATACACCAGTATGTTCTTCGGTCCAGCATTTCTAACATTCTGGTCATCCCAGAGGCTGGAACACACTTTACTTTCTTTAATGCATCCTGTCAAACATTCAGAAAGAAGCAGAATTCAAAAGTTTAGTAATAACTAAATGTCTTAGATTGTACATGGAGATTGTGGCATTATTTAACACTTTCCACTAAAATGGAAGTTTGGCCATAGTAAATGCTATAAGAATAAAACAACCCATATAGCTAACAAGACAAAGTCTTTCACATTCACCAAGTAGAACTCTCTTTAAATACTATGAATCTAGTAATACAGCCCACATTTACAGACATGGCTCACAGAACGGTCCAGCCCAGAATGATTCCTACGTATGCCTCCAAACTTGCATCTCTGTATCTATATCCTTCGGACTTTAAGCATGCTCTTGTTTCCCCAATTCTGAAAAAAATCTTCTCTTGACCCTCTTCTTTGTCCAGCTATCATCCAATTTCTCTTCTTCCTTTTCTTTCTAAGGTTTTGGTATGGATCGTTTATTCTCACTGTCTTGAGTTTCTCGAAGCCAACTCCATTCTTGATCTCTTTCAGTCTGGTTTCTGCCCTCGGCATTCTACAGAAACGACTCTCATAAAAATCTCAAACGATCTTTTGTGGGCCAAGGCGAATGGCCTTTACTCTGTTCTTATACTCCTTGATTTGTCTGCAGCCTTCGACACTGTGGATCACTATCTCTTAGTTGATATACTTTCTGACCTTGGGTTCTCAAATTCTGTTCTTAATTGGTTTAAATCTTATCTGTTATATAGATCTTTTGCAGTGGTCAGACTCTGTCCTCTGTTCCCCTATCTGTTGGAGTTCATCAGGGATCTGTTTTGGGTCCCCTACTGTTCTCTCTTTACACACTGTCCCTAGGAAAACTTATCAGCTCTTTTGGTTTTTCACATCATCTGTACGCCGATGACACTCAGCTGTATCTTTCCATCCCTGACCTTTCTCCAAGTCTTGAACTGCAAGTCTTGAACTGCAAGTTTCATCTTGTCTTACAGCTGTCTCTCAGTGGATGCGTCATTGGCGTTTCCAGCTCAACATGTCCAAGATGGAGCTTCTGGTCTTTCCACCTAAGTTCTCCCTTCAATATTCCTTCTCTATTTCTGTCAACAACACCTCTATTTGACCGGTCCAGGAAGCCCGCAATCTTGGTTTCACTTTTGATTCCTCTCTGTCTTTTATCCCCCACGCCCAGGCCACAGTCAAAGCCTGTAGATTCCTTCTTTACAACACTGCCAAAATCCATCCATTTCTCTCAACCTCCACTGCCAAGACTCTGGTCCATGCCCTGGTGGTCTCCCAACTAGATTACTGCAACCTCCTTCTGGCAGGGCTTCCTCTCTCATCTTCGTCCTTTAATTTCTGTTCAGCATTCAGCGGCACGCATCATTACGTCCGCTCACTGCTTTGATCATGTTTCTCCTTTATTATCATCCTTTCACTGGCTCCCCTTTCCCTTCCATATTCAGTATAAGCTTCTGTTGTTGACCTTTAAAGCCCTGCATGGGCTGGCCCTTCTTTATTTATCTGAACTTCTTTTTCTGTACATTCCCACTCATACCCTCCGTTCTAGTAGTCAAGGTCTGCTGTCCCAGCCTAGGATCTTCAGTGCCCCATCCTGGATTCGTCCCTTCTCACTTGCTGCCCCTCACTCCTGGAACCTTCTTCCCCCATGAACACAGGTCATAACTTCTTTGACCATTTTTAAATCTGAGTTGAAGACTAACTTGTTCAGGGAAGCGTTCCCAGGCACTGTGTGATTAGCTATCTGATTTTCGATTGGATAGCTGATGCTGATGTTTTTAATTGTTGCCTGCTTATTTTAACCAGTTCTATTTCATATTATTACCTATTGTTTTATATGTATTTTGTAGATTGTACACCATTGGCAGGTTTTATTTTTATTGATTTGATCATTTGTATGTACAGCACTGTGTACATTTACAGCGCTATAGAAATAAACTATAATAACTAGAATAACATAGATAATCTCTGATTCACTAATTCTTTTGAACACCTAAGTAATTAGCAATTAATATACATTTTATGTAGCCAGGCAACTGGGTGTTATGCTTTTTCTTGTTATCTCACACATATGTGACTCATCAAGAACCTACATACTGGTACAGAGAAACATAATTAAATTTGATATTTCAGACTAAATTATGTTTCCATATACTAAAACAGCAATGGACAAAGTGCAGCTCTCCAGATGTTGCTGGATTGCAACTCTAGTCAGCCCTAGCCATCACAACAAATGATGAGGAATACTGGCAACTACAGTCCAACAACACCTAGTGGATTGCATCTTTGCCTATCCCTGTAAAGAATGGAATACACAGGAACCAATAAACTTCAGAAATCTGTACCTGAGCAGCAGACTTGAGATTTGCTGTATTAATGAACCACTGTTTGCTGGCACGAATAATTACTGGTTTTTTAGTCCTCCAATCATAGGGATAGCTATGAATGCATTTCTCCTCTTTTAGTAAACTCTTTGCTCCTTGAAGCATCTGAATGACTGTGGAATGTAATAAAAAATCATTAAATGGAAGGTCAATAGTGAATTCTAACTGCCATAGCCTTGCATTTCTTCTTCTGGTGGAGTAAGATAATAACTTTGCTATGCTTTATTTCTGAAAAGAAGACATGATACAGACCAGCATCATTTCCTTCTTCAAGAACAGCTTTCTTCTGAAGTTCAGAACCTGCAGCTTCTGTGAAATGCCCCTTCTCATCCACTATACAGTCCTTAAAGATATATAGAAAGAGATATACATTTATGTTAATGAAAAAAACTGAGAAATTTATGCTAGCAATGCATTACATTAAATGTCTGTTTTCTCTAACTGAAAGGACAACACCTTTATTGTTTATATACTAAAAGCAAGCTTAGATTTGGCAGTGAGACATTTAGTTACTATAGAACAACAGACTTCTAAGATTTTTGGAAGGAAGTGACATTTGTTGCTTTGCTTGAAATTATTACCATTTGTCAATTCCAACAAAGAAAAATAAATCTGTTCATACAACAATTGTGACATTTTAAAAACTGAGCCCCATGTTCCAAAAATAAGTTAATAAGCCCTAAATACCAACCCTGGAATTTTTATGAAGTCAGGATAAAAACAGAACAAATATGCACACATTTTATCCATCCATTAAAAGAATGGGTCTTACAAAATGTGGGGCCTTGCAGAGTTTGGAGCAGTAACAAAGAATGCCAAGGGTGTCTAAAGAGCAACAAACACAGAGGAACTACCAATATGTGGCTCACAGCTAAGTACTCTAATAGCCAATACTCTTATAAAGAGTTGTGCTTTATGTCCCCATACTCATCAGTTTAGTCTGCTTGTTGGAGAATTCTCCTAAGCCTGTCACCACTTTTAGTTCTATTGGAAAATTTTCATTACAGAATGAAAATCATTTTATTGCCTTTTTTCTCAAGTATATGCTAATGATTCTTTCACAATAACCTTGTATAGAATGGAGCAGTAGTGGAAGTTTTTGCACAAGGAGAACCAGTTCATAATGCTATCATGGATGCTCTTCAACCTTTAGGAATAGTATTGCAACTCATACTATTGAGTGAACAGAGGAAGGGAGGAAGGAGTCTACAGCCACTGAGTTCTTTATTCCACCAGTGAGATTCCTCTGTTGGATCAGAAGACTTCCACAAATGGGTAGAGAGCCCTTTTCCCCTTAAGAGGCAGATTTTGGATCCAACTCATTCAGGATTTCAGATGACAGAATTAGATTCTTAACATATTAACAGATCACCGGGAGACCAAATGGACCCCAGTGTACAGGAGAGCCCCTGTAGGCATTACTCACCTGGTTAAATAACTGCAAGCTATTTAAAAATGTTGGAGATGCTTTCTAGTTCGTGGTAAGAGCTTTTCTTGGACTGTACTACAAGATTTTACTCAGTAGTAGTAAATATAACAATTGCTCCTATCCACTGCCAAAAATATTTTTTAAACCCTTGCTTCTGAAAGCGTCCACTCAGACAAAATATCAGCCATCTGTCAAAATGATTTTAACATATTCTAATGTGTAACCTTCAATCTACAGCATTCCACATTACTAGGCACTACCAGCATGGGCTACATTTTACAACAGAAGAACTTTTACTTTTCTGTCCTATCTGCAAATGTCTAATACATTTTTGGGGTTGATAGAAAAAAAAACAACCCTTATAGATGAAAGGCAAGGCAAACAAAATCAAAGTACCATGGGCAGCTGGTGATGAGTAGCTACACCGTAATCTTCCATACCATGAGCTGGTGCCGTATGAACTAATCCTGTTCCTTTTGACATGGTCACATGGCTTGCAGGCAAGACAGGGGACTGCTTTCCAGGAATTGTAGGATGTGAGCAAACACTATTTTCCAAATCTGTTCCTAAATTAGGGGAGGGTAAAGAAAACAGAAGGATAGCATACCAAATATGAATGGGAGGAAAACTACACTACATCCTGAAAGAAACAAAAGAATGCCCTCTTTGATGTTCTAGAGAATTACTTTTATTACTCCCTATGAGCAGGATCAACTGTTGGGGATTATGGGAGTTATGTCACCTAACTGACTTTTTATATCCACTGCCCTGAAATCCATTTTGGGATGAAAATACACTATGCAAATTTTTTAAAATATCTTTCTTTGGCTAACCTATCTTACAAACAACTCAAGCTACTAATGCGACCACAGGAAGCAACCTGGCAGGAAGTAAGAATGTCTGAACAGTTCACTGAACTGAAGTTGTAACAAACAAGCACCTGACTTCAGATTCAGGGGGGAAAAACACCCTAAAAATAACAACAATCTCCTATTCCATGTTATAAAAATATATACTTGTTAGATTGCATATTCAAAGAAGTTTACCTTTAAATGTTGAAATCACATCAAACTCTGTATCCAAAAGAGCAGCTGTAGACTGAATTCTGTCAGAAGCTACAATAAAGTGTTCCCCGGTATTTGTACACTTCACAATCGAGTACCTACAAATTTATTTATATAAATAGATAAAATAAATACTTTTGTTTTTAAAAGTGGGTTTAGCACTACACAATAGTATTTTAAATTACGGCAGAAACTCAACCATACAGACCATCTTGATGTCATGAAATTTCTTATAACCCAGTGATGTCAATAAGGAAATTTTAGTCACTGGAATGGAAATGATGATGACACATCAATGCATTTTCATACAAATGGCAACAGAAATAAAAAAAAATCCTATTTCATATTTTAAAAATATATATGTTAATTATGTGTCCTTGGGCAATTTTCAAGACTTCCAATTGTCCTTTGGAACTTATTGGAGTCCTTCAAATTTTATCACGATGTTCTTTATGCTAAATTCTTTGATGGTGACACTGCTAAAACTCATAGAGACTAGAGTCAAAAGATTTTCCAAACATTTTTATCTGATACTCCCTACCTGCAAATTAAGTTTGCTTACCAGAATACAACAAATTTAACCACATCCTGGCATCCTGTGTATTGAATAAGGCATCACATATTGGCCACTTCAGTCATGTAATAGTACCAGCAATATGCCACAGTCTTCATGATCTAAATCCAACTGTTGGCTCCAAGTAGAGTGGACCCACTGAGGCAACACAGATTTGGTACATGAACATTTATGTTCCACTGATTCAATGGATCTATTCTAGTTGGGAGTGGCAAGAGCTCTTATGCCATAGAAAAATTAAGATGAAAAGAATACATACTCTGAATCTGGCATGTAACAGACAGCTTGATTGGATGGAATAGTCCAGGCTTGTGTGGTCCAAATTATCAAACTCACAGCAGGTAATCCATCTAAAAATAAATATAGGTACAGTATATGCATGTACAATTGGTGTTATTTCAACTGTATCAGCAGTAATTATGTTAACAAAGCTGAACTAAGAATATATATAATATATACCTATAATTGAAGCCAGTTTTGGGGGTGGTTTCAACAAAGGAAACTTGATATAAACTGAACGACTAACATGTTGTTGATTGTATTCAAGTTCAGCTTCAGCCAAGGCTGTACTAAATAAAAAGAAAGTGGACATCAGATCTATTAATATAAACATCTTCAAATTATATCTTAAGGACAAAGCAAGGCTGTCACTTACTTTGTTGAAGGAGACCAGAACACTGGTTTATAATCCTGATAAATATAACCCTAAAAGAGAAACTGAGGTAAATAATCGAGGCAAATTGGCATTCTGCATGGTATACATCTTACATTACCAAATATTAACCTACCTTATCATACATTTGGTGAAAAATATTCAGTTGCTTTGATTCATACTTCTTGTCAAATGTGTGGAAGCAGTTATCCCAATCTGCCATGATGCCCCAGCGGATAAAGGCTGATTTCTGTTTTTCAATTACCTTTTCTGCAAATTCTTTGGCTAAAGGGAGACAGGAGGTTGCCAATATCAATTCTGGGCAAGTCTTACTAGAACATGTTCCAAGTGAGGCAGGTAAACTAGTACAGACAACAACATTTTTTAAGGATAACCTTCTCATGTCTCAGTACATTAAAAAAATTCTAGAGGTAGAAGCAGCTTTTAATTCAGGAGTGGGAACAGTTTTTCATTTATGCCACAAAGTAACATAAAAGTGAATATTTGGGCTTCAAAACCATCCTAGTAAATACTCACAAAAGTAAGAAGCAAAATAAAACTGTATGTAAGACCTGCTATCAACACAGGGCCAGATTAATGAAGTTCAAACACAGGAACTACAAATTCATTTGGATTTTAGATAACAACACGCACTGAACAATTAGAGTAAATCAGCCCAGATCAAGATAAAATTACTGTCATTGGCCTGTTACAGACTGCCAAAATAAAGCTGCCTTGGCTCTCTTTGGAGGTATGCTATTTAATTGATGCGTGCATCCTAAGAATCCGAAAGCTGCACCAAAGCTGAACTCCAGTGCTTAGGAATGGAGTGTGGCTTTGGCGCGACCTCCGGACTCTTAGGACCCATGCATCATTTATTATTATTATTATTATTAACCTTTATTTATAAAGCGCTGTAACATACCTTCAAAGAGACCCGAAGCAGCTTTATTTTGGCAGTTTGTAACAGGCCATTGATTTTCTCTAAATTCCAAGTTGGTTAGTTTTTCATTTATATGTATGCAGGCATGAACATCCAAGAGATTATGATATTTTAAAAGTCACACTAAACTACAATGATACATCCTCATTAATAAGATGCTCTGTCAGACAATAAATTTCATATGATATAATTTAATATATTAGCAACCTCACTCAGAAAGTCTGCTGGAACATACCCTTTTGTCTGATTTCCATTGGTGAAAGATCTTCATCTTCTTCACATCCAGACAATGCTTTCAATTCAATGGGGAGTCCATGGCAATCCCAGCCAGGCACATAGTGCACCACATGGCCCCTCATCATATGAAATCGATTAGTGATGTCTTTCAAAATCTGAACAGTAACAGAAAGGGATAAAGAACGAGGTGGAGGAAGGGGAATGGAAAGAGGGAAAGAGAGAAAGAAGTTTCTAATTTATTAATATTCTAAGCTCCCAAACTCCTATAATATTTATGTTATATTCAGTGGGGTCTACAAACTTATGCCATAAGCATATCCCTTGCTGTGTTTACAGTTGAGCAATGTCCTATTAAGACTTAATGAGCAAAATCACTCAGTTTAGGATAACTTTTAGACAATAACTTTTCAGTTTATATACATGGAAAGTGTTAAGTGTTTATGCCTGCTCCAGTTTTCATCAGTGGATACACAGAAGCTATGTATGCTAGCAAAACTCTGATTTTTTCAAATGGCATTTCAATAAATTTGCAATTCAGTATTAACAAGTAGATTAGGATCAAATCACATCTGTCACTGTTTTCAATTTAATATCTCACTCATATTTTTGGCATTTGCATGGACTTCATCTCTGCCTGAATAACAGCTGTTATCACATCTAAGCAAAGATATGCGTACGTTTATCTTACATGGAATCCCATCACTGTGACGGAACTAGAAAATCTCTAATTAAACATCATTTCAGATAAATCTGAACCGCAAAACTGTCATTCCCAGCTTCAGAACAAACTAAGATCTTGAAAGAAGAGGACCTTTTCATCTGCTGTCCCCAGACTGTGAAATGATCTGCTGGAAGAGATACAACAGCTGAAAAAGCTGACTCCATTTAAAACAGCATTAAAGGCATATCTCTTCCTACAGGTCCACACAGTTAATTTTGAATCATGAATTTTTATTTCTATATGAATGTATTTTGATGGTTTTATAGTATTGTGTTTTAACTGTGGATTTATGTGTTTTTAATTGTGTTTCATATTTTAACAAGCATTGAGGAGAGGAGGGGGGAATATTATTATTATTAATAATACTACTACTATATTGGTTCAAATTTCTGGATCACTCCAATGCTATTAACAATAACTTTCTACTTCAGAAAGAACACAAACAATGGTTCAAAACACACTGCTCCAGTTTGAAGCCACTTTAATTGCCCCGGCTCAGTGCTAGGGAGTTCTGGGAATTGTAGTTTATTGTGGCACCAGAACTCTCTGACATAGAAGACTAAATATCTTACAAAACTACAGTTTCCAGAATTCCCTAGTATTGAGCCAGGACAGTTAAAGTGGTCTCAAACTGGGTTATTTCTGCAGTGAATTGTGGACCAATGATCAGAAATTGCTTGTTCTGATTACTATGTGTCACCTGGGGTTTTATTTATGTATTTAGATTATTTATACCCTGCTCTTCAGCACAAAGGCTCTCAAAGAGGTTTACAGATTGCTAATTTGACAGTTCCCTGCCCTCAGGTTTACAATCTACAAAGACATGAACACAAAAGAAGGGAATGGCAGTGGGGAAGAGGAGCAAGTCCAGCAGATACTGCCAGTTTCTTCTCTCCCTCCAAGAAATTAATTCATTTTACTGATACATATTGAGCTCCTCTAAAACAAAAAGAATATTTCAGCATACATCCTAATACAATATTTAACATGTCAGAAAAGATATTCCTGAAATAAAATACGTCTTAAAATATTTTAGAATAGGTAAGAAATGACAGTTTAGACATTTTCAGGTTTTTTTTATTCACAGTACAGTGGTGCCTCGGGTTACGAAATTAATTCGTAACGCGGCCGCTTTCGTAACCCGAAAAGCCTTCGTAAGCCGAATTGCCATAGGCGCTAATGGGGAAAAGCCGCGATTCCGTGCGAAAAAGCCGAAAAAAGCACCAAAAGTTTTTTCGTAACCCGAAAAAACATTCGTAACCCGAAACAATAATTCCCTATGGGATTTTTTCGTATCCCGAAAATTTCGTAACCTGGGTATTTCGTATCCCGAGGTACCACTGTACGCAAGTATTTGAACAGAATGGAGACCGAAATCAAGAAATCAGAAGCAGACTACAAATGGGCAGGGCAGCTATGAAAGAACTAGACAAGATCCTAAAGAGTAAAGATATACAACTAAGTGTTAAGGTTAGAAGCGTCCAAGCCATTATATTCCCTTACCATGTACGGGTGTGAGAGCTGGACAGTGAAAAAAGTTGATAAGAAGAAAATTAACTCATTTGAGATGTGATGCTGGAGAAGAGTACTAAAGATACTGTGGGCAACTAATGGGTCCTTGAACAGATCAAGCCTGAACTCTCCCTGGAAGCCAAGATGATCAAACGGATGCTGTTGTAATTTGGCCATATAATGAGGAGGCACAACTTATTAGAAAAGACAATAATGCTAGGAAAGGTAGAAGGTAGTAGAAAGAGAGGAAGGTTACATGGCAGATGGATGGATTCTATTAGGGAGATCACGGATATTAGATTGCAGGACCTGAGCAGAACAGTGGAGGACAAGGATCTTGGAAATGTCTCATGCACAGGGTCATAGAATCATAGAATCGTGGAGTTGGAAGAGACCCCAAGGGCCATCCAGTCCAACCCCCTGACATGCAGGAAATATCAATCAAAGCACCCCCCGACAGATGGCCATCCAGCCTCTGCTTAAAGACCTCCAAGGAAGGAGACTCCACCACTCTCTGAGGGAGTGTGTTCCACTGTGGAAAAGCCCATACTGTCAGAAAACTTCTCCTAATGGGTCGTCATGTGTCAGGGTTGACTTGAGGGCTTTTAACAACAACAAACTCAAGTATGCTTATTAAAATTTCTGTTAAGGGTTGTACTCTATACACACCACGCAAGCTCCTTCAAACACCATAAGGAAAGCTCAAGCAGATAATTATTAATATATATTAATACTGTATATATCTAGATCATTTTGACACTATATGAAGAAGACCATTACCACAATTACACCTTCCCAAACACATATGTTGCAATGTTAAATATAATGCACTAAGGGAAATGTCTAAACTAGTAGTCTATTCACTTTGATGAAGAGCAAACAAACAAATCACAGGATGGTGAGGAAAGAAGGTTAGATCACATTATCTATGGAGAATTCTATCAATCAGAATTCCATCCATCACAACGCTACCATCACAATATGAAAAAAGTATACCAAGCTGATCCACAAAGAATACCTCTCAATATGATGTGCGCACCTGCTTTCCTAATTAAGAAACTCTTTAAACGTGAGTCAGGAAATCCAATGGATTCTAGAGTACTGGAATACATCAATTTTCAGACTGGCAATAGAAGCAAAACCAAATATTATTTCATTTTGAAACAGCTCATCTTTCTCATACAAAGGCATGTGGAAGTCCCCAAGTTCCCCTGCTCCTTTTTTTACAGGTAAAAAATGCCCAATAATACTTATTATTTTCCCTCCAAGACTCCTAAAGTCCTGAATTTACTAAAAGGATTCCCAACACCTTAAACCCCTCAAAACCTCTGTTAAAACCTCAAAATTCACAAGTGGAAGTCACTTTTGGTAGCAATTATTTTTTGGCTGAAATGGGGCAGTGTAGTAGTTTACTATGGGTGCATAGGGATAAATACTGGTCCCAACCCACTGCAGCTGCCCACCCCTGCTCTAACAAAATGGAAATGAGCATACTATGTATTTCCACCATTTGTTCCATGCATTTTGAAGTCTAAAATGTAATACATTACTGTAGACTAAAGGTGCAGTAGCATGGTAGCCAATTAAAGACAGCAATACTCACTTTATTCAAAGCGTGGCCAACATGTGGGTCTCCGTTGGCATACGGTGGTCCATCATGAAGACAAAATTCTTTCTTCGTCTTCCTTTGTCTTTGCCATGAATACAGTTCTGAAAAGCCACATTTCTAAAGAAACAGGCAAGAGAACTAGCGTTAACATACTTGTAGCTACAGCAATTGTGACAACAGCAGATAGGAGGTGGAAATCCATCCTCATGGTGAATTTCACAATACAAAATCAATAGGCTGTCAGGCATCAATTGCAAGGCTGAATCTATAGGAGAATGAGCAAAACTCCAATCATATAATAGGAATTCCTGGCTGCGCTCCTTCAAAAGCCAGCCTCAAGGGTGACAGACCCTCTGAAATGAAACAGGACAGAGAGGGACTGTGGCCGGAAAGGTGAATAATTCTGCTTCCTTATTCATGCAAAAGTACTTTTTTATTTTATAAAACACAGTACTGTAGTGTTTACTTTATTTATCGTATTTATACCCCACTCTTCAGAGATGCCCTCAAAGTGTCTCACAAACTGTCAATTTGACTGTTCCCTGCCCTCAGCCTTACAATCTAAAAAGAGACGACACGAAAGAAAGAAAAAGGGAATGGCGGTGGGGAAGGTGGTTATGAAATGCACTCATAGTAGCTCACAGAACACTATGGAACCCACTGGGCCCCGTGTTTCTCGCAGCCAGAACCGCCTCACAAGCCTCTTGTGTGGATAATTCTGGAAAAGCCACGTATGCCACATACATGTCATGCATGTCGAATCAGTTTGTCATCACTTTAGCTGCCATGACTCTGTCCTATGGACTCCTGGGATCTGTAGTTTGGTGAGTTATTCAGCCTACTCTGTCAAAAAACTCTGGTGCCTCACCATGCTTTAAATCCCAAGATGCTGCTGTAGGACAGAGTCACGGGGGTTAAAGTGGTGTCAAACTGCTTTAATTCTGCAGATGTGGCGTAGGTACAGAATCAAAGTTGAATCCTGGGATTTGCAGTTTGGCGAGGGATTCAGCATACTATCAGCATACTGCTGCCTCACCAAACTGCAGATCCCAGGATGCTGCAGTATGGAGTCATGGCAGTTAAAGTGATGCCAAACTGCCTTAATTCTGCAGATGTAGCTTAGTGTCGTGGCTCCATCCTGTGGAACCCTGGGATCTGTAGCATGGGGAGGCATTCAGCCTGGTCTGTCAGAGAGCTCAACAAACTACAAATCCCAGGAAGGTGTAGCACAGAGTCATAGCAGCAGAGTGGCGTCAAAGTGCTTTAAATTTGAAGGCGTAGTGCAGATAAATGGGCCACAACAAACCCCGACTCCCAGAATCCCACATAGACTTAAAGCGGTGCGAAACCGGGATATTTATCCAGTGTGGATGCAGCCTATCTTGTCCTTCTCCCCCCATTTCTTCTTAACCTGCTGTATCTCCAGCTCAGTTTCTGGCTGCAAGCGGCCTGGCAGCTGGACTGGGAAGTCGCTTCGGGGCAGCAAGACCGTCTGGCGGTACCGGGAGTCCGGGCTGGCCTTCGGGCCCCTGTTGGCCCCCGCGGAGGCGGCCCAGCGCGCCCAACACCAGCCCCGGGAAGGGAGCCCCTTCTGCAGCAACGGCGGCGCCCGCAGCGCCCACATCTCCCACGCCAGACTGCCACTTCCGGGTGAACTACGGCAAGCGGCGAGGATTCGACGGGTCCTCAGGAGGGACAAAACGCCCCACTTGGAAACGCGTTTTCTTTTTGTTGTTTCCATTCGCGTCCTTCTTGGTTTCTCGAGCGCCCTCTAGCGCTTGGTCCAAAATCACACTGCAGAAATACAATGTAACAACACTCTTTTTTGAGACCGCTTTAACTGCCCTGTCTCAGTGCTAGGGAATCCTGGGAACTGTCGTTTTATGAGGCATTTTAGGCTGGGTTCTGGTGCCACGATAAACTACAATTCCCAGGATTCCCTAGCCACTGAGCCAGGGCAGTTAAACAGGTCTGGAACTGGATTGTTTCTGCAGTGTGTCTCACAATATCTCACAAAACTGTCTCACAAAACTACAGAAAACTACAAAAACTACGACTACATACAATACAAAACTACACTTCCCAGAATTCCACAGCCTTGAGCAACCTAGTGGTTGTTGTGAGGTCATAGGAGTGAGGGTTTTAAACGGCTTTAGGACCCAGAAAGTGATGGTAAAAAGAGGCGGAGATTGCAAGAGAGAGAGGAAGTCAAGGCGGGAGAGTTATAGTCCTCTACTAGTCCTCTGGCTTTTGGAGCGCTGCTCTTGCAAACCCAGGTAGGCTCTCTTCTCATGCTTCTCCAGCCCTTCCCAGTTTGCTTCCCAGTGCAACCAGTGTGGTGCATTGGTTTGAGCAGCACTCGACTGTATGACTCTGGAGCCCAGGGTTCGAATCCCAGCTCAGCCATGGAAACCCACTGGGAGACCTGGGGCAAGTCACACTCTCTCAGCCTCAGGGGAAAGCAAAGGATGGCAAACCTCCTCCCATGATAGGTTCTCGCCTTAGGAGAGGATTTGAAGGCACAACAACATCTTGTAGCACTTTTGAGACTCACTGAAAGGAAAAAATTGGCAGCATGAGCTTTCCTAGGCTTTAGTCTATTTCCTCAGATGCATTTGAAAGTAGACTGAAGTCTGGGAAAGCTCATGCTGCCAATTTATTTCTTTCAGTGAGTCTCAAAGGTGCTACAAGATCTCTCTACATTCTGATTCTACAGACTAACACAGCTATATCTTTGAATTCAACAACAACTAAGGTGTCCCTTATTTGAAGACTCAAGATAAGGAGGCTGGTAAGTGCCCCTTGTTGTTGTGTGCCTTCATGGCCATCCTAAGAGGAACCTATCCTGGGGCTTTCTTGGCAAGATTTGATGAGAGGTGGCCTGCCATTGCCTTTCCCTGAGGCTGAGAGAGTGTGACTTGCTCAAGGTCTTCCAGTGGGTTTATGTGGCCCAGCCAGGATTTGAACACTGGTCTCTAGAGTTGTAGCCCAACACTCAAACCAGTACACTATGGTGTCTCTCAAGTGTCTCTTGATGCACACATTTCCATCTTTATGAAGGGCCCATATCCCAAAATACAGGATTTTTTGGGGAGAGGAGAATCATCCCATTCAGTCTCTATCAAAGGAAAAGTTTTCCAACGCTCAAATACATGATAGCCCTTACAGGAAAGTGTCTTTTACTAAAAGGGCTATCCTTTGTTTGGGGGATGGAAAGCGTTTCTTTTGGTTGAGACTGAGGGGGATAACCCTCCCCACAGAAATCCTGTATCTTGGGGTGTGGGGTTCTTCATAAAGACAGAAATATGTGCATCATGCAGTTTATGAACTGAGGACCATATAAGTTTACAAAGGCATGCATGGCTAGGTTAACTGCAACCACTACTTTCATCCGATCTTTAGGTAGAACACAAATTAGTTAACACCAGTTGAGTGTCCCTTATCCAAAATATATAGGACTAGGAGTGTTTTGGACTTTGGGGTTTTTCTGATTTTGGAACATTTGCATATGTTGTGGTGTGCCTTCGAGTCATTTCCGACTTACGGCGACCTTAAGGTGAACCTATTATGAAGTTTTCTTGGCAAGAGTTTTTCAGAGGACTTGCCATTAAATAATGAAATATCTTGAAGATGGGACCCAAGTGTAAGCATGAAATTCATTTATATGTCATTTATACTTTATACACATAGCCTGAGGGTCATTTTTATATGAGATGTTTTAAAATATTTTTGTGCATGAAACAAAGTTTGTGTACACTGAACCATCAGAAATCAAAGGGGTCACTGCCTTAGCCACCCATATGGACAATTCTGGAATCCAGGATTTTGGATTTTGGAATTCTTGATAAAGGAGACTCAACCTGTAGCTGCTTTTTGGTTATCATCCCTGCTTGTCATGAATTTCAATTGCCTCTTATTGCTGTTTTGAAAACCTGGGAACACTACTTTACAGACAGGTATAAGTAATACACACACACACACACACTCACAGGTTCTATATGTTATACGTTATATGTTGGGCAAGAACATATGCTATGTGTTATATGTAAGGCTAGAACAGAGAGGTTTTTGTCCTCAGTTTGGGAGAGAGACGTCTGAAATTGCTGGGCAGAAGAAATTCTGTACGTTTTTTGATTGTGGCTCTTGATTTCTGCAAAGGTCTACGTATTGACATGTTTAGTTAGCCTTCCAATGCTTATTTTTTGCTGTCAGTTGAAGACCTACCTCTTTACCTAATTTTTTTCTTAATAGTTAACACAATCAGCCTTGTTTTTCAATGAATGGCTTGTATTGCTATTATTTTTGCAGTGCTCACTTCAAGCTACTTTTATTGTACTCTTTTACAGTGAATACCTGGAGATTTTAAAGATGAAATGATATATAAAATATAAATGCTGGAAATTATTATTATTATTATAAAATGTGAGTGCTGGGGATTATATTATTATTAAACAAACAAGCTTCATTTATATACCGCTTCATACCAACTAAGCAGTGTCTAAGCGGTTTACAACTGTAAGCTAATTTCCCCCCATCAATCTGGGCACTCATTTTAGCAACCTCGGAAGGATTGAAGCCTGAGTCAAGCTTGAGCCCTTTTGCTGGTCTTGAACTCGCAGCCTTATGGTTTTGAGTAAGTGGCTGCAGTACAGGCATTTAACCACTGTGCCATCACCACCACCACCACCACCACCACCATCATCATCATCATCATCGTCATCATCATCGTCTGGATGATGCTTTCTAATATCATAATCATAATGACACTGTAATATTCTGAATGCGCTGATGTAGTCTATTGTGGAATAACAACTACTCCATTTGTCTTATAGATATTTGTACCTTAGAATCTCCAAATCAGGTGAGGAAATTGTAGTTCTTCTGGACCATAGCTTCCATCATTCCTAACCACTGAGGCTGCCGGCTCTAATAATCAATGCTGGAGTCCAAAAAATACCTGGACGGTCTCTTCAGTTCTGCTCTGTTGTAGCTACTGCTGGATCAAGGCCAGATTCTAGGTCTATTTTTCTGGGCCTTCATCATATTTTTATAGGCCTGGCTTTACCAAATGTAAAATAACCCTTTCTTGTTTGTTGGAGCTGTGCATCTGTTCTGGGCACAAGTGGGAAATGGTCTGGGTCTTCTGTCACTGCAACCTCTCCTACTCTAAATTATCAAAAATAAAATAAAATAAAATATTTTTAAATATTTGAATTAGAGGAAGCAAATCCTTCTCCATTTTTCACCTCCCTGATTGTACAATTGGACCTCCATATAGACAGATTCTTTATCCATGGATTCAAGAGTGCATGGCTTGAAAATATTTTAAAAATATATACAGTAAATCACAAAAAGCAAACCCTGGTTTTGTCATTTTATCTAAGGCACTCTGTTTTACTTTCCCTTATATTTAATGGGACTTTAACATCCACGGACTTTGGTATCCACAGGGGGTCCTGAAACCAAACTCTAGCTGTATATGGTAAAAACAAGCCTAAGTCTATATGCATCTGCAGAGTAAGCACCAGTGAACTGAACATGACTTAATTTCTGACTACACAAGTTCAGGATTACATTGCAAACTGTGTTTAAGGAGTGGCCAACATCCTATAATGTCTCCTTCAAAGATACTTACCCTTAGAATAAAAATAACAATGACTGCAGACTCTTTCTGAATCTATGACTACATTTTTTACAACCCACAACAGATAGTTGGATAGAATATGTACTCTTCTGGTTGACATAAGATTCCTGTAGAGCTGTCAGGTGATAAGTGAGTCCACTTGTATGTGGTTAGAGTGCTGGATTGGCAATTTCGGAGACCTAAATTTTAGTCCTTAGTGAACCATGAAGCTCCTTGTGGGCTGGCCATTCTCTTCCAACCTAACCTACCTCAGAAGGTTGTTGCCATGAGAATTAAAGAAAGGGGGAACAGCCATTTGTGACACCTCTTGACCTTACTGGAGAACAGGGAGAATGTAAATGTAATAAAATATTGTGACTAGGGCAAAGTTCTGTGTATATTGCTAATAAAATAGCATAGGGTTTTCTTTCACTGAATCCCAATTCATGGTAACATATGCCTTGTGTGCCATGGTGTTCCCAGAACAGTGCTTCTATTGAATTTAATTTCAAGTTGGTTTTTGTGTTGTCTCCGTAGATTTGTAGTTCTTAGAGCTTCATCCTGAGTAAATAGGTGGGACTACTAGGCTGTGTTTTCAGCATGTACGTGGCACAGTGGAGTAGGCTGTTGAAATACCTACCAGAGACTTAGAAGAATTTTCAGGTGCTTAAAAAGACTGTAGTCTCTGATTTTTAGATAACCCATTTTTCTGTAAGCAATTTAGCTTTTTGTGGTCCACTCATGAGCTTAGGAGGCATAAATGAACACTTTTTATTTATTTTTTTAACAGAAAGATAGAAGGCAAAGCATTTATATTGTGAACATACTTAACAGATGTATAAAGGTTGTAAAGGAGTTAGCTTGTAATACAAATCTTTAACCAAGCAAAGCGGTTAGTTGCATAAGTAGATCAAAGGTAAATGAATACCTCTTGGGAATAAGGGAGAAAAGCAAACAAATACACCCATGGAAATCTCCCTTCACAAAACAATTAAACTGGTTTAAGGTTTGCTAACTCTCAGTTTTCCCTTCACTGATCAAGATGAACTGGAATTTTATGGAGTTAGGATTTACCCTTCTCTTTTCCACACTCATTTCACTGCTTTGAAGGATTTATTTTTATGGGGTTCTCTATAGTTTATGAAGCTTTGGTATACATCCACAATTATGAGAGTTTGAAACTTCCCATGTCTTAACAAATGCTGGGCTTTGCAAGATTTAGGCCACAGAAAAGTATCTCAGGCCTGGAATAGGTGGGCCAAATGTGCCGTGCTGGGGCCAATACTAGGGTTAGGGAATGCGCACCAACCGTATGGTCCCTAACGCTAGCATGGCGCGGTAATGGCGGTGTCCAGTCCATACAGGTGCCACCATTTTGATGTAAGCGATGGGCAGCATCCGTATGTCGCTTACGTTGCAAGTGTGCCAGTGGCGCACTCGCGACATCACTCTGGTGCTGCAAAATGAACCTGGAAACATCGGGTTCTTTTTACTCTGTAGGGATGGCACACGGTTTGGGGGGCTGCGCTGTCCCTACGAAGTTTAAATGCGTGCCTGCAGACCGCTGTTTCGTGGCGGTCTGTACTGCCCCTCAGCTTGTGTGTGTGTGTGTGTGTGTGTGTGTGTGTGTGTAGTGGTGGTGGTAGAGGACGAACTATTCTGCCACTGGTACCAAATTTTCTTACTAAAGAAGTAATGTCCAGGAACATTTCTACTTCATTAACCGAGGTATATCTGCCATTTATGCTTCTCATTCCTTTGGTGTGTATGCCTGGCACAGTAGGGCTCCTTTCAGCGACTGTATGCCAATTGGGCTTTTTTCCACTTGCTGCCATTTGGCCTCCCTTTTAGTTTGCTTGCATACTTATTGAGATGCAATGGGCAAGCAGGAAGGAAGCTGGCAACTGCCCAAACTCCTCACTATAGGATTCACTCATAAACAGACTTAGAAGATTACTGCTCTGGGGTAAAAACATTCCCCAATGTGTTCTCACGGGCGCGAGCCCGAAATGTGATGGGAACCCGATGGGTCCCAGAACACTAGTTTACTGCACGGCGGAATGCTGCCGTCGCCGTCGGGCGTTCCCATTGGGTTCCCAATGTGTTCCAGGAGGTGCCATTTCGGAACGCTTTCAAACTCAACAGTTCTATCTGTCTGAAGAAGGCACTAGGTTGGGGAAAGCTTGTGTAAACTACTGTCATTAATTATCATGAAACTCAGTCTTTTGAGAACTTAGGTCCGGTACACACTGCCAGGAAATGGCACTAACCGCATACTCCTGACCCCAATGACATGCGGTGGTGCGTTATTGAGCGGCACTGCCCACATGGGGAGTGTATAGATGATGTGTGGGCATCTGAGCACCCACATGTCTCTTAAAGGAAGCAGCATCATAGGGCAGCATTGCAACCCTTATGACGTCGCAAAAAAGAAGCCGCTCTAGGCGGCTTTTTTTTTGCTGTGCAGCGTTACCCCATGGTTTGGTTGCTGCGGAAACGCTATGCAGCAAAGAAGGGTGGCATTTTAACTCCAGTGTGTACCGGGCCTTAGAGAGTAAATCATCTTTCTCTCTGGACATAGGAATTTCGGAACCCAAATGTTATTGAACAAACTGGAAGTATTCACAACCTGTCATTTGACTTCAACAGTGCAAAGCTTTTCCACATGTAGGCTATGGTGCTAAAAATATGTCCATTCATGACACAGTGGATTCCTCCTTCCTTTCATTTTACACTTAATGTTATTGTGTTCAGCTTATAACCTATTTGTTTCAAGAGATGATGATCATGCAACTCAGAAGAATGTTCTCTTTTTCTTTTTTGTCTTTCTGTGCAGTAAGAATGGCTTCCAGTCCAAGTGTACTTATGCGCCTTGTGGCCTCAGCTTATTCCATAGCTAATAAAGCAGGAGTAATTGTCAGAAAAGTGATGGCTGGAGGAGATCTGGACATAGTAGAGAAGGTAACCTTCAGTGTGCTCCTGTATATCTCTAATTCAGTCAGTGATGTCACCAGGGTTGGTGTCAGCTGGTGTGGTAACTCTTGGTGTCACCGCTCATTGACCTCCTCCCATCCCACACCATACAGAATCCTTAGTAATATTTTTGTACTAATATTGCTCACAAATTGTAATTCCCACATATCACAATATAATGGCAATAGTTGTGACATAAACAACTAGAAAAATTAAAATTGCATTTTTAAATTACAATGTCATACATGCAGCCTAAATGTACATAGTTTCATGTGGTTAAAGTAAAAGGTTGGTGAGATGAGATGTTTTAAAATAAAATTTAAAAAGAATAATTGTTTTTAAACAATTAAAGTTTTAAATTTCAAATTTTATTCTTTAAAAAAAAAAAAAAACCCAGAGCCTCTCCTTTCTCCTCCCACTGAGCCTCGCCCTGAGAGGCCACTCATGTGACCTCTTCCACTACACTCTAGCATTTTAAAGGGTCCCTTTATGGGAGAAAGGCAGCATAGAAAATGAAATGAAATATAGTCACCCCACGCTATCTGTGGATGTTCAAGTCCCATTGAACCCAGTGGCAGCACATGCATGCAGCCATGCTGCCACTGGTGACAATGGGACTGGAGTCTTCTTACTTCCTTCCTTCTTTCCTTCCTTCCTTTCTCCCCTCCCCCTCCGAAGCTTCTGCCCTGGGCTTCACTTTGGGGGTGGAGGCAGGAGCCCTGTTGGCTGGAGGGAGCCAGGGCTGGGTCTTGGAGTCTGGCAGTTCTGTCCTGGGTGTTGGGCCTGGGGGACGGGGGTCTCTGAGACCCAAGCTCTGGCCCCAGCTCCCTCTGACTGACAAGGCTTCAGCCTCCACCTCTGAACTGCCCTCAAAGCCAAGCCTGGGGCAGAAGCCTTGGCAGAGAAGGGAAGGAAGGAAAGAGGACTTCAGTCTCACCGTCCTCAATGGCAGCACAGCTATGTGCATGCACTGTCATTGGGGACAGCACAGGCTTGCTGTCCACAGATGCACAAATCCGGAGATGGCAAGTCTTTGGATACCAAGGTCCCACTGTAAATAAATAATAAAATAGATGGATGCAGGTGAATGCCACAGCCCGTTGCTGCCAAAACACAGGTGGTTGGGGATCAGTGGTGTCACCTTCCTTAGGGTGTCACCTGGTGCAGCCAAACCCTTGCACTCCTCTAGTTCAGTGACATCTATTCCAAGGTGAGGGTGTATACGATTGCAGTCTGTGTCGATTAAAGGCAGCATAATATATGCTGTGCAGTCCTGTATACAATGGGGTAGGAAAAGTTTGGCCCCCAGGCTGTTTTTTTGTGGCTCACAAGCTTTCCAGGTTCCTCAGAGCAAATTAAAAAAAACGGGGGAGGGGGGAGTAAATTGCCTCTCCTGAGAGCTTCTAACTATTGATTCTTATAAATAAGGTCCAAAAGACACTGCAGAAAAAATCCAGTTTGAGACTGCTTTAACTACCCTAGTTTAGTGCTAGGGAATCCTGGGAATTGTAGTTTATTGTGGCACCAGTACTCTCCCAAAAGGCTCAATGTCTCACAAAACAACAGTTCCCAGAATTCCCTAGCACTGAGCCAAGACAGTTGCAGCAGTCCCAAACTGAATTATTTCTTCAGTGTCTTTTGAACCTAAGTTTCAGGGCCTACTCTAATTTTGGAATAACCAACAGGATTCCAGCTCTTGTCTCTTAGCACTTCTGAATGCTGGGATATTTGTCATAGACCTGAAGTTTAATGTTCATTTTCTCTTACTTCTCCAACAAATATGCCATAGTATAAAACCTTTTGAAATAAATGGATGTTAGAAAATGCAGTTGGTACAGAGTCATGGCTAAAGGAAGCACTGTGTTCAAAAGTCCAAAAATGAGTAATTTATTCCACACTTGGGATGCTTTTATGTAATTGTAGACTTTTAAACCTTTGCTAGATATTTCCTAGTAATGTGACACACGTAACCACCATCCCATGCTAAAACTCTCCAAGAAAAAAGCAGCATCAGAACATAATAATCTTATCTGGGCTTCTTATTAAACATTCCAAGACCATACAGTCAGCACTTCTTATACATGGATTTCTTATACACAGATTCAAGCATCCATGGTTTGAAAATGTTAAAAAAAGTATCAATTCCAAACAGCAAACCTTGATTTTCCATTTTTTATAAGGGACACCATTTTGCTATGTCCTTATATTAAATGGGACTTGAGCATCCACAGATTTTGTTATCCACAGGGGATCTTGGAACCAAATCCCAGCATATATCAAGGGTCCACTGTATAAATCTTTATGTGGATGTTAGTATCTTTTCACTGGCATCAAGAAGGAAGAGGTCATTCCCTCCTGAAGCATATTGTTGTTTTGATGGTCAAGTGATTGGATTTTTCCTCCTAACAGTGTGGAGCTAATGACCTGCAGACAAAAGCTGACCGACTGGTCCAGATGAGCATCTGTTCCTCTTTGGCACGGAAGTTTCCTAATGTGACAATAATTGGAGAGGAGGTGAGAACTCTGAAATATTGCAGTACACACTTTGTACAGTACATCCTTTGTGCCTGCTTGGCTTACTACTGTATGCTATATCTCTGGCTCCATTACTGTTTGAAAACCCTAGGGGATTTATTCATCATTTGAATCCAGGTTACCTACAGCATCATCTTCACCTATATAATCTGCCCTGTACACTCTGGTCTTCTGGGGGATATTTACTAGACTGATGATTACCTGGGGACATTTTTTCAGCTGCCCCCCAGATTTTGGAATGACCTTTGGAAGATTTGTCGGTGATTAAAACAACAGTAAAGGCCAGTCTCTTCAGGGAGGCCTATCCAGATTATTTTTAAATAACAAATTTTATAGATTTAAATGTGTATTGATTTTATATGATCTTTTAACTGATGTTGTATGTTTAATCTGTTATTGTTCCCTGCCTATATTCATAGGGAGTGGTGGGTAAGAAATAATAATAAGTAGTAATAGTAGCAGCACTAATAGTAATAATAATTCCTTTAAATAGATATATGTGTATAAATAAATAAATAAAATATTATCAAAACAGTTCCCATGATCTTGCTCCTTGATGCCAAACATATTGTTGAAATAGTGTTGCAGTCCAACAGTGAGAGACAGAAGTTGCTGACCTCTGCAGTGAAGGGAAGAGGAACCAATTTCAGATGCAATGATGCAAAAGAATATTGTCTATCTGGTATTTGAGCACCCCTAAATAGGGGATCAAACAAACCTCTGAGTAGAAAACAGCACAGTCTGGGTACCATGAATGAGATGCCTCTTACCTCATATTCTCTTGTCAGAGAAGAGCCTTATTGAAGTCTAAACAGTAAATTGAATAACAACCAGTGGCCCTTACTTTGAGGTGAACAATACACTTGTCATCAAACAGCAAAAACTTGTAGACTTTTCTTGCTCTTGCTGTGACCAGGTAAGTTTCTGTTTCCATAACTATTCATATCATTTTTAAACCAGGATCTTCCTTCTGAAAAAGTAGATGAAGAGTTACTCGAGGATGGCCAATGTGAAGAAATACTAAAGAAAGCCTGCCCACAGCAGTATGCTGCCATCAAAGAGGAAGAGGTACTGAAAATGAGATATGTGTGATAAGTGACTGTGGAAGGTGGGGTGTGGATTGATGTTTGTGATGTTAGGCCTGATACAGACTGCTGCTTTACGGTGGCCTGGGGTCGAAAGCAGGGCTCGGGAGTGCAGACCGTCCGCACGTGAGGTGCTAATGGTAGCGGGTTGTTTTTTAGGGCTGCCAGAGGCTGCGCAGTTTGGTTGCTGCCGCCTTTCTGTGGGGGAGCCCCTTTCTCCCTGTCTGTTGAGCCCGTTAGTCTTTTGCTGGGCTTGCCCAAGAGAAGTGGCTCCCAATCATCTGTGTTTCGCACCTCACCAATGAGTCTAGCATGAATCCCACCATGACTGAAACAAAAAGCTCACTTTTTCTGAGGGCATTTGTATCATTACAGGTTTTCAGTTAACATATTTATTGTGTATGATATATAGGGGACTTAGGGACATGAAATGGGGGAGAAATACAAGCAAGCAAAAAGAATGATTCCATTCATGCTGTTTGGTGGGCTTTCAGAACAGATTGGTGATGAAGTGACAAACATGAAGTTCTCTTAGTGCACAGGAAGGGACAATTTAAATCTTTGTATGTTCTGAGATGTGGAGGAGGAAAGAGTGAAAAGAAAGCCAGCGTACATATGTATCTGTACATTGGCAATGGTGCCCCTGGGGGCAAAATATTTATCCTTCCCTGCCCTAGAGGGTTCACCCTTACTGAACAGTGATCTAGTAGTAAGTGTAATCTAAAAAGTCTAGATAGTTTTATTTCTGTTTTTCTGCGATGCTTTGAAGAACCAATAAGGACAATACTGGAGAAGAGTGTAAAAGTGTGTATCTTCATGGGCCAACACTCTTATTGAGTATTCTCCCTCTCTTGATGGACAGGAATATGGAGTGTCACCTGTTTCCCTTCTCAGCCTGGCAGAGAAGAAAAGTAGTAGTTGATTTGTCATTGAACAGGTTGTGCTGTGTATTTATTTAGACTCCAGACTGAATTGTCTCTTTAGACCTGGGGCAGGGGATTCAAATGTATTGCTTCAAAATATGGGAAAGCATCTATTTGCATTTTGGGCCTTGCAAGGGAAATATATTGAGTGGCAAACTAGACTTTTGCTCCAAGGTCCCTCTTTGGTGGCATCACTGAGACTGTTAAACATGCAGGATTGAATTCTTTAATTACAGGAGTTAGCATGGCAAGAGAAATCCACAAATTGTCTTCCGACTGAGTAGTCTGCATCTGTTTGTGCTCAGTACCAACCGCTTTGTACCACAGTTTGCGGAAGAAGCAGGAATATCTGTCATTAGGGTTGTGAGAAAAGGATAAATTGTGAGATGCTCCTAATGCTTCCTGTTCCTGTCTTAACTACAACTCAAATGAGAGCTTCCTAGATGGGAGGTGTGGAATTATGTGTCTTTTTCAGCAGAGGGAGCCAGTGAACAGGCAGCTGGCTTTATCAACCACTCCTGTCCTGACTGTATGAAAAAATACAATTATAGTTGAAAGAGAACAAGAGTACCTATAATTATTTCTACAAGTCACCTGCTTTGTGCTAATATATCTTAGCAATCAGCTGGCTAGTAATGACTAAGTATTAAGAGCCCCATTCAGAATGTATACTTATTTTCCTTCACATAGAAATCCTTTGGCAAATCAGCCCCATTTCTACCCCTCAGTGCCCCCCCTCCCCCCAGTAGTTACAACATTTTATTTGCTGGGTTTCAAGCATCTTCCATGCACATAGGGCAGAATTCTCCCTGACATCTTGCTTCTCACTACTTACACTAGAAATTTGCTTCCTTCCTTTTCCCCCTTTGATGGCGGATTCTGGAAGTTGCAGGCCTACAATACCCTTTCCTAGCTCTGTGTGCATTGTTCCTCCTAATCTCATTCCCCCCTCCCACCTTTTGGAAGGCCACTCTAGCTGCTATGCTCTTATGGTTCCTATCTCAGCAAGATGCTTGAGAGAGAAACTACAGAGCAGAACAGCTACACTGATGAAATACTCAGTGGCCAGTCTTTCTGTCACTCAGGAAGGATACTAGGGGCCATATTCCTGAAGACCGAGGGCCACCTCAAACTTACATTTTCCTGGGCTGTTGAAGTGTATGAGAAAAAGATAACTGAGGTTGGATACAGTAAGAATGAACTTTGGAGATGGCTAGCAATTGCCTAAGTTACACAGGTGATTCTGTTCTAGGTAATGGACCGCTTTGAGAATCTGCATCTCCTACTGAAACACTTTGTTGATTTTCTTTCCTTTCAAAGCTTGTTGTATGGGTCGACCCTCTGGATGGAACCAAAGAATATACTGAAGGTTTGACAATTTCTCCTTGTTTTAATGAATACAATGCCAAAGCCATCTGAGTTAGTCAGATTTTTTTTTAAAAAAATATTGTATTAAACTCACCCAGGACAATTGAACAGGTAGAGGTCATGGTCACCTTGAAATTTAGCTCAGTAGTACAATAGAAATTGTGCTGCAAAATAAAGCAGTTGGATGACTCAGTCATTCTTTGGTAAATGACTAAGGTTTCTCTTTACCTTAGGTCCACCTTTACCTTAGTCAAAGCAGAAAAGCAAGTGATTTTTCTTCTGGAAGCTCTCTGTTTAAAGCAGAACCCATTTTACTTTAAAGTCTTATGTATTCAATTGACTTGAACCACTTTATTTATATTCCATTTTGCCTTTAAGAAGCTCCAAGCTATGTACATGGTTCTCTCTCCGCCCTGAACCTCTACGACAACCAAATGAGGTGGGTTGGGTAGATGGACCATAACTGGCCCAAGGACCAGTGAGCTTTCTGAACTGAATTTGGGGTTCCACCATCTTCATTTTGAGGCTCTAGTTTAGGCTTCCCTAAGCTGGTGCCCTCTAGAGTTGGACTGTAATTCCTATTATTCACAGCTACCGTGGTCATTGGCCCTGCTGACTGGGAACAAATGAAGCTGCAGAACAATGAAGATGGAGGGCACCAAATTCTGAGAGGCTGCTCTAATCATTATAGCATCCTGCCTACTCCTTGTTTCTTGCAAACTGCTGTCAAAGCAGAAAGGTAGCTGCAAGGGGAACTTTTTTGAGCTACAGTCCTACCACTGTGATTACCTCTGAAGGAGGCACTATGGAAGCTAGAGGAACAATCGGGGTTGTTTCATTGCCCAGAAGTCGTCTCTAGCCTCCAGTCTGGAAGCTAGCAAGTGTACTGTAAGGGGATAGGCATTGGATTTGGAAGGAGGTTGTTAAAGTTGTAATTGTCACTTAGTCCACGGATGGGAATTGTTTGACCCTCCAGATATTGTTGAACTGGTACTCCTAGTGGCCCTACATAGCACAGTAAATGGTGATAACCCATCATCACTCAACCCACTCTGGTAGCTGCTGGGAGGACACTTAAGAATAAGAAACATTGTCAAATATTCTGTATATTAGAATAGGTTAAAGGAACAATTGGTATCATGGGCTTGGTTCATCTATATCTTGGCATCACACTGCTGAGCTGTCTTAAATCTCTATAGCCAGTTTCTGAGAGATTGGATTTCTGAAAATCCACGGTCATGGACGGATCATTTCCTCGTGGAGGCAAAAATCAAGGCCTCTACCCAGATCCCCCCCGCGGGTGGTGGACCTATTAGGATGGTCCACCCTCGAAGGCTGATGGAACCCAAAAGGTTCCAGGAAGCCTTAGAGGGATACATGGTTGGAAGTGACGGCGACTCTGTTGATGCCCTGACTGGTATCTGGAATACTGGTCTCTCTAGGGCTATACACAGTATCGCTCCCAAGCGCCCTCTCAGGCCTGCTTCCAAACGTAAGCCCTGGTACACGGAAGATCTCCAGGCAAGGAAGCGGGACCTGCGACGGCTAGAGCACTGCTGGCGGAAACACCTACGCTTAGCCGACAAGGCTCTCCTAGACTGCCTGTTAGAGGACTATGGAGAGGCGATACGGGCAGCTAAGAATTCGTTCTATGGTGCTCGTGTCGCGTCCGCGGAGTCGCGTCCAGCAGAGTTGTTCAGGGTGGTCAGGGAGCTAACTCAGCTCCCTCCCACCCTGAACCAGATCCTTGAACCTTCTAAGGCCTGCTGTGACCAATTTAACAACTTCTTCGCGGATAAAACCTCTCGGATAAGCGAAGGTCTTAACGCCGGCATTAGGGCAGAACCTAGGGTAGAGATATCCAGAGCCTCCATGGACTCCATTAAACTGGATCAGTTTGAGTTGGTTAGTACCGATGATGTGGACAAGATCCTTGGAAGCGTTCGGAAGACAACCTGCTCCCTCGATCCCTGTCCCTCATGACTAGCGGCTCAGGGGGGGCCGGTGGTAACCTCGTTGTTACACCGGATTATAAATACATCTTTGAGGGACGGGCAATTTCCATCCAGCTTGAAATTGGCCACTGTAAAACCGCTGTTAAATAAGCCCTCCCTCGACCCCCTGATGCATAATAATTATCGGCCAGTATCGCTATTGCCATTTTTGGGGAAGGTGATCGAGAAGGCGGTTGCAATCCAGCTGCAATCGATCTTGGATGAAACTGATTATCTGGACCCATTTCAAACCGGCTTTCTGGAGGGTTATGGGGTTGAGACGGCCATGGTCACCTTGGTCGATGATCTCCGTCTGGGCATTGACAGGGGAAGCGTGTCCCTGTTGGTGCTCTTGGACATCTCAGCGGCTTTCGATACCATAGACCATGGTATCCTTCTGGAACGCCTGGCAGAGGTGGGAATCGGGGGGCACTGCGCTCCAGTGGTTCCGGTCCTACCTCTCTGGGAGGTTCCAGATGGTGCAGCTGGGAGACGTGTGCTCCAATAAGAGGGCCCTCACAACTGGGGTCCCTCAAGGAGCCATTCTGTCTCCCATGCTTTTTAACATTTACATGAAACCGCTGGGAGAGATCATCCGGAGACATGGGGCGCAGGGTTATCAGTACGCTGATGACACCCAAATAGTCTTCTCTATGTCTCCGACTGATGCAGTGACTGAGGATGGCGTCTCTCCTCTCGTGGCCTGTCTGGAGTCGGTAATGGACTGGATGAGGGAAAACCGACTCAGTCTGAATCCAGAGAAAACGGAGGTACTTGTGATAGGTTCCGCTGGTCCAGGAATGGCGGTGGTTCCACCTGTCCTGAACGGGATCACGCTTCCTGTGAAGGACTCCGTGCGCAGTCTGGGGGTGCTTCTTGATTCGTCGCTCCACCTTACATCTCAGGTGGATGCGACGGTCAAGAGCACCTGTTATCAGCTTCGGCTCATTCGCCAGCTGTGCCCATACCTGGCCCAGAGAGACCTTGAAACAGTAGTACACGCTCTGGTAACCTCTCGATTGGATTTCTGCAATGCGCTCTACATGGGGCAACCCTTGTACCACACCCGGAAGCTACAGATGGTACAGAATATGGCAGCCAGACTGGTCACTGGCACCTCCAGGGCCAGTCACATTACACCTGTACTTAAAGATCTGCATTGGCTGCCCATTCGCTTCCAGGCACAATACAAGGTGTTGGTGATAACCTATAAAGCCCTACATGGCTTGGGCCCAGGATACCTGGAGGACCGCCTCTCCCCATACATTCCGCCCCGCACCCTCAGAACATCTGGGAAGCAACTACTGAGGGTCCCGGGGGCTAGACTAGCCTCTACAGCGAAGAGGTCATATACCATCGTCACCCCGGCCCTCTGGAATACGCTGCCCATAGAGCTCCGCTCGGCCACCTCCCTGGCACAGTTCAGGAGGGAGTTAAAAACCTTCCTGTTCCGTTTAGCATTCCCTGAATCAAGTTCCAGCTAGTCTTCCCCCCCTTCGACAGCAATGGTAGCTGGTTGATGGGGTTTTAGTATTGGTTTTAATAGTTTTGTATAATGTGATGTACTTTATTTTATGGATTGTATTGTATTGTTACTTGTTCACCGCCCTGATCATTGGAAGGGCGGTATACAAATAAAATTTTTATTTATTTATTATTTATATTTTTTTATACACGGATTCAAGCATACACGGTTTGAAAATGTTCCAAAAAAGTATAAATTTACTTTGATTTTCCATTTTTTATTAGGGACACCATTTTGCTATGTCATTATATTTAATGGGACTTGAGCATACACGGATTTTGTTATACATGGGGGATCTTGGAACCAAGCCCCAGCGTATAACAAGGGTCCACTGTATATTTTATAGGATATAGGAGAACATAGGCCAGGGATGGGGGGTACCCTAACAGAAACTGCAGGCCAGAACATCTAGAGTGTCAAAAGATTCTCCCGCTCTGATGCAGCAAACTGAATTAAAAAGAATTGGTGCTTTGGGTATTGTGTTTAATTAGAAAACAGCAATAGTATTTTGTGCCTGAAGGTCCTCAAGAATTATTAATTTGAAGGCACATGATGTAGGCTTGCTAAAATAGGTGTGGGTCTGTTCAGCATCTGGATGGGGGCGGAATGGCATGTGAATACTTTGTCCACTGGCTTGGATTACACCATAAAAGAAAGGCAGGGTACGAATGTTCTAAAATAAATAAAAATATAGATTCTGTGTTTCTGTGATACTATATAATGTTCAAGATTTGTAAGTCTAAGTTCAAGTACTCTTAAATGAACAGCTGTTCACTGAGATCACATGGGAAACCAGCATACAGATGTATGTGTGATTAATTGTGCTTTATCTTCTATATCCTTCCTTCCTTTGACTACAACTATTCTTTATCTTTTTCAGGACTTCTAGACCATGTTACAGTTCTTATCGGAATTGCTTATGAAGGAAAAGCTATTGCAGGAGTCATTAACCAACCCTATTATAATTATGAGGTAATTTTATGAAAAGTAATAATTGTCCACCTACTTTGGAGACTTTTTTTTACCATAGCTGTACCATTAAAAACTGGGTTGGTCACTCCAGATATCACATGATGCAGTGCCTTCCAGTAATTAAGCTCAGTAACATGTCATAAGAAAAAAAGAAATTGAGATAGTAGAGAAAGACAGCAAAGAAAGAGACTAAAGTAAAGTGATGCTGTTAAAAACACGTATTTTTCTTTGGCCATGTAACTAATATTTCTAGCTATCCTCCTTAACTCTTGCCTCCCCACTTTTAAAACCACACTGAAAGGTATATCTACCATACCAGGGATGTTTATACCTTTTCTGCAGGCAGGAGCAAATGCGGTCCTAGGCAGGACAATCTGGGGCATCCTGGGATTGGGTGCCTTTGGATTTCAGCTGAAAGAAGTGCCAGCTGGGAAGCATATAATCACCACTACACGATCACACAGCAGCAAGCTAGTAAACGACTGCATTAGTGCAATGAACCCTGACAGCGTGGTAAGAGTTGGAGGTGCAGGAAATAAGGTATGGAGAAGATCTCATGTTAATTTTATGAAACCATAGGTTCCTTTTATAAAGATTAAACTTGATGGCCAGTGCCTCAGGGCATCTTTTCCAGGAAATTAAAACATAGGTTACCTCTACTTCCATTGTATAATGGGGGAAATGTTGTGAATTGATGTGACTCTTGATGGGAATTTAAAACACAGAGAGCATATAGACCTGTGATAGGTAACTGCATGAGGGGAGGGCAGTTTTTGCCCCCACATGCTCACCAGGCTGCAAGATATGTTTCTGGCAAACTGGAAGTGATGTTATGTTACATCCAGTTTCATTTTCAAATGAAAGTCAGCCATTTTTCTATGGGAGTTGTGGGAGATTAGTCAAACCATTGCAGTTTAAGAGCATTTTGTAGTGGTTTAGGGCTGTTTTAGAGTGATTGTTTATCCCCCCTCCCCCCCATGTCATTATTCTTATATTTATTTTGGTTTAGAGAACTTTGTGAGTATCCCTGAGGGCTCGGAGGATCACCAAAATGGGACTATGAATATGCATTTGGCCTTTGGGCTTCACTTTCCCCAGACCTGCTTTAGAAGCATATCTGTATACATTGACTGATACTGCCACTATCAGTGTTTGTTAGTGGTCTCTGAGAAGAGATGGAAAAGAGTCATTTGAAGAATAGTTGCAGGGTGCCCTCTCAGCAGGGTTGTTTTAGTTTTCTTTACCATATGAGTCAGATCAAGCCTGCCAGGATTTTAGTTTTCTTTATCATATGAGTCAAATCAAGCCTGCCAGGATTTTCTTCATATCAAGTGAAGCAATATATTCCATGTTGCTCAGATTGATGATGTTACATATGATTTGAATTCTAACTAAAACTGTTAGCATGTACAGTATGATTTGTAGAATACTGAGTTCCATGTAAAATGAACCCCGCAAAGGTAACTTTTCCAAAAAAAAGATTGAATTGTGCTAATCTCTCCCAATCTTGCCAAATACAGTATATTTGGGAGCTCATGCGAAAATAAAAACCAGTTAGTCTTAACAGTGCTGCCACATTTACTTTCCCCCCCTCCCTCCTCCTCCTTCCTTTTTTATGCTGCAAGGTAATACAGCTACTTCTTTGAAAACTAAAGACACCACATTTGGTCAAAATCAGTTTATAAAGATAAAATCTACAGCCATCTTCCCCATCCCCAAACCTGAAATCTGAAATTTGTCTCAGAAATTTTACTATGTTCTTAATTTTGGTCCCATTAAATAACATACCAAATGTGGTACCCTTATGATCAAGCATGATTTGACCAATATGACACAGACAAACACTTTAAATTATACTACCAATATATTTATGTTCACCATTCAATAATTAAAGTTCCATTATGATAGTTCTCATGAGCTTTGCTTACACAAAAGCCAATTGCAACATATACACCAGAGCAGTGAATACAATAATAAATGGATGTGCATGTGCATGTTCTTCAAGTTGCTTGTTGACTTATGATGAATCCATGAATTGCACTGGGTATTCTTAGGCAAGGAATACTCAGAGGAGGTTTGCCTTTCCTTCCTTTGAAAAAATAGAACCCAGTATTCTGCATACTAAACAAGGCTGATTCTGCTTAACTTCCAAGATCAGATGAGATCTGATGTCTTCATGGTAGTGAGACCCTTCCATATATAAATACTGACTTGTAATGAGAACACACTGATCTGTGTGCAGCCCAGCTCAATGACTTACAAGCAGAATTTGGAAATGTTATTATTTGGACTGCAGCTCTCAGAATCCCCCAGCCAGCATGGGATTCTGAAAAAAGTAACATCACCAAGTTTGGGCTGTGACTGTAGATATGCCCCATACCTACCCATACCTCTTAAGATCATCATCCAACATTCTCTTCAAGGTTCCCTTTCCAAATTAACTAACACCAATGACCAAAGGGCTTTGGATTGTTGGCTTTTCAGTGCTGACACCCCATTTGTGGAATACTTTCCCTGGAAAAGTTTGCTTGGTAGGTATTGGTCTTTTGGTATCAATTTAAGATATTTTCATTCGTCCAGGGATTTTATTATTTTCTTTCCGTTTTTAGTTCTCTGCACACTTCTAGACTCCTGAATGTGTAGTTTTGATATATTATTAATACTTTCCTCTTATCTGTTATTACAAATTCTACCTTATGGTATTTTATTAATGTTTTATTGATAATTTATAACTTTTTAAAAAATTGCCTAGAGAATTTTGGTTGTTGGTCTGTTCAATGTATGACATAAATATGAAAATACCACAAGATGTGTTTGCTTTTAGTGCATGTGTACCTTGTAACAGAATTTTGAACTTTTTGTTATCAGATCATTCAACTTGTAGAAGGCAAGGCTTCTGCTTATGTATTTGCCAGCCCTGGGTGCAAGAAGTGGGATACATGTGCACCAGAGGCTATATTGCATGCAGTAGGAGGTGAGTTAATTGATGCAGTACATAAAATAAAATAATAAATTGATAAAAAGCTACTTTGCATAAATACTGTGCTTATGCTGCTTTACTTCTGATGACAGAAACAGAAATTTTTGTGTGATAGTGTTTTTAAGGCATTACGTATATGTATTGATTGCATTTATGTGTCTTAAATCCTGTTGATAGGTCCAAATAGAGTAGAACTATTGAATAAATTTGATGTACCTATGTGTTGGTTCACCATTCAGCAATTAATTAAAGAAGTCTATTCTAGTTGGGACTAACACAATAGAATTCCAGCCTACTATCTCTGGCTGTTACCCCACTGCAGAATTAATGCAGTTTGACACTGCTTTAAATGTCATGGCTTCATCCTATGGAATCTTGGGATTTGTAGTTTGTTGTGGCACTAGAGCTCTCTGAAAAGAAGGCTAAATGCAAATCTACAAATCACAAAACTACAAATGTCTGAATTCTATAGCACTGAGTCATAACAGTTAAAGTGGTGTCAAACTGCATTAATTCTGCAGTGCCGATGCAGTCTCTGCTAGCTTGCTTTTTTAAATTGGAAAATAGCTTAAAACTGTCTTCTGATTTTAATTTTTCATTGTTTTTATCGCGTGTTTCTTAAATACAAATAATTATAACAGTGTGTATTATATATTACCTGTGCTAGATTTTAAAATTAAAGTTTCATTTAGATTTGTTTTTACATGAAAGAATTTCATGTTACTTCTTAATTCTTCAAATGCAAATTAAGAGGCAAAAGTATCTTGAGCAAGCCATTGCAGACATTCAATTCCTTCCAGCCAAGGAAGAATCGGAAGAGTTGGATGAAGACACGGGGTTTGGTCTCTTTGACTAACTTGCTGGTTTTGTTGTCCTCCAGTTGGTTTGAAAAGCTTAGCTAAATCAATTATATAGTGGAGTGACTCTTAATTTTCCAGTTAGTCCAATATTGCTTTGCCTTGCTGGGGGCTTAAAAAAATAAGCCATTCCTATATGCAAATTTGGTCAGATGAGTTTCCTTGATCCATACTACTCATAATTTTGAATGCTTATGTTCAAATAGGGTTATATTTTGCATGAATTAAAATTTAATTGTTACAATTTGGAAAAGGAGAACCATAATTGTCATGTCTAAATGCATAAATGTATTTTTTTTTCTTTGCAGGCAAGCTTACTGATATTCATGGAAATTTCTTCCACTATAACAAAGAGGTCAAGCACATGAATTCAGGGGGTGTCCTTGCTGCCTTGAAAAACCATAACTATTATGCCTCTCGAGTTCCTGATACAGTTAAGCAGGCCCTTGTACCCTAAAATACAACAGATGGTTTATTCCACTAGACAAAGAAAAATCTTTGACATACCATATTTTTCTTAACTGAAACTGGTAATCATTTATGGAACTGAATCAATGTTGTGCCACAATGTTTCTATTGTGATTTGTTAAAAATTGGTATCAATCGTTTATTTGTTAAGGTGAGAATTAAATTTAGTTTTCGATTGGAATAGAAGAATAATTGAACTAATAGAAATTCTTATAGAATTAATCTTCTGCTCCCATTGTAAACCAAAATTTAGGAAGGTCTTTTTAAAATGTTGTCCTTCCTCATTAGTATATTTATTATTATGTTATGTACATTCCAGCAGAATAATTGAACCATGCCAATATAACTTTTGGGAAGCATAAAACCTGTAGTTTAACTGTTATTACGTTTAACAGTACATAATGTTTAAGGGGGCATCATGCAATGACTAGTGTGAGAGTGGGATTCTGCGACTGATGCCACTGTATGTGTGTATGCATCTAGAGGATGTAACAGATGTTGGCTGCAGTGCCACCAGAACAGCCCTATCCTCACATGATGCCTCTTTCACCTGATAACTATATATAGGCATTTATAGAAGGAATATATAAATTTCAGATTCTAAGCACTGAAAACACACAATTTCCAGACAGGTAGTTGTGTTGATCTGTTCCTACCTAACAAGAAAGCATCTTACAGCACCTTAAAGACTAACAAATTTTATCTGACAGAAACTTTCACGGACAGCACCTCACTTCAATGGATGGATGGGCTGCCTCATGCCAAAGCAAACGTTTTAGTCTTTAAAGTGCCGCAAGATGCCTTGTCTCTGTAAATCTGAACTGAATAAAATGCAACTGATGATTGTATAATTCCTGGTTCTTAGTGTTATAAACTTGCTACAAGAGCTCTTTGGTCAAGAATACAGTATGTTGTTATGGTCTGATAAAGGCTCCGTGCTGCACTGAGAAGTAGTGATGGTCTAAGTGTAACCTAACATCCCCATCTTGTAATTTCCTTACTCATGTGAATGAGTTAAAAACAAGATGAGGATGTATGTAATACTTTGCTTGAAAGGAGACTTCCTGTTTAAATCACTTAACTGTTAGATCCACATCACAAAACTATGGTCTGATCCTGGTTTGTCATTCTGGTTGTTAGCCCTTATTTTAAGCCATATTCTTTGAATCAAACATGCATGTGAAAACACTGGTTTGGGGTGAAATCTGTCAAGTTGGTCATTTAAGAGGAGAGTGTCCCAGCATGTCATTTACTGTTGTGCCAACATACATACTACTATTAAAACAGGTCACTTTGCCAGTCCGCACTGGGATTCTTTGCATGATATGTCACAATGGAACACTTCCTATAAGATCGTCTTATAAGACTGTAATGTCATATTGAAATTATGTACGTCTTCCTTTGTTCTAAAACAGATCTCTTATAATAAAACACAACAAGCAAAATGCCTCTCAATTTGTGTGGGCTCCAGGATATAATTTTTGTATATGATTAATTTTTGTTTCTATATGATTTTTGAACATTTAAAAATAATTTTAGAAAATATATTATGCAGTACTTAGTGTATTTTTTTTAAAAAAATAAAACATAAATCAATCTCAATCAATCATTATGTACAACAGTACAGGATAAAGCAGACTAGTATAAATATAATGCAGGCACACCTTAGTTAATCAATTAGGTGTGTTCCTGGACATTATTACAGTACTTTAGAAGACAATTTGATATCAGGGACAGAAATAACATGCATAGGTTCCTATAATGCAAAAACAAAGAGCAAGTCAACATATTTCAAGACTTTTAAAATCCGGAATTAATAATATGCATGTGTGAAATAGAAGAAAGCCTTAAAGTGAACACAGTTTGGCTACCAGCCCTGAAAGACAGCAAATTCAAGACCCAGCAAATGCAAATGAAAACCACCCAGAGTGAGTTTTCCCCCCTCCAGCAGAAAACAGATCATTAAGTAAATGGACACACTGTAGGCCTTGCCATTCAACAAGAGAACAATATACAGATTAACATGTGAATCACTTCCTCTCAGCCAACAACTTCTTCAAATGCATTTGGAAATACTGTAATAATATAGAGAGATCTTGTAGCACCTTTGAGACTCACTGAGAGAAAGAAGTTGGCAGCATGAGCTTTCCTAGACTAAAGGCTACTTCCTGAGATGCATTTGGATATGATAATAATAGTAGTAGTAGTAGTAGTAATAATAATAAATAGTAATAAACTCTCTTCCATGCCAGCATTCTCCAAAGATCTCAGAAACAGCTGCTGGCGACAGGTCAGGAATAAACTCCCAAAACATGGCCTCAGAGCCTGAAGGACCCACAAAGACTATTATTCTTATTATTCTTATTATTTCCAAATGCAACTGAGGAAGTAGCCTTTAGTCTAGGAAAGGTCATGCTGCCAACTTCTTTCTCTCCTGAGTCTCAAAGGGGCTACAAGATCTCTCTATATTATTATTATTATTATTATTATTATTTCCAAATGCATTTGAAGAAGCAGACTGAACTCTGGAGAGGCTCATGCTGCCAACTTCTTCCTTCCGCTCTCTGGGCCCACAACAAACTCCAGCTCCCAGAATTCCATAGCAAAGAGCCAGAGGACAAGTTAAAGCGGTGCCAAGCCGGCTTTATTTATCCACTCTGTACAGTGAGAACTAGGCCGTGAGGGAGGCGGCGCTGGGCTTCGTCTGGCAACTAGGCCTGAGAGGAGGAGGCGGCATTAGGCCACAATCGCAGCAGCAGCAGCAGCAGCCTCAGAGGCAGCAGGGTTTGCCGGGAGAAGGGAGGCCTGAGTCCCGCCTTCTGCCCTCTGCCTGCCGTCGTCGTCTCTGCTGCTCTTCTCCCTTCCTGCTGCCTCTCCTGCGATGGCGTTGAGCCTGACGGTGAACCCCGGCAACCTCCCCCTCGGTAAGGCTCCCTTGCTCCCCTTCCTTCCACGTGAGAACGGATACCCCCGACCCGACCCGTGTCGCCCAGCCTTGCCCCCGACCCTTCTCCTTCCCCAGGATCTCCCAGCCTTCCTTCCCTTCCCTTCCTTTCCCTCCCCAGAGCCAGGCGCCTTGCTCCCATGTTGCGTCAGCCGCTGCCCGCCATTCATTCGCCTCCCTTTCCCCATTCCAGCCTCCTTCTGCCCTTCTTTGGCATTGCCAAAGGCCCTCCATTTGGAGCGTGACTGAAGAGCAAGGATCCACGTTGAATTCAGTGCCTTTAGCTTTTGGGTGGTCATGTCCTCCGTTCTCTTTCCCAATCCCTTTCCCAGGAGGACACGTCCTCCATTTCAGACTGCCTTCTCCAGAAGGGATTTCGGAATGTCCTCCATTTGGGGCATGACTGAGAAGCATGGTTCTTCATTGACAGGAGGGGTTTTAGGTTTTGTTTGGTAATGTCCTCCATTTCAGCCTTCTGTCCAGGAGGATGTCCTCCTCTTTGAGCATGACTAAGAATCTACATCGTCATTAGTGTTTTTAGGTTTTGTATGGCAATGTCCTCCATTTCCTTTTCCAGGACGCGTCCTCCATTTCAGCCTTCTGTCCAGGAGGAATCCCAGCGTGTCCTCTGTTTTGAGCATGATGACGAAGCATGAATTTATATTCCTGTGAGTGTTTTTGTGCTTTTCTTTGGTCACATCCTCTCTTTATTTTTGGAAAGTCCTCCATTTTGTGATGCCTTGTCCTCCTTTGCTGCGAGGACACCTGGTCACCCTGGTTTTCCTCATCTGCTGCAGGGCTCTGGGGTGACTTTTCTGAGGAAGATGATGGGGGAGAAAAGAGCAGGAAGAGGGACCCCACATCTCTGGAATCATCATCATCATCATCATCATCATTAATGTTTATTTATATAGCAACATTGATGTACCTAGCGCTTTCCAACAGAATAAAACATTAATAACCACTTCAATATAAAATACAATACTAGAATACAATAGCACAACGCAATACAGTACTAAAACACAATACTGTAGTAAAATACAATAATCAACTGCAGTGCAGAAAGAAAGAAGAGCGTTCAGGGTCTGTGAGGCTTTCCGATCTTGACACGTGGCAGAGGCAGATGACAGCTGGAGGCTCTTTGGGAAAGGAGATGCCTCTAGGCTCCAGCATCTGTCCCTCCCCCCCCCCCTTCCCTTCTCTCAGGATTAATTAGCGCCTTTTAATCACTCCCTCCTTAAGTACAGGTGGCAGAGGGATTAAGAAGGGCAGGAGGGGTTGGGTGGGTCAAGGTGAGCAAAGGAGGGCAAGGCACCGCAAAATGTTGGGCGTTCCAAGAAAAATGGAAGACATTACAAAGTTCAAAAGCTAAAATCACTAATAGAAATATAAATTCATGCTGCTTAGCTATGCTCAGAATGGAGGAACTCTTGCAATCTATCCTGGACAGCAGGCTGAAATGAAGGACATGTCCTGGGAAAGGAGGATATCTGGTTACCCTGGATTTACGGTGCTCCCTCAGGGGTTTCTCTGCAAGTTTCTTCAGAGGGGAGTTTGTTTATTTATTATTGATTATGCCACCTTTCTGCCAAAAAAGGGCCCCAAGCAGCTCACAATATAAAAGCGCACCAAAACAGAATTTTAAAAACAAAACAATACCCTTGGCATCCTCTGAGGCTGAGACAGTGTGACTTGCCCAGGGTGACCAAGCGTCATAACTGCAAAGGAGGACAAGGCACCATTCAAGAAAAAATGGAGGACTCGTGTAAGTATAAATTCATGCTTCTTAGTCATGCTCAAAATGGAGGACATTTTGGGATTCCTCCTGGACAGCAGGTTGAAATAGAGGACTGGTCCTGTAAAAGGGGGACCGCTGGTCACCCTGGGTTGTATGTGTGTGTGCATGTCCATGTTTTAATCTTTCATGTTGTCTTCACTTAACGAAAATATATCCAGGGCTAGCTGTGTTGGCTGTACAGCAAAGTACAACAACATCCAAAATCCACAAAACAAGGATACCTGTACTGGCCAACCAAAATGCATGATGCAAGCTTTCAAAGCTCCACTGGCTTCTTTGTCAGGCAAAGTTATTAAAAGACAATCACTTGCTTATTGTATTTCACTGTAGGAAGGGTTCAACCCTGTAAGACTCAGGGCAGCATCAAACATGACACGGGTTGAGTCTCCCTGATCTGAAATGCTTAGGACCAGAAGTGTCTTCCATTTTGGAATGTTTCCATATTGTCGTTGTCGTAGTGTGCCTTCAAGTTGTTTCTGACTTACGGCAACGCTAAGGCAAGTCTATTAGGGGGTTCTTGGAAAATTTCTTCAGAAGAGGTTTACCATTCCGTTTTCTTGAGGCTCAGAGCATGTATCTTGGCACAGGTCACATACATGATGAGATTTCTTGGAGATGGGACCCAACTCTAAACCTAAAATTCATTTATGTTCCTTAAACACCTTATGCACATAGCCTGAAGATAACTGTATGCACATTAAAAAAATAATTTTGTGCACAAAGTTTGTGTCCACTGAACCATCCGAAAGCAAAGGTGTCACTATTTCAGCCAATTTTGGACAATTTTGGAATTCCAGATATGGAGAGGTTCAGTCACCTTTTATCATGAACTTATGATTTCCTTGATGTCTTTATGCAGTCTCCTCTTTTGCTTTTGTAGCTGTATATACAGACATACAAACACACACAGAGATTTTTCCCCCTCCAGCTTTGTCAGTCACTCTCCTATTCTTGTGCCTCATCTGTTTCATTTAGGAATAAATAAGTAAAGATCTTTAAATCTTAGGATGATAGGCTTGGTTTGTTCTTAGATATTGTGCCATTATAAAGTATCATTTCCCTCTCCCCTGTAAGTTTTCGAAGAGGCTCAAATTTATATAAGATGTAGATTTCTGTGCCCTTCATTTTTTAGTAGTGAGATGTTTCTACATCCCTGCTTACCTGTGATTAAGGCTGCAGTCCTATGCAACACTTTTGTGGGACTACATTTCATTGAATTCAGTAGGACTTGGCTTCTGAATAAACTGGATTGTAAGTCACCTCTCCACAATCATGAATACACAATGTTATGTGCAGATATGTCACCAGGCAGAGCACGTCCAAGTGTGAGGGAAAAGGACATTGTAAAAATCTCATTTATTTAAATATTTCTTTTGCACGACAGAGACTGTTTCTCTTTAGGAAATCCTTTCAAGGATATTTCCTTTAGACACATTGAGGTGTCACACAGGAGGATTTATGCTTAGTCATGGAATTCCTGTATTATAATTATAGCTTGTCATCCTGTCTCCAAAATGACTCTAGTCTAGATTGTATTAAGCAATGTAGATATGTCTGCAGAAACCTACCTCGGGCGGGTTACAGACCGCCAAAAAATACGTATGGAATACGTATTAGGGTTATGTAGGGGTGGTGCTTCCGCATCCCCCTAACCCTAGTACAACATACGTACAACATGGCGGCGCCCCTTCCACATGGGGGCCGCCATGTTTATGTATCGGACGCATAGCGTCCAGACGTGTCGTGGCACCTATGACGTCGCGAATGCGCCAGCGGCGCCTCGCGACATCATAGAGGTGCTACAAGAAGGAGCTCCATTTTTGCTCCGCGCGGGAGCCGCGCGGTGTGGCTGCTACAGCTCCCTCACGGAGTAAGCGGCGGCGGCGGTCTGTAACCCGCCTCAGTCATTTAAAATGTTCATCTTGACAGTATTATCTAACATAAATATGTTTTAAACATGGTTGGAAATCATAACTTGAATGATTTTTTAATAAGGCCAGTAAAATGTTATTCACTGTATAACTATGATTTAAGTTCACATACATATGTGTAGAGGGAGAAATAATCATAGTTTCTTGATATGCATCCTGCTTGTGTATGTGCATGCTTACTCATGGATAAGTCCACCAAAATAACTGCAAATCCTATCCCAGACAAGTGTGCATAGGATCACAGCCAGGGTCATTTTCTCCCTTCAAGCCACCTCTCTTCCTCAGTCTCTCTCTCTTTCTCTCTCTCCCCTGGATTTTTAAAAGCACGTAACTGAAATAAAGTGGATGTTTGAATGTTGTATATGCCTTATAGTGTCTTTTCCTCATGAGCCTAATATTAGCAGAACTATGTACTCTTAAACTCAGTGGGACTCAGCTCCCAAGCAAAATAGGATTACAGCCTTAATGTATCTAACAGGCAGCTTTTCAAGTACATTGCAGTTACATTTTAGATTTTATTGTGCTGCTGTAGCCCAATTTGTTGTTGTTTGCCTTCAAGTTGTTTCCAATTTAAGGCAACCCTAAGGTGAACCTATCATAAGATTTTCTTGGCAAGATTTCTTCAGAGGGGGCTTGCCATTGCCATCTTCTGAGGGTGAAAGAGTGTGACTTGCCCAGTGTGTTTCCATGGCCGAGCCAGGATTTGAACCCAAGTCCCCCAGTGTTCTAGTTCAGTGCTCAAACGATTATACCATGCAGCCCAATATGCATGTACAAAAGGACACTGGTTTCAGTGGGATGAATTCTCAGGAAAGCGTGAATTAGATGAAGATCTTAGTTAGTTCATCTTCCACTTAGACCACTGGTTCCCAAACTTTGGTCCTCCAGATATTTTGGACTTTGGCTCCCAGAATTCCATACTGTTGACCAAGCTGGCTGGGGCTTTGGGGGAACTGAAGTCCCAAACACATGGAGGATGCATATTTGGGAACCATTAATTTATACTATAGTCCTGTGCACACACCCCTCCTCCTCTTTACTTTTCCGGTGGGTGATCCATTTGAGAAACCCCCCAGTCTTCGCATCTGATGCGGAAATGGGGCTCCTGGCCATGTATGTGCTGCTAGGGATCCTGTTTTTGGATCAGATGGGATTACTGAGGGGCTTCTCAGGTGGATTGACTGTTGGAAAGATAAGGAGCAGCACACCAGTCCCAGGTTGACATGAGGATGGGTGTGTGAACACCTGACTGTCCCCATCCCAACCCAGGAACTAACCTGGGTGAGCACTGGGGCCAGGATAGCCCATTTGCTCATGCCCTTCATGAGGTTTCTCTCTTGTCACAGTTTATTTTTTAACAAAATTTTAAGGTGCACTTTAGTCAGTGAAAATAATTCTATTTACAATCTATTTCACACAGTCTTTGCTGCTGTAAGCTAATAGGTCAGATTTTATTTTCATGTGTTTAATAATGTCAATATGCATATGCTTGGGTTAGACAGATCCATCTGTGACTTTAGTAGCAGTCTTTGAGAGCTGAGCAGACTGAAGTGTTGGACCACAACTGAGCCAAACCAAACCAGCCTTTGAATGTTTTTGATTTAGGTATAACTCTCAGCAACTGTAAGCAATGGGGCTTAAAGATGGTTAAGACTTGGCTGAGTCATGATATTGTGGTACAGCACTATAAATTTTTCAGTAATGCTACAAAGTGAATGTGTAGCCAGTCTTTCTGGAGGTCACTGCTATGTTCTAGGTTTTAACCCTTCCCTGCAACCCTAACTGCTTCAAAGGAAACATATGCCAACAAGCATTAAATTGATATTCTTCCTAAGTGTATTGATTTTCAAATGACTGGGAGAATACTGTCAGAGTTTATTTTTATTTATTGTACTTTCAGGAGCCTTACTGACTGCAGAGCATGTGAAGGATCATGTTAAAATTTCAGTTGAAGAAGGGAAAGAGACCATCCTACGGGTATCTGAGTGAGTGCCTTCCATCTTTGCCATCAATTGTGTAGGATGCTAATGATTAAATATTAGTACAGCACATCCGCGCCATATGTGGACTCACCATACGTGGACTTGACATTATGCCGATGGTGAGCCCCCATTAAATGAATGGTGTGCCCGCCTGTGGCATGCCACCATTGAAAACGGGTATTTCTTTTACATGGAGGGGGGCATTCTGGAACGAATCTCCATAAATCGAGGATCCACTGTACTTCTTGATTTCTTGTTTGCTATTTGCTCTCTTCTATTCTAAGATCACTCTGATACTTGCACATGCCACTTTTTTTTTAAACAACTAATTTTCTTGTAAAACCTTTATCCTTTTTTCAGACAAGTTTTTCAGACAAGGGCAAGTTTAATCACTTTCTTTCAGACATAACTGGTGAACTGACTTTGATGTAGAATATTATAACTTCTTTCTAGGGTTTTTCTCATTTTTCACCTGTAACCGCTTTAGCACATAAGGCCTGGTAAACTGACATGTATTTATACCTCAACACTACATGTAGGCTACTTAATTTTTAGATAAATGCCTTTGTGCTTACTCCATAACATCTATCTTGAGGAAGAGATCTGAAGATCTTGTGCAGAAGCATTAATTTTGGGGTTTTTGTTTCTCTTTGGTTGGTTTAATAAAGGTATTAGCAAAATGCAGATTTTAACATATATTTTGTTGAGCATAGGAATTAGCATCCCTAGAACATCTGTAAGTCTGGTATGGATAGCTACATGTTCAGATGTACATCTAGTGAGTTACTTTTCTTTTCATTCCTTGATGGTGCCTAAGTTGTATTATGAGGAAGGCCCTTGTATTTTGGGCTAGAAATTCTTGGTTCAGTTAACTGTCTACTACTGTTCTTCTGTTCACTGTTCAGTAAAGCAGAACATGCAACCTTTAAGCTGTTTGACAAGCTGAACAGACAGTAGGCTAAAAGTATAAATGTGTAATGTTTTGTAGCTTATATTGTGAGGTTTACAGTATTTCCTGTTGTTTAACAAATCTTAAAAACAATTTTTTCATAGAAACCAAGAGCATGTCTGCACTGAAAAAATAAAGTAGTTTGACAGCACTTTAACTGTCTTGACTCAATGCTATGGTATTCTGGGATTTGTAGTTTCGTGAAATATTTAGCCTTTCTTGTGAGAGAGCCCTGATGTACCACCAAGCTACAAATCCCAGAATTCCATAGCATTGAGCCATGGAAGTTAAAGTGGTGGCAACCTGCTTTTTCCCCTTGCAGTGTGACAGCAGCCCAAATCTCTTTAAAAGCCTTTGAAGAACCTCCATTAAGCTTCTGATCAGTCACTTTTCTTTTACTGAGAAAATGAATGTACAGGTATATACAAATCAGCTTTAAATTCTGTATTTTACTGTATTCAACTGTTGGGAATTGTACAATGTAGCTAGAGGCTGTAACACAGTAACTTTAAAGCCTGACAGATAAGTGGGTTGTTTTGGTATTGGCCATTCTTTATAGTCAAAGTAAAGCTGAAATTGTTGCAGTCTTGCCTATGAAATGTAATAGGGAATAGTAAGGATGTTATTGGAAAGGCGGGGTAGAAATTAATACTATTATTATTATTAAAATAGAGACAGACTTTACCCCGTAGATCAGAGCTGTGCAGCATTTGTTTGTCTTTATTACTGGCTCATAATTATATGGTTTATAGTTTAAGTTTAGAAAAATTGAAGTGTAGGTTCCTTGAATATGTTTGTAGATGTACTTTTTAAAATGATTGACAAGAATTCCATTCTGTTAATGATGGTGTTTCTAATTAAACAAAAAAAGTTGGTATATTTTTTCTAATGAAGGCTATTACAATCAGCCCCCTGTATCAATGGATTCTTTATCCATGGATTCAAGTATCCATGGTTTGGAAATATTTAAAAATATATAAGTTCCAAAAATCAAACCTTGATTTTCCCATTTTCATAAGGGACACCATTTTACTCTGTCATTGTATTTAATGAGATTTGAACATCCATGGATTTTGGTAGACTACCCATTAATTCATCATGAAATATCTTGCTAAGCTACTTTAGCAATCAGTCCTAATGCAATCATATCTCAAGCAGACATTAACTTATACATATTTCATTTTTTTAAATAGTCAAGTTGCATTCACTGATATGAATTCCATAGCTCGATATCTGGCCAGAATTACAACTTCTGCTGGATTATATGGATCTAATTTGCTTGAGCACACTGAGGTAAGAAGCAGTGTTGTATATTTCATATTGCATGTAACTGTGTTTTATTTGATGACCTGTCTAAAAGGGGCAAAACAGATGGTTCCTTTGCGGTGGCTTCCCAGCAGCTTGAAGTCATGTTCTTTAGATGACACCCCCCCCAACCAGCACGAAGCTGCCGTGAAGCCACCTGCTGTCCACACAGGGGGGCAGCTTTGTGGCTCTTGAGCAGTGTGATGTTTAGGCAGCGCATGCCACAGGAGTGCTGCAAAGCTGTGGCGGCAGTGGAACAACTGTTGTTTTGATGGCTCAAAAGAAGCAGCTTTCTGCCGCTTCTTTTTGTGCTGCAAACAGCCAGGCTGGGGTGTGTGGCATGTGGTTGGTGCAGCTCCAACGCAGTGTTCAAAGGGGCGACGTCAAGCTGCACCTTTAGGGCCATCTGTTTCAGCCCTAAATGGTACAGCATTTCATTACCTGAAAAGTACTATTTAATATTTAATTTCATTTACTATACTATACTATAATATTACTATATTATTATGTCTAGTAATTAATACTATTAGTTCTAGTTATTAAAACATAAGTGTTTTTGTTGGTATCATTTATCACTGTTATATAAATTCTCAGATAATATCTAAATAGAAATAATTTTCTTCTCCTTTCTAAAGATTGACCATTGGCTGGAGTTCAGCACTACAAGACTGTCTACTTCTGCTGATTTTGATTTAGCAGTTCAAGAGCTCAATAATACACTTTCTTTGCGAACCTACCTGGTTGGAAACTGTTTGAGTCTTGCAGATTTCAGTGTCTGGGCAACTCTAAAAGGTAAATAAAATAATACAGTAAATATGTGTAAATAATTTTCTGTTGTGTGTACCTTTAAGTTGCTTCTGACTTACATTGACCCTAAGGTGAATCTGTCATGCATTTTTCACAACAAGATTTATTTGATGGAATTTACCATTGCCTTCATCTGAGGTTGAGAGAATGTGACTTGCTGAGGGTCACCCAGTAGTTTCCATGGTGGAGCAGTGATTCCATTCCTGGCCTTTTGGAGTTCTAGCCCAACACTCAAACCACTACAGCACACTGACTCTCTCTGTACTGTGATAATTAGTCATTCATACCTTTGATTAGAATGTGTTCTTATTCCTACAGATAACCTTTGAAATTACAATAGAATGTGTGGCTTATTTTTTTGGCTTTAGTAAATTTGTTGTGAACAGCAGTTTTTGTTCATTTTACTATGTGACATTTACCATATGCTATGTGCATGTCATGGTATCTAGCAGTGGTTTCCCTAGTGTCTTTTTCATAATTAAATTGCAAATAATAATCTGTGCTACTGTTTGTTGAGGTATACATCAGTAATATATCTTGTTAAACAGCATCTTTCCTAGTTTTTAATTATTTCTATCTGTTTTCCAACAGGCAACAGTATATGGCAGGAGCAGTTACTTCAGAGTAATGCTCCAGTTCACTTAAAACGCTGGTACAGCTTTCTTGATGCACAAAGTATTTTTCAGTCAGTAGGTTCCAGGTGGACTGTGGAAAGTGCTGTTCCAAAGACTAAAATGGTAAGCATTTTGCTGATTAGGCATCTGTGGCTTGGATTCTGTCAAAAGTCTGGGAGCCAAGTAAAATTCAGTGTTTTATCTGCAAAGTGCTGAGCAAAAAGGTTACAATGGACTCCTGCATTACTTAAGAAGAATCTGAATCAGCAATGTTGTGTGTATAGTTCCTGAATTGAGAACATATAGATTAAGAATGGAAGGAAATTAATACCTTGCTATTTATTTTGTGACTTTTTAGTTGATTCTGATAGAATGTGTTACTCTACTGTGGCTTCAGGATTTTTTTTCTAATGGACCAGTAGTTTTCATTGTTATATTCAGTGAAATATGTAATATTCAAAGTTCAAGTATGGTCAATTTTAAACTGAGCAGTTGAAATACAGGGGTTTAACTGAAAGACTGTAACTTCCTCCATGAGCCTGCCAGATTTTAATATCCTCACAGGAAGGCTTTCTCTCAAGCTTACTACCATCATTGGCATGCTGGGTGAGGACATGTGAGATGGCCTTCTTGGTAGCTAGTCCCACACTGTGGAATCTTTTCTTTAGGAATTTAGGTTGGCTATTTATCTGATTATCTTTCTCCAGCAGGCAAATACCTTTTATGTAAATTGGATTTGAGCTATTAAGTGATTGTTGCAAAAGAGTCTTTTAACAGGGGATGTTGTACTTTTATTCTCATTGGAGTTTATCACACGGGAGGAATTTCTCTTAATTTTGAATGAAAAGAAAGTGGGGCCAGAATGCATTCACATTAATTCGCTAGTTCAGCAAATTCATGTGAATTCGAATTGCATTCAAACTGACTTCCCATTGCCCGAAAATCGCTTGCCATTGCCCGAAATTGAGTGTGGTAGTCTATCACACAATAACATGAAACCCTATGATTGCATTCGGACTGACTTCCCATTGCCCAAAATTGTGTGTAGTAGTCTATCACGCAATGATTGCATTCGGATTGCCATTGGATTATACTTCCAATTTCCCTTGTCTGATAAACTCCGTTGTTACAGTTTACAGTGTTTGGTTTTTTAAAAAACTTAGTGCTGATTTTAATAAGATAGTTCATTAATTTTTTAAAATTCTTATTACTTTGGTTGATTTTAGCTGTATATTGCATAATCTGTGTTGCTGGCTGCTTTGGATCTCATATTGGAAGAAATTAAATAAAAAGAAAAAATAAAAAAAATAAAAAAAATAAAAATTAATAAATAGTATAGGGGGATGCCCCTTAGGCATTGTAACAAACTTGCTGCCTTGCAACTTGAGATATTTGTTAAATAGCATAAAGATAGTGCTCTATCACTTGAATGGAAGTTAACTTAGCTGATTTCAAGTGACAGTTTTACAGGTAAGACTTGAGTAACTTTTCAAAATACTATTTTTCTGTTTCCCTAAGTCAATTTGTGTAATGAGAATTTCATTATTGTTAATTTTAAGGCAGCAGAAAAGAAACAAGATGTTGGAAAATTTGTTGAACTTCCTGGTGCAGAGATGGGAAAGGTCATTGTGAGATTTCCTCCTGAGGCAAGCGGGTAAGGTAACAAGTTCTGAAAAGGATTTTTAAGCACACTTTCCTTTCACAAAATGAAACTTAACGAAAGGAAAATACACTGGTACCCCGGGTTACGAAATTAATTCGTTCCGCTATTTTTTT
>NC_056522.1:41091189-41159891 GCF_019175285.1 Sceloporus undulatus | reverse complement strand
TCCCGAAAAATTCGTAACCCGGTCCTTTCGTATCCCGGGGTACCAGTGTACCTTCTCTTGCAGTTTCTGTAAAGAGTATAGATTTATATTTAAAAAGATCTTCAAAATTAAAAAACTGAGTGTTCTGTAAGACTGATGGGGAGGAATGCAATATTACTTTGTGAAAGGTTTGGTTGCTGTAGTTCTGGTTTATGTATTAATTTAATTAGAATATGTAAACATTTGGAGTACAGTCAGTCCTCGGTATCTGTGGACTTACCGTCCATGGATTCAAGCATCCATGGACAGCAAACCTGCATTGTCCCCAATGGTGGCGTGCGCACATGGCTACTCCACCATTAGGGATGCCCGTTGTCCCCAGTGGTGGTGCGTGCATACAGCCGCTCTGCCATTAAGTCCCATTGTCCTTCATGGTGACACAGCCATGTGCACGCACCACTATTGGGATAACAGAACTTGAGCATCTGCAGATTTTGATATCCACGGAGGGGTCCAGAATGAATTTCCTGTGGATACATTCCATTTGGGAAGGTTAGATTTAAGTGGTTCTGAATCCAAAGAACTGTGAGGGGAGCTGCTGTCAGCCCATCAAGGAGATTGGAACAGTGCTGGAACATAGTTAGCTTAAATGTGGAATTTTCCTCTTCCATCAGTCAAATAGTAGTGTGTTCCATGTGTGCTGGGGTACTGCTTGCATTATCAAAAACTGAATACTGAAACAAGAGACATTAGAATGTGTCCACTATTCTAGAATTTTATTAACATGCATTCATTTCAGGCAAGAGCATTTTTGAAATAAAAGTATTGCTGTTTTCATGGGGATGCTCTCACCATTTAACAGTCTTGTAAATTAGGAGAGCATTTGTCATGAAAGTGAAATAAAAATCACTGGTTTAGAAATTAAGGAAAGGCTATGTATAGGCAAAAAGCCGTTGGATTCCTTTTATATGAAGTTATAACTAATACCTAAAAACTTGCCAGTTTTGTTTTTCTGCTAACAAATAGCATGCACTAATTTTATGGTGACTTTTACAGCAGGGGGATGCTGATATATTGCCTCATTTTATTTTGTTTTCTTTTTTTGCTTTTGACTTACATTATTATTCTCCATATATCCAAAGCATAATGCTGTGTTTTTGTTTCTAGATACTTGCATATTGGTCATGCAAAAGCTGCTCTACTGAATCAGCACTACCAGGTCAACTTCAAGGGTAAACTGATAATGAGGTTTGATGATACAAATCCAGAAAAAGAAAAAGAAGATTTTGAAAAGGTATTATTATTGTTGTTGTTGATATACTTTATTTATATAGTGCTGTAGATTTGCACAGCACTGTACATACAAACAATAAGATAGATAAGAGTAAACCTGCCCATGGCGTACAATCTAAGAAGGTATCTGAAAACTTTTCACTTAAGATGTCATTGCAAAATCAAAATAAGCCAGATATCTTATTATAGCCCAATTGCTCAGTTTCTAAGAAGTTCTGCAAGGATAGGGCTGGGACTGCAGAAATATCTTTGCTGTTTAATATGAGGATTGTAATAACTTTGTACAATATTTGTACATTAATTTCTTGATAAAACAGTATGAAGAAAATATACTGTTTGTAAGTTACAGCAGAGCTATTGAAATAAATTTATAAACACTCCTAGCTCAAATTGCAATGCCTAAAAAACTAGCTTTCATAACAAAATAATAGTTTCTAAGTAGCTTCTAGCTCAATTTTCAAAGTGTTTGAAAGTTTGGCCCTTACATTCATAACTGAGTAAAGAAACAGGTTTTTTGTGGTATCATCTTGTACTACTACAGTAAGCTTTCAAAGTATCATAGAATCCTAGCGTTGGAAAAGACCACAAGGGCCATCCAGTCCCACCCCCTACCATGCAGGAACTCAGAATCCAAGCATCCCCAACAGATGGCCATCCAGCCTCTGCTTAAAGACCTCCACTGAATGGAGAAGATGGCGAAATGCTAACAGGAGACAGAGAAAAGGCAAAATTGCTCAACTTCTTTGCCTCTGTCTTCTCAGAAAAGGAAAAGGGTGCTCAGCCTGAGGGAAAAAAGGACACAGTAAATCCAGCACAGAATAAGTAAAGGGCAAGTGTAGGAATGCCTGGTTAATCTAAACGAGTTTAAGTCTCTGAGACCAGATGACCTACATCCAAGGATATTAAAGGAACTGGCAAATGTAATCTTAGAGCCATTGGCAATAATTTTTGAGAACTCCTGGAGAACAGTAGTCCTGGCAGACTGGAGGAGGGCAAACATTCTTCCCATCTTCAAAAAGGGAAAAAAAAGAGGATCTCAGCAATTATTGCCCAGTTAGTCTGACATCAATTCCAGGAAGGCTTCTAGAGTCTGCAGCCTCCCCTTTTAGCTCCAGATAAGGGCAATGTCAGCAGCATGCTGCAGCCCCAATCTTGCCTTTCCGCGGTGCCGGTGCTGCTGGTGCTGCAGCTTTTCGGCACTCTTTTGGTGCTGTATCATCATCTAGATGCAGTGCCAGAGGAGCGCTGTAACGTGTGCCATGTGGTGTGGTGTGTGGCGTCATGCCGGTCTGAGGGCGAAGTTGGGGCATGTGTCGTATGGACGCTAAGCCCTGACTCCGCCCCCCAGGCCGGCCTTAATGGCTGATCTGTACAGCCTCTTCTTGATTCTAAACTCAAAAGTTGCATTTCACAAAATGTATGGTCCTTCTTATTTACCAGTTGGGTTCCATTGTTTTCAAATAGCACAGTGAGATTTAGATTTCACATTCCATGAAATAGAACTTCAGAATTTCTTCCTCTCTTCTGTCAGATGAACTATATGTGAAAAGAAACCAAATAAATTTGATATAAATGAGAGCAAAGATTAACACGGTATGTTTATGACAGCACTGAAATATTAGTAAAATATTTCAATACTGAGGTGCATGGTTAGAATCCTAAATATACAATAGAATACACATGATAGTATTTGATACTGGTATAAATAAGTCTCATTGTTTAAAGGTTTTGTTTTTTTTGCAGGTTATCTTGGAAGATGTTGCAATGCTGCACATTAAGCCAGATCAATTTACTTACACATCTGATCATTTTGAAACAATAATGAAATATGCTGAGAAGCTCATTCAAGAAGGGAAGGCTTATGTAGATGACACACCAGCTGAACAAATGAAAATGGAGCGAGAGCAGAGAGTAGAGTCGAAACACAGAAATAACTGTAAGATGCTTTGACTAGTTTCCATTTCATTTTTCTTACTTAATGTTATTTCTCTGAAACTGATCTAATTAACTCTTCAGTGAGTTCGTAGAGCACATAGAAGCCTTCGGTCACTAAGAATGTGGCAAAGTGACATTATTAAGCCTTTGTGCTAAAACGGCTAAGTTTTCATCTTCTTGCAATAGCAAGTGGTGGAAGTTATTTCTTGAGAAAGTAGCCAGGAGTCCACTGCAAAGAATCCTAGGAATGTGTTTGAGAATGGCATATGTCTTGCTTGCCAGAGGTTCTAGGTTTTCTTCCTATAATTTATAATAGAAATGGATTTCAGTTTGTTGGGATCACTGTCTGTAACCCTAGCAAGACTGCAAGGCAAAATACATAGAAGTAATTAGGTGGAGCAGTGAGTTGATAAATATAAAACAGTTACATGCATTCGTACATGACACTGATAAAAAAGATCTTCAAAAGAACATGGAGAAAGTATTACATGGCATTTCTCAACCTTTCTTCTGACATTGCTGTTTTAAATCTGGCATTGACACTGCTTTCTTTTAATTTTTCCACATGCAGTGTTTATCCATGCCAGATATACTTGGCAAGGAACTGTAGGAGAAGGACATTGAAGCAACTAGTGAAATAAATGGCAAATCATTTCATTGGAACCATTGCCAAAGTAAACTCTAGAAATATTATTAGATGTAGATTTATTCTTATGTAGACTATACTTTCATTACATAGCACTGGCACTAAGTTGTTACAATGTGATTTGTACATTTGCCTTGTCATAGCTGTTGAAAAGAACCTGCAAATGTGGGAGGAAATGAAAAAGGGAACAGAATATGGGCAGACCTGCTGTCTACGAGCAAAAATCGACATGAATAGTAATAATGGATGTATGAGAGATCCAACTCTTTATCGTTGCAAAAACCAGCCACATCCACGTACTGGAGATAAGTACAAGTATGTGTTTATCAGTAACTTTATTTCTGATTTCTAAAGCCATTTTTTGTTTGTTCTTAAATGTGGGGATACAACCTACAGTTTTCTGAAAACATTCCCCTATTCTGCTACTTTCAAGCTCACCTTGAATCCCCAGTTTGGGAGAATGGCAGGATATAAATCCCTTAAATGAATAAAAAATAAGTTTGTATTCTTTACAGCTTTTGAATTGCCTCAAAATATATATCTGCAGATTATACATGTTACTAAGTATGATAGGGTACCCATAGAAACCATGATTCACTAACTGCCAGTACAGGCCGGCAAAAAGAGCCGGCTTCCCATCGGCTTGGGGGCATGGCATACGCATGGTCATGCCCCCAAGCCTCTGGGAACATGCCATGAAACTGCCCCAAGCAGCAACAGCATTTCGGCAGCGCAGCATTTAGACACCACACACTGCCAAAACACAGAAAAACTGTTGCAGCAGTCGCAAAGGCATCTTTTTCCTGGAGCAAAAAGAAGTGGCTGGATTGGGGCCTCAGCATGCGGGTGCCATGGCCCCGATCCAGCAGTCAAAGGGGCAGCCAGAAGCCGCTCCCTCAGGGTGGTCTGTTTCACCCTTATGTTGGAGGGACTGTTCAGTTATTCTGTCTATAAAGGGATCAGTAGAAGGTCTGCTAATGGCTCCTGCACTTCGGTCCATTGGAATTGTAGGGTGAGGAGTGACTGAGCTACCTGGGTTGTTCACTTCACAGGCAATTGGGCACACTGGAAAAATATTTGTGTCTACTTTCTTCAATTTTCTCTTTCATTCAATACATAGATTACTGAATTTTCTTTCCTGCCTCATCTTCTCTCCTGTTTTTGTGTTGATGTCCAATGACAGGCACTGATCATGCGGCTTTTTATCCAAAATTCATTGAAAGAATTCTGAATCATGGCTGTTGAGCCAATATGAGTCTAACTAATAATAAATTGCTATAGTTTGCTGGTTTAAAGCACCAGTTTTCCTTTGCACTGTGTGATAAATTTAAATAAGAGCCATCAAACTCATGGCTTTTATATTCGTCCCTTTTTAGAAGCATATCAAAGGAAAAGACTGTGTTGTTTAACAAATTGGATCCATTAGTATTTTCTAATTTCTTTTGTCTGATAAAATTGAAAGAGCTTATTTTAAAATATTTTACAGCAGCTTTCTGTTTTTTTCAGTGCAGCTCCATTAAAATGAAAATAGTGCAGAACTAGACATTGCAAAATGGTTTCCCTTCCCATGTTTCCATCATGATGCTAATATGGAGAATTAGCTAATAGAGAAGCTACTTAGTCTTTCCTTGCTCCAGCAATTTTCTTTTGGAATCACTTTGTCCACAGCAGTTTTATTCCACTTGCTCCCTTGAGAATGCAAGTATGTGAATGCAGAGCTTGCAGGGGGTGGGAAATGGGAGATATTATGTATTAATACCCGTACTACTTCCAACATTGGTTCCATGCATTTGCCAATACACCTGCTTCTGAAAACAATCATCCTGTAATATTTAATAGTTATAGCTGGACTGAATCCTCTACTGTGAAAGAGCAGAGCTAAAAAGAGAATCCCTTCTGCTTTTGCTTTCTTTCCTTTCTGTAATAGCAGTTGCTGAAATTAACTAATTCCCCTGATGACATAACAGAATTAAATCCTTAACATTTCAGTGAGGTGACATAGGGGTGAAATAGATGGGCAAAATAAAATGGCTTCTAACCACTATGAAGGCTGGGCATTTATATGATGTGCACCTTGGAAGTGGGTGGAAACTGAAATGAAGCTGTGTTCTGGGGCTAAAAAACTGGAACAAAAAGAAGCCAGTATATTCCAGCTTAGTGGGGGAAATGTGCATCTTTGCTGCTGCATATAAACAGCTTGTTGCTAGTGCAGGGCAGCTGCAAAGCAAAAAAATGAAAGTCCTGTAACTCCAGTGAATGCAATTACACAGTACACAAACCAGACAGTGTGTGGGGTGAAGGTGGCATGTATGGTGGGCCCCTCCATTATAGTGCTTTGCCAGTATATCACTCGCACACCGATGCACCGATGTCCTGTATGGGCAGAGCATTTCACATGGGACTGTGTGTCCAATCAAAGGGATGGCATACAATAGAATGGCATCTGGTCAGGACATGGGAGATAATTGGAGGTTGCAGGCAGTGTGCTTGTGCAACAATGGGCAGGTGACAAAAAAATTACCCAACTGTGCAGCTTGGGGGCAGACTGTGCAGACAGCGAGATTAAGCAACTTTTTTCTGCCTATCTGTTCCGGCCCATAGTGACCATGCATACAGTGTAGGCTTTCTAAATACATTATAATAGAACTGGACAGACTTCATCTTTGCAAAAGCTGTTTTGTTTTTACTAGAATACTGAAATTCAACAACCAGAACAAAAGTCAAACTTACCGCGCTGAACCTAGGAATTTCTTTTTAGTAATAGAAATTAATGGGTCTTGCAAACAGGGCTGGGGGAGTAGTGGTGATTTTGGGGTTACTCCTTGTCCTATTCTGGAGTAAGATATTTTTTCTTAATGTTACTCCTGTAAAAACCTCTTATTCCTTTACTCCTTACTCATTCTCCCCAGCAATAGGACAAAGCTCCAGTTGCTTTTGCAAAGCTGGTGTGCATGTGTGCGTGTGTGTCTTTGCCTCCCAGTCCCTTTCCCAGTGCAATATAATAAATTGTTTTTTGGTGTTAGCATGTACAATATAAGAGCAGGAATAAGGAATAACAAATATATTTTGTTACTCCTTATTCCTACTCCTGTAAAAACCTCTTACTCCTTTACTCTTTACTCTTACTCCTATTCCACAGCCCTGCTTGCAAGTCTTTCCTTGTATAATTTGAGGATGTTATTTTGTTGCTGCTAATGTTAAATCATTGTAAATCAGAAAACTGTACCACTCTACTGTAAACACAAAGAGGTCTTCTAGTAATTACAAATTTATTATCTCCCCCATCCCTGTATACTGTTTGCACTTAGTTTGAAGATAGTGGAATTCTCTTCTTCGGCTTCTTCTTTTGTTATTTTGTATGTTGCAGCTGAATCTTATTGTTACTTAAGATATTGCTGATTACATTTATTAATTATATATTCAGTAGTCAATATTTGCTAAGTATACATGAAGACAAATGACATTTTTGCTTATATTTCAGTATCTACCCCACATATGATTTTGCCTGCCCCATAGTTGACAGTATTGAAGGTGTCACTCACGCATTAAGAACAACAGAATACCATGACAGAGATGAGCAGTTCTACTGGATCATTGAAGCTTTGGGGATAAGGAAACCATATATTTGGGAATACAGCCGTTTAAATCTCAACAACACTGTACTGTCTAAGAGAAAGCTCACCTGGTTTGTAAATGAAGGGCTGGTGGATGGCTGGTAAGTTGAGGCATTTTTTACTTTTGGAATAACTATCCAGGTCAGATGTTGTTGGATGGCAGAATTCCACTAGTCCTTAGAGTTCGGCACATTGGCTAAGACAAGTGAGAGTTTTGAGTTAAAAAACATCTCCTTTTCCAGCCCTGATTTTTTTAACTGTTTACATACAAAAGATTATCCGCACAGTTTGTTTTGCTATATAATTACTGCATAAATAGCTTCAATAGTCATTTTTATTAAATGTTTCATATGCTAAAAATATATGCAGAATTACATGAATATTTAGAAACAAAGAGGAAGTCTACCAAAGAACTTAAAAGTACTGTGCCTATGTTTTTATATTTATTTTGTCACCATAGTTTCCTTGTCTTTGTTTTAGGTTATATATCCAAGGAGAATCTATGTGCTTTTGCAACAGGGTATTTTTGCAGCCACACTCACTGCTGGTCCTGGCTCTGCCCAGCTGCACCTGGCAGTACCTGGAGGGTTCTCTAGCCACCAGTGTAGTCCTCTACCTGAAAAAAACATGTCTGACTCTGCAGTATTGGAGTAAGCAGTGTTGCTAGGCTAAATTTGAACATGAAATTTCCATGAGAAAACTCCTCCCATTGTTCAGGAATTATTTTTAATTTAAACATAGTAAGGTTGAGAAATAAAATTCTTTTTTCCTTGTCATCCACAGTATTATTTATATAATATTAACATGTGGGCACATTGGATTTTCCTTCACATTGTGTGCATACCCAGAAAAACAGTTAGCAGGATACTTGTGTAACTGTCTATTCTTTGCTATCATTTCCCAATAAACAACTGTTGATTTGAGTCTGCCAAAATCATCCTGTTTTTTATACCACCATGTTCTCCCTGGAAAAAATAAATAATTAAATAGATTTTAGAAATTAAAGTTAAATGCACAACATCTGCAGGATAAAATGACAATGTATACATGTTGGAAGTCTGACATAAAAATAGAAATGTGTTATCTCTGTTTTCTGTATTTATGTAACAAAATATTCTTGAAACTGGCTTGATTCTGCATTGTTAAATTAAGTGTATTTCCTTTTCTTTAGGGATGACCCAAGATTTCCAACAGTTCGTGGTGTCTTGAGAAGAGGCATGACAGTGGAAGGACTGAAACAGTTTATTGCAGCACAGGTGGGTGTGTATTTCCTTTAGTCATCTCTGAAGTGTCTTTGAAGTTGCAGTCATCTTATAAATCAGGTTGGATATTGTTGGAGAGTAGCTCCCTGTTGCCCTAACCAGCATAGCCAGTGATGGGGAATGTTGGGAATTGAAATCCAACAATATCCAGTAGACTGCATGATTCACACCTCTGTTATAGAAAGGACTTCCTTGCAACATGATCTGATGAGTTTTCAAGATCTGTCCTTGATCCTTCTGATGCCTAATTATCTATAAGAGGAATGTGAAGTATTTCCTGTCTTTAATGTCCTCATGTCTGTCAAAGGAACATGTAGAATGTAATGGATCCACTCATCCCTCTTGTTTGGAAGAGCTTCATCTGTCCTCCACCACCCTGGGGCACTGTGTTCAGATCTATAACAGTAGTGGAGCTTTCCACTGCTAAAGTGAGGGTGCCACCCTCTCCACAGGTTCATATGCCTTTTTACAGATCAGGAAAACTCCTATATCCCCAGGATGCTTAGAATTATTTTCTTAGGTCCATTCTTGTGGAATTATTTAACAGTAATTTAAAAAACTTAATACAATTTATTTATAAAAATTGTTGGAAGGCGCTGAATTTATGGAGCAGTGCAGGGTCTTAAATACAAAAATAATGTATTAGCTGATGAATACACAGTCATTAATTCAGATACTGCCGGCTTAGATATTCTTGAAGACTCCTATACAATGCAGCTGAAATGGAGTAATTATTAGTGAGGTTTCCCCTTCATTTATTTATTTTATTCATTTATATCTCATGTTTTCCTCATAATGATGACCCAAAGAAATCTGCAGCAATTAAAACAAGTACTTTACAAATCTGAAGATAAAAATATACAGGAACAGTTAAAATGTAATTAAATTATACAAATGAAAAGGCAAGGATAAAAACAATAGAAGAGCATATTATTAAAAGCCTTTGCTGTCAGTTTTTAGAAGCCAGTCAAATTAAAAAAAAATTATCTCTTCTGTACCTTATGATAGGTTTTTGTATTGTTTTGATTCATGTATTTTCTGGTTTTCTTCATAGATAATTAAAATTAAAGTTTTGCTTAGATAATTCAAAATTTTAAAAATGGAAACTTCTAATTATATATTCTGCAACAAAAGATTTTTAAAAATGCTGCAGGGAGGGCAAAACCTGCATACTACCTTGCACCTGCCTCCTTTACAAGAACCTGTGGAATATGTCATGGGTTTCTGTGCCAGACTTAGCATCAGCACCTGGTGTCCTCAAGCAGTTTCCAGGGTTTCAGCACCCACGTAAGGCCCATTTGGTCCCCCTAAAAAGCATGGCTGGATCCGCCAGTCATCCATCATTTAAGATTTTACTTCTTAGCCTTGTGGGACATTTAAAATGTTGACTAGAAGTTACTGATATAGAAGGGGAATTTCTGCAGCATACAGTTGTGCCTCCATATCCACATAATCTGCATCCATAGGTTTGACCATCCATAGCTTGATTTAAAAAAAAAATCCAAAAAGTATACCTTGATTTTGCCATTGTATATAAGGGATACCATTTTACAACGCCACTGTAAATATTGGGACTTGAACATCCATGGATTTTGGTATCCATGGGAGGTCCTGGAACCAAACCCCAGCAGATACTAAGGATCTACTATATTAGCCTTCTGCTCGTATTTGCCAAGCCATTTAGTTCATTATTCCCATCTTCTCATGTGCAGGGTGAGCTATAGTTCTTGTATTTGGCTTAAAACCTAAAGTAGTTGTAATTTTATGCTTTATTTCATAAAATGGTCACAAAATGTATGCTAAATTGTTACTGAGTGTATGCAATGCTGCACTGAATATCAATATTCAAGATTTAATGCCCTTTTTTTTACAGGGTTCCTCTCGATCAGTTGTAAACATGGAATGGGACAAGATTTGGTCATTTAACAAAAAGGTACATATCCCTCCATTTTGATCTGGTAACATTTCTGATTGACAGCTGTTCTCTTCTGCTGTTAGTGAGTCCTGCATTCTTTGGAATGCTCTTCAGAGATTAATGAATGTCGTATGTTGCATCATGTGGCTCATTTTCAGGAAAATGGAATGTTGCTAGCAAGGTCTAACACTAATCTTAGTTATTTTTGCCAAACTGATACTGAAATGTTGTTCTTAGATTGTATGAAAAGTAATGGTATTCTGCTGATATAAACACTGATGTGAAAACTCTGCATTTCATTTTTCTGCTTTCAAGCTGCGAGCTATCTGTAAGAAGGTATTACTTAATGCTTTTTCTGCCTTAGCATATAGCTTACAGTATTGTAAGCATATATAACATAAGCCATCACTGTGCAGCTTTTCATAACAAAACCATGTTTGCTTATATAACAAGAGCTTGTATATATCCATTTTAACATGCATTATTCCTATTCCGAGTAGAAAAATAATAATCTTGAGTTGGAGAATAAAGCATCATTCCAAGTTATGATGCTAGTCATTCTGCTTTTCTGCAGTCTCCTGAAGACTTTAACTTTTTCTCCCTAAGGCAATCACTACATTGATCTTCTGGTGTTTCTCATTTGAGGGCCAGATAAGGAATACTGCATCTTGACATGGTTAATTGCTTTTTGGCAGGAGATGCTTGGATACTATAATAAGGCGAACTGTTAGTGTCTGTCTGCACAACTCTGGCTGTTCCTATTCTTTTAACTTGTGCCTGGATTTTTGTTTGTCTATAAAGAAGATTTCCCCAGATTTAAGTGTTTGCTTGCCTGGCATGTGTCTTGTATTCTCCTATAGCATTTTTTTTATTCTCTTCATTTATATGAGGGATTATCAATTGGTTCTTTCTGTTGCTGCATAGACTTACCTTTTTTGTGTGTAACAAATTTATAGAACAGCACAGCCTTCCCTTTGCCCTGTTGGACTGCTCATTTATGGGCACTGTATATTGCATTCTCATTGGTGCAAGACTGAAGGTGAAAGTGTTGAATTGCTTTGCAGGGCCACTATTAGCCATTGCACTAGCAGAATGAGTGCAGCCCTAGCAAAAAATTAAATGCAGGTAGTAGCACCCAATGCACCTTTATTCATCAGTGAAAAAAACTGCTAGTCAACTATGGACCAAGTAAGGATTTGTTTTCTTCTAGATACTAAGATAAAGAACTCATTTGTACTTCTGCACATGTACTAAAAATGGTAACATATGAATTTCTGTTACATAGATCTCATTCAGGACTAGATTATTGGATTCAGATTCTGTCAGTAGTGCATACATTGGTGTGTCAGTGGTTTTCTCATATTTTCAGTGTGTAGGCAGAGCCACAATTGATAGTTATCTCAAGCATGTCCCAAAAGTTAATATCCATATGATTGTGAGTACTCCTGCTTTTTTTTTATAAAAGTAAATTCAAGCATATGACATATTTTAGTGGGTTTCCCCTCATTGGTGTTCAGCTATTTTACTCTTACAGTAGAAAGCTGGAAGGCAGAGTGGAGGATATCGATTTCAGAATAGCTGTTTTCATACATACTTTACAAAGACACCAACTTCTATTAATCCTCATATTTCCATAGCAGCTATGCTAGTATTGTGTGTATGTGTGTATAAATTCCAACCCCCCCCCCCCCCACCTTTAGATCTCCATTCTTAAAATTCTGTACTAGACCAAATAGTGTGAGGTAGCAAGAAAAATATAAACAAATAACCTGTAAAGTGATGTAAAATGTAGTAAAAAATAGTTGCAAACTTTGCTTGAAGATACTGTACTGTACTTGAATATTGATTAGGGTACAAACCTAATTTGGTAGGGATGTAAAAGAGGAGAGACTATTCTTGGGTTTGGTACTATGATGTTGCCTTATTATAGTGATCTAATGCTGTTGCGTTTCAGTAAGTACACTAGAAATCAGAATACATTCACAAAATGTATGGACTTAATAAGAGTTCATGGATCAAAGGTGAAGTGATTTTGGAACTCTCCCCATGTTTAAAATAGAGGCTGCATTACAGTGTGACATTTGGCACTTAAAAGATCACATTGAAATATATTGCTTAGTTGCATATATAGCAGTATTCTTCAGAGTTGGTTTGCTGAATTTGCATTGACACTAATGAAATATTTACATGTGCCTTTCCTTTTTATTTCAAAATGTGATCCCTTTATTGCCAAAAGAGGCTTGGATAGATAGATTTTTGTAGCATGTAGATTTAGCATAATTACACCATTTACTGAAGTTCTGCATGCACCTAGCTGGAAGTACATTCCTAGAAATGGAATAGGGTCTATTTCTGAATAGATATTTACTTAAAGTGGAATTTAAGTGTAGTTCCCCACACATGCATATATAGGTACACTTGCAATTACCTGCTCAGAGCTGCGATCGGAAATGTCACATTTACTGTGCTCATGAATTTTTATATTGATTTTCAATTTTAGATTATTCTTAAGGTGGATATACAAGTGTTGAAATGTCTTCCTTTTTGAAAGTTCAGCAATGGTGTGTTTCTCTTTTTAAAATAAGGTATTTTTTGTGAATTTTCAGGGGAATTGGATAAGTCTTGCTGATGAGAGTTTATATGTTTTGCTGTTATAATTTATATCCAAGCAAAATTTCCAATGGAAATCAAACATGCAGTAACACAAAGAATACCAGTTAATATTCCTAAATGACATACATACACTATTAAGTTCGCATAACTCCTGGTTTCGCCTGTGCAAGGGTACTGAGTAATTGTTATTTTCTTTTATTCTTCTGTGGTGTATAGGTTATCGATCCTGTGGCAGCTCGATTTACTGCTTTGCTCAAGAATGAAGTAGTTGTAGTGAACATTCCTGGTGCTCAAGAAGAAGTGAAAGAAGTGGCCAAACATCCAAAGGTTTGCTAGTTAGTTATTGAAGAAATATTGTAATGCACAGTGTTAAAACTGAGAGCTTTATACAAGTTTGATTTTCCAAGTGTGAAAAAAACTATTACAGATTCCCTAGATAAAATGGAAGAGGAGGAATGAAAGAATCTTATTGCACCTTTGAGATTAACTGGTTTATGTCTGCAGGAGCTTTCAAAGGTGCTGTTGAGTCCCTCCATTCCCCCACTTTCCATTCTTTTGATGAAACAAACTAACATAGCTATCTCTTTGAAGGTTCCCAAAATGTAACCCATAAATAGTAAAGTGTATAGTAACTCATCAGAAGTTAAAAGCATGGCAGAGCTAATGAAAGAGTAGCTGACATAATGTGCGTTCTAGATTTCTGAGGGTTGTGCAAAGAGATGTGAAAGAAAGAGTTCTTAATTTCAGTGCTGTGGTGGTGCCCTGTTATGCTGATTCTTTTAAAGGGGAGCTTAAGAGAGAAAAAGTCCATTTAAAATAGGACTGTATCTCATCCCTATTACCAAGATATGATTATACTGAATAATATATTTGTTGACATTTAGGGCGGTAGTGGTAGTTATGGGCCTTTCTAGAATTTGTTCAAGATTCTTTGGTGCCTAAGGCAATCATTTCCCCTCACACTCAACAGAATGCTCTCTGGCTGTATGCAGTACAGAGGAGCAAACAGAGTGGTGGAAATAACATCAGGCCTCTACTCCAGCAGGGAGGTTAATCCCTGTGCCCCCCAGTCACACCTAAAGCCACTGCTTTTTCTAATTGCCCTTTGTGTAGAAATCCATGGGAGAGAGAGAAAGGTAAAGGTAACACAAATCCTCATTTTGGCTAAGCTGTTTCTTTTTTTAACGTGTATGGTATGGTTTGCCTGGAGTAAAGTGAAACATGTTTAGCTACATTGTTGCATTTTTCAAGTTATAGATTTTTTGCTGTAGGGTATTTGAAATATGTATGGATTTCATTGTGAATTACCATTTTTTGCCACACAAGAGAATCAGCAGTATGTCTGTAAAGGTGACATACAGTATACTTCAGGAGAAATTTATTTGTAAAATTGTCAGACATCCCTACTACATGCAACCTCATGATCGTAGAACACATTATTCTGTTGTAATCTGTATAAAGCAAACACTTAGCCATGCAGTTGGATCAGCTCTTTGTCCTTTACATTGTTAACTTACAGAATGCTGAAGTTGGCTTGAAGCCTGTGTGGTATAGTTCCAAAGTGTTGATTGAAGGAGCAGATGCAGAGACCCTAACAGAAGGAGAGATGGTTACATTTATTAACTGGGGCAACATTATCATCACCAAAATACACAAGTGAGTTGCTGCAGCTTGAAACAAACTGGTTTGTTAGATATATCCTTTTGATGTCAGAATTATGCCTGAAATACAGAAGAAAAGTATGAAATGGGTTGAATCATAACCACTGCAAGCATAGTCTTCCTTTCACCACTTGGAGTTTCTTGCTGTTGAAATGAAATTGATGTTTGATAACAGCATTTAATGTAGTTCCACACCTGAAAGTTGGTGTATAAGCAGAAATGGCTGGGGAGAAGACTTTGCTGGAGTCATATTATAATTTGCTTACACCTGGATCCTTTTATATCCAACAAAAGGATTGGCTGTTAAATACAAGTTAAACTATCTGTCAAAGTCACCTCCTTTGTACCATTTCAGTCTTTACTTTGTATATGCAAAAGAGTATGTCCTACAGATTTTCAAACTGACAAGGGTTGGGGGTTCAATGAGTCCCTATTATTGGGAGAAAGGTGGGATAATAATAACAACAACACATATAATTGTAATATCTGTTCTCTTCTGTGTAGGAACTCCACTGGCAAAATCACATCCATTGATGCTAAGCTAAATTTGGAGAATAAGGACTACAAAAAAACAGCTAAAATAACATGGTTAGCAGAAACACCTTGTGCTCCTCTCATCCCAGCTGTCTGTGTCAACTATGAACACTTGATCACCAAACCTGTCCTAGGCAAGGAGGAAGATTTCAAGCAGTATGTCAACAGAAATAGCAAGGTACCTTGCAAGAAGTATGATGTAAAAAAGAGAGACAGAGTTTGAGGATGTGTAAAAGATTTTATTTCTCAAAATAGCCCTTAATAAAAATATTACATTTTGATCCCACCCATACCCCAAGGAGCAGTAGGTCATAGTCATTATTCCTGCTCCCTTCCCCGCATACCTTTTGCCTCACAGGAACTCTGTGAAGGAGCTTGGACTTGGAAATAGTGAGGGTCCCTTAAGCTAACCAGTAAGCATTATGTCTGTGTAGAGATTTGAACTCCTCTCCTTGATCAAAGTCCAGTATTCTATTCCACAGTATGGTGCTTTCCAGGTATTTTGGACTAAAATTCCCATCCTCCCTATCCATGCTGGTTGGAGTAGACTGGAGTTGTAATCCAAAACAACTGGAGGACAGCATGGTGGGCAAGGCTGCTCTAGTCACTCTGTCGTACAGGGTGAACACCTGCTCTTCACTTTTAATTGTTTACAGCAAGAAGAACTCATGTTTGGTGATCCTTGCCTTAAAGATTTGAAAAAAGGAGACATCATACAGCTTCAGAGAAGAGGTTTTTACATATGTGATCAGCCATATGAGCCTGTTAGGTGAGTTGCTGCTAGTTCATTTCCTGGCTTTATCAATCTGAGATGCTCAGTAATAGATGTGGAAAATCTTGGTGTAGCTTTACCGTTTTATACCATTTGGTTTCTGAAGCAAAATTAATCTATGCCACATGCATGCACAGCCACTGAATAATAAGAAGTGTGGAGATAGATCTGCGGGCAGTCAAATCTGCAGATTGCCAGCCCACACACTGCTAAGGAGGGTCAACTAAAATAACGATGGGATCTGATTATACATCCTCTTAATGGGAAATTAAGCATTTTTAAAAAATACAATGCTTAAATTGTGCAGGTGCTCCTATGATGTATCATTCCAGTCAACCAGATATAATCATAAAGAAAATTAATTTATGTCTTTGTTTTTAGTCCGTACAGTTGTAAAGAAGCCCCATGTGTATTAATTTATATTCCTGATGGTCATACAAAAGAAATGCCAACTTCGGGTTCTAAGGAGAAGACCAAAGCAGAAACAGCAAAGAAGGAGGTGGGAAGACCCAGTTTATATGGATTAAACATAAAATAGGATACTCTCTAGTGCTCGGTATTAATATTGCTTAGGAAAATGCACTGAAACTGTCTAAATGAATTTCATGAGAGACATTTGCAAAGTTCTACATTAGGGGTATGTGAAATGCAATGCAAAGGTATAGCATAGGCAATGGCCTGCTTGGCAGCAGTAGATAAGATATCAGATATTATGATTAAGGTTGATCACAAGCAAAATATAAATCAGCAATGCAGTGGCATCACTTGGGTTGGCATCAACCAGTGTGGTAACTCATGGTGTCGCCCCCTCCATTGACCTCCTCCCATACCACATACAGAATCCTTAGTAATGTTTGTGGAACTAATGCTACGTATAAGTCATAACTCCCATATATTACTGAACATGATGATAATAGTTGTGACATAAACAACTAGCTAAATTAAAATTCTCCCTTTAAATTACAATATAATATACACAGCCTAAATATCTTTACGTGTACAGTACACAGTTTCATGTGGTTAAAGTGTAAGATATCTTGTTTTTTAATTTTTTAAAAAATTATTTAAACAATCTCTTCACTGTTATAAAGGGACCCAGGCGAATCCCACAGCCTGTTTCTACCATAAATCAGATGTTTTGGAAGCACTGGTGTCACCTCTCCTTAGGGTTTCTCCTAGTGTGGCCCTCACCCCCAATTGATGCTCCTGCAGCAATGTGACATCACTATTTAAAAAAAGTCTGATGCATTTTAGACTGCCTTAATAGAATCATATATTCAGTGTGACAAGAAGCAGTTAGTTTCCATTAGTTTTATACTAGTATGACCTCACCAAGAATATTATACCCTTTTCTGGCTATTACACTTTTATGAATTTGGGATGTGTTTGAAGGAAGGGACTACAAAGCTTGTCAGAGGTATAGAAAATAAATGCTGGAGAATTTTTTTTCTAACAGAAATGGGTATACAGTCATCCCTCCATATTTGCGGTTTTGATATTTGCGGATTAGATTATTCACAGATTTCATTAATATGTTCTCTCTAGTACTGTCTAGGTCCTCCAGTGCAACTCTGTGGTCAACTTTAACTAAAAGTTGCACTGAAAGACCATTTGTAGCTACTCCAGTGCCATTCTGTGGTCAGTGTATGTTGGACATTGACCACAGAGTTGCACTGGAGGACCTAGAGATTCCTAGAGAGGTGTCCTCTCAGGTAAAAACAGTGTTTTTGTTATTTGCGGTTTTTCCATATTCACGGGGGTCTTGTTCCCCTAACCCTAGCAAATATGGAGGGACAACTGTATTTAGTCTGAAGACTGAGGAGAAACAGAAGCAGTCTTCATTTCTGTGGGAGAATATGTAGCAGAAGAAAGACTTTTTCTTTGCTATCTCAAAGAGCTGATCTAGTTCTGGTGAGTTTATGCAGAAAAGATTTTGTTTGAACATTAGGCAAAACTTCTTCATGGCAAAAGTGGATGTATGTGGAAATTACCAGAGTTGGAGGGCAGGGAATTCTTGGGTTGGCAGATGGAGAGTTTTCAAATGAGGATGTGTCTCCATCTACTGAAAATGTTTTAGTTTTGTCCCCACCCCCACCCTCCATCAAGCATGAATTTAGACTACATAGCCTACAACAACTCTCCAGTTTAATGATTTTGTAATTCTATACTCTGAATACTTTTTAGACCTTAAATAAATTATTGGGATCCTTTGCAGCCTCCACCACATTAAGGCCTGTATTGTTTATGTAAATTTTTCAAGATTTCTTTGAAAAAATGAAATAACCTATTTTCTTAAAAGTTAGTTTCTATAGAAGTATGCCATATTTTGAATAGTACAAAGCTAGAAATCAAAATAGTCAAACTTGTCTGTCAAGCAAAGCAGAAATATGTAAAAGTAATGTGTAATTATTTTACTCCTTTGACAAAATATTTTTATGGTATTATTTTTCCAGGTGGTTTTGTGCATAGAAATGAGACGTTTGTAGTCACCCTGATTGTATGCAAGTGAATGTGACTTAAGAGTAAATAGATAGATAGACAGACAGACAGTACATAAATAAATAAGAGTACATATAACATAAGCTGCAGGCTGGCTTTTCTGTGCAACACATATTTTAACTTTCTGCTTTGGTTTACTAAGTGCATTATGAAAACATTGATTTTCTTTGTTTTTCAAAGGCTAGTATAGCACTGAAAGAACAGTCTGCTCCACTTGGGACTGATGCTTCTCACTCTGTAGCTCCTGCTTCAGTTCAGGACCATTTAGCTCTTTACAACAGAGTGTCTTCTCAAGGTGATGTAGTTCGTGGTCTAAAATCAAAGAAGGCACCCAAAGAAGACATTGATGCTGCTGTAAAACAACTCTTGGCCTTGAAAGCAGAATATAAGGAGAAGACTGGTCAAGACTACAAGCCTGGAACTCCTCCAGTTACTGCAGTGCAGATCCAGCCTTCCAAGTGTGAGACCACCACTGCCCACAGTGCAGATAGCAAAGTTCTTTACGATAATGTAGCTGAACAAGGGGAAGTAGTCCGAAAACTGAAAGCAGAAAAAGCACCGAAGGTTAGTATGAACAGAAAATAAAATTGAGCTAGCTTTAGAAATGCCCAAGCACCTACTGATCATTTCAACAAAGGATCTACCATCTAAGATGCCAAAAGTTCCCCAAACTGTCTTACCTTGTTTTACATTTTAATAGCTTGGTTCAGTGGAAATCAAATTATGCTTTCTAGTATATAAGGTGCAAATTCTTGTAAACTCTTCCCTTTCTACAGTTGAGCCATGCAAATGCTACTAGTTGCATCTCTTGTTCTACTCTAAGTTCTTTCTTTTCTCTCTTGCTCTTTTATCACTTCCTGTTACAGGATCAGACTGATGCTGCTGTGAAAATGCTTCTAGCTCTGAAAGCAGAATATAAGCAAAAAACAGGCCAGGAATACAAACCTGGCAATCCACCAAGGAGTTTGCTTCCTAGTTCATTTCCTTCTGCTTCTCCTCCTTCCATGTCCCACTGTCCAGTAGTCAGCCAAGCACTTTATTGTAAAGTAGCAGAACAAGGTGAATTGGTCCGTAGACTTAAGTCGGAGAAAACAGCAAAGGTATAATGGTCATGAAATTTTTTGAAAAGTCTGTGATTTTTTTTTAAAGATGCGGCAGTAGGCTATCAAAATAAAAGATAGCAAGTGCATCTTGCTTTATTTTTTAAAAGTCCTTTTACTTAGTAAAGTATTATATTTTGTTTCTCAGTGTTTTGTTTTATTGCATGCACAACAAATTTTTATTTTGTCCAAACATAGCAAAACCTGGATACCCCTGGTAATCACATAATTTTCTATTTAATCTGAGGTAACAGCAGTTGTGTCCGGTTATCTCTTTCATTGTGCCACATCGTCTTCAGTTTATGTTGATGTGTTGGGAAAATGATATGTGAAGCCCTCAAGTGAATAGGAGTTAATGCAAACATCCTGATGTGCTCAATGCTCCTTTAATTAAAGTTAATAAGACAGGATCCAAATAAGTAGTTTCCAAAACATAGCCTTTATCACTGCAAGTACTAATTTGACAAAATGAATGGATTAGAAAAAAAGATTTAAAAAACCCAGACATTAATTGTTCCTATTTGTCATTTCAACAATATGATGAAAATGAAGTATATCATACCACCTACATAGTGCCAGAGTCATTTGCCTGAATGGAAAGTCGCGTATGAGATTTCCCCCTCTGCTCTTAGATTAAGACTGTAGTTTTTACAACCATTCCCGTCTTACTGATACCTTTGCATTCTTTTCCTGCTTTAGGATCAAATAGATAATGCTGTGAAAGTGCTTCTTGCTCTAAAGGCAGAATATAAACAAAAAACAGGTCAAGATTATAAGCCTGGACATCCTCCTACAGCTCTTCCTCCCTCCTCTTCCTCATCTGCTTGTGCTTCTGATCCTGCTTCACTTTCCTGCAATGGCTCAATAGACAGAAGAGCTTTGTATGATAAAGTAGCTGAACAGGGGGAGGTGGTACGGAGGCTCAAAGCAGAAAAAATTTCCAAGGTAGAATAGTGATAAGTACATATGTCTGTGCATTAACAGTATTGATTTTAGCATAAGATTTTCTAGCTCCGTTTAGATAGATCAAGGATCCAGAAATTTAATAATCCTTTTTGCCAGTGATGGTGAACCTTTTAGAGACCGAGTGCACAAACTGCAACCCAAACCTCACTTATTTATAGCGAAGTGCTAACTCCCTCTGACTTTCCAGTAACAAACTCTGTGCTGGGGTGATGGCACACGTGCCAAAGGTTCGCCACCACAGCTTTATGCATCTAGAGCTAAGTGTATGTGAATTGAGGCCACCTTGAGTCATCTTGTGAGGACTTTTGCTTTAAAATGTGGCATATAAATTCATAAATAAATACATAAATATAAATCTAGAGTGGTGATAGCTAGAGAAATGAATCAAAATGGTTGCAGCATTACTGTTTACTGTTGTTTTATGTCTTAAGATATACAAGCAAGAAACGAAGTATGCATGTTTGGAATCACTGCATTTATTGCTTTTCCCTAACAGTTTCTTTATTCTATAGGATAAAGTGGATGAAGCTGTGAAACTCCTCCTTTCCCTGAAGGCTGAATATAAAGAAAAGACTGGTCAGGAATATAAACCAGGACAACCGCCATTACCTCAGGCACTTCCTTTAAACCATCCAACAAGCACAGCAACCAGTGGTCCTGATACAGCTGAAGCAAAAGCTCTCTTTAACAAGGTTGCTCTCCAAGGAGAGGAAGTCCGGAGACTAAAATCAGACAAGGCTGAAAAGGTAACAACAGTCATTATGAGCAGTCGAAGGCTTTCATGGCTGGCATCCATAGTTTTTTGTGGGTTTTTCGGGCTATGTGGCCATGTTATAGAAGAGTTTCTTCCTGATGTTTCACCAGCATCTGTGGCTGGCATCTTCAGAAGATGCCAGCCACAGATGCTGGCGAAACGTCAAGAAGAAACTCTTCTATAACATGGCCACATAGCCTGAAAAACCCACAAAATACAACAGTCATTATGTTTGAGTGGGTGCCTTCACATTTCTATTTTCAGTCATTTATGCTAAGATCCTGACCTCATTGCAATATGTTCATTGCTCAGTGTCATATAATCTGTAGCTCTGTAACTGGTGACATTGTAGTTGAATTTAGCAACATTTGGAGGCTACGCATACAGAACTCAGTAACTTAGTCCATATTATTTTACTATCCCAATGACACTGCCACATTTAAAAGCTTTTGTTAAAAAAAAACTTCAAAAAATGCCTACTCCTTTGGCAAAATAACATTAAATATACAAAATTGATTATGCTACATAGTATAATTTCCTTTTTTTTTTTTGGTTTGTAATTATTTGTCTAGGAAATGTACATGACAATTTCAAAAATATAAACAGAAAGGGCCCAAATTTATTACAAAGAGCTTGTACTCTAAATTTTGGTTGTGGTAGGGGAGGTACAGTATATGAAATTGCCCTGTCAGGCTATTAGTTGCTCTGTCCTGGGGCTGAGTGATGGCATGCTCAATCTGCTAGTGATAGCTTCTTCTTTTTATGCTAATTTTGAGATCTATCAGGTTTGCTCTTAGTTGCATTAAATACAGTCAATCTCCACATCCACAGGTTTTTTTATCCACAGAGTCAACCATCCACAGTTTGAAAATATTTTTTTTAATCTAAATTGCAAAAAGAAAATTTGATTTTACCATTTTATACAAGAGATACTATTTTATTTCTCCACCGTATTTAAGTGGACTTGAGCATACATGGATTTTGGTATCTACAGGAGATTCTGGAACCAAACCTCAGCAGATACTAAGGGCCTATTTCAGTTAGAAGAAAAGAACAGGGTCACTGAACATATAGAATCAGAGAGCTGGAAAAGACCACAACGCCCATCCAGGCCAAACCCCTTTCTTTCAGGAACACACAATCAAAGCACTTCTGACAGATAGCCATCCAGCCTCTATTTAAAAATTTCCCAAGAAGGAGACTCCACCACACTCTGAGGGAGCACATTCCACTCTTGAACAGCCCTTACTGTCAGGAAGTTCTTCCTAATGTTTAGATGAAATCTCTTTCCGTGTAGTTTGAATACTTTGTGTCCTAGTCTCTGGAGCAACAGAAAACATTCTTGCTCCTTCAGTATAACATCCTTTCAAATTTTTTGACATCATTCTCTTCTCCAGGGTAAACAAACCCAGCTCCCTAAACTGCTCCTCATGGGGCATGGTTTCCTGACCTTTTACTGTTTTCGCCACCTTCTCCTGGAGACATTCCAGTGTATCAATATACTTCTGACCAAAGCAGAATAGAGTGATAGTACTACGTCCCTTAATCTAGACACTATACTCTTATTGATGCAGCCTAGAATTGCATTGGCTTTTTGTAGCTGCCACATCACATTGTTGACTCATGTTCAGCTTGTCGTCTACTAAGATTATTAGATCCCATTCATACAAAAAGTTGTCAAACCAGATGTTACTCATGCTGTATTGGCACATTTCATTTTTTCTGCCTAAGTGCAGTACCTTACATTTCTCCCTGTTGGCCCAGCACTCTAATCTGTTCAGGTCATTTTTGAATTCTGAACCTTTCTTCTGATGTATTAGCTACTCCTTCTAATCGCTTAGCCCAAAAGATTGAGCTTGCAATCCTTTGATACACAAATCCATTCCTGGTTTTCCCCTCAAACATCAACATTCCATTAGCCATATCTAGGGAGAAACATGCCACCATTTTGTTATTGCTATTGTTTAAACACAGGCAGAACGAATCTTTTTCCCCATGCCCATCCACAGCCACCAGCACTCCAGTCACCCATAGATCAGTTTTCTAGCACTTTTATTCAGTTAAGCGCGTCACATGCAGCCCATTGGTTGCTTTCTCCCCACTCCTGGTTTAAAGGCTTTTCATACAGGATGAGTTTCCCTTATCCAGAATTCCGAAAACCGAAATACTCCAAAATTGTCCACATGGGTGGCTGAGATAGTCATACCTTTGCTTTCTGATGATTCAGTGTACATAAATTTTGTTTCACACACAAAATTATTAAAAATATTGTCTAAAATTACCTTCAGGCTATGTGTATAAGATATGTATGAAACATAAATAAATTGTGTGTTTAGGCTTCGGTCTCATCTTCAGGATATCTCATTATCTACGTACATGCAAATACAGATACGTATTCCAAAATCCAAAATTGAAAACATTTTTGGTCTCAATCATTTCGGATAAGGGAGACTCAGCTCAGAGTATTCTCTGAGTGGTTTAAAGTTACTGAATGGCGAACAAACAAGTGCTAGTTTTTTTTTTAAAAAAAGAATAAAAATGATAAAGATACTCCTGTGCTAGTCATGTGTTATGTGTTATGCTTAATTGTTACTTCCTGGATTTTGGCTAGAACAGGTTGTTGTTTCATCCAAAAGAGAAGACCATAGTTTAGACAAGCCATGTAAATGAGTATTGAAAACCAGCTTTCCAGTCATGGTTTGCTGTCTGAGATAGAATACCTAATGATAAAACCTAGGAAGTTACTAGCAACAGACCTTTAATTTACAAGGAATATTCCCTCTTCATCATGTATTCTGTGGTTTCTTCAGCAACTGTAGTTAATGTATCTTCATATTTAGTGTGGTTAATGTGTTGTTTTTGTTGTTTTTTACCCATTGTATCTGTCTGTCTGGAAATGGTGTCTTCTCCAAGGATAAAATTGATGCCGCAGTGCAAGAATTGCTGCAGTTGAAGGGGAAGTATAAATTGCTCACAGGCGTAGACTATAAGCCCATCTCTGCAACTGGTGCAGATGATAAAGACAAGAAGAGAAAAGAGAGAGATAACAAATCAGAAAAGCAAAGTAAGCAGCAGAAGCACAGTGAGGGACAAAAGAAGGAATCTCAGAAACAAGGGGACAATAGCAACCTGTCTTCAAATGGGCCAGGAGATGGTCAAGGACCTAAAAAACAAACCAGGTAAAAAGCATACTTTTCCGCCACTCCCTCTGAGTGCGTCTATACATATAGATCTGAGTCATATCATAAAGCATTCAGATTAATCTTCTGCTATGTGATGGGCAGATTCAAGTAAAAATATCTTTGTAGTACTATTATCTTTATACACAGTAGAATACTGGAAAATGCTTCTTGTCTTATAATTCCAAATGGTCTAAGAAGGCGTATTTGAAGGCCCAGTGGCTTCTACTTGGAAATATAAGGAAGATAACTAATCTGGTCCCAATAATTGTACTGATCTTTGAACTCATCCTTATTAGTGCCATGCTTAACATTAATTTAATACCAGCTGTTTGTGAGGCACTCTGTAAAATATAGATGACATAGACCTGATGCTGACCTTTTACAACAGAGATGGCGTGAGTGAGGGGATTGGCCCCCAAGAGCAAAGGAGCAACAGGATGGTCTAGCTACAGTAGTGTACTAAAAAGACACTTGTGGAGGAGAGGAAATAGAATGCACATATGAAAGAGATTCTATGAGGCCCAGCTTGGGCCAGCAATAGGAACATTTGAATTGCTGAGCAAACCAGAGCATTCAGTTATGAGAAGTACAGTAAGATCCATCCCAGTTCAAAGCCTGAGAGTCAGAATTTACCAGAATTTGCTGGCCTAGTGACTTCACTGATACATCTCTGCTCAGATGATGTTTAAGGGGATGAAGAAGAGAATCCTGAAGCAGGAGTTGTGGGTGCATTTATGGGCAGGAGAGAGGAGAGGCCCTTCACAGCCTGAGAAAGCTGTCTTCCATTCCACCCACATGGTCTTGAATGCAGTGCCTGGAATCAAAATAGCTCCCACTTGAAATCAGTAGAGATGTCCAGTGCCACGAAGTGTATTGATATTTGCATAACCATAGCAAGTCAAATACTTCTTCTTGTTGCATGCTGTCAAGTCTCTTTTTTTTGGTCTTATGGTGACCCTATGGCAAACCTGTCATGGAGTTTTCTTGGCAAAATTTATTCAGAGGGGGATTGCCCTTGTTGTCTTCTAAGCCTGAAGGAGTGTGAATTGTTTCAAGGTCACCCAGCGTGTTTCCATGGCCAAGTGGGGATGTGAACCTTGGTCTCAGTACCCAGTACAGTAGTGCAGTACTCAAAAGACTACACCATGCTTGCTCTTAATTTGAACACAACTATTATTTTATTTTCATATTATACAAATGGTGCATATTTAAATTTAGGTCTGGATAGTTTTGAAGGGAATGCATGTGATTTAATATTCTGAGTAAAAGATTTAAAAGCTAGTGGATTGTTGTTTTATTAATTCAGAAAGGGTAGTTACCTTTGGACTGAAAGTCGTCTCTCCCCCCCCCCCCCCTTCAAATGTTGCAGGTTGGGTCTTGAGGCCAAGAAAGAAGAAAACCTAGCTGAATGGTATTCTCAGGTAAGTGCATTTCAAATTTCATTTAGAATTTTTCTTCAAGCTGCTCATAAGAATTAATGGTTGTGAAATATTTTATGAATCACTTATCTTTTATCAAGAAATTAACTCAGGCTCTCAGTATGTTTATGAGTCTGTCAAATTATTGCCAAAAATAAGATTCAGATGCATAATTTGATTTCAGTATCTCAAAATAGTAATAGTAGAAAGCTGTACATTTCTGCAGGTTGTATTTCAATGTGAAGTAAGGGATATGAAGCCTGGTCAAAATCAAACCCCAACTTGAAAACAGCAACTTAAAATTTCCTAAGAAATTGAATATCTATATGTTGATATGAAGTCAATTTATATTTCTATATAATCCATTTGAATAATCATAGTTCTGGTAAAAGGTATTATTGGTGCATTGATTATAGTCCAGCACAGATTGTATTGAAACACTGATTATTTGACTATACTGTAATAATAAGTGAAGGAAATGAGACAGATTATTCTGTCTCCACCCCATCCCATTTTTTCATTGTTATTGTAACTTTATTTTTAATTTTATGTTGTTTCTGTTCTTCTGTGTACATTTTAAACTTTCAGTCAGCAACACTGTATTTGTTTTAACACCAATATATTCCTGTTTCCTTTTTAAGGTTATCACAAAATCTGAGATGATAGAATACTATGATGTGAGTGGGTGCTATATTCTCCGTCCATGGGCTTATTCTATTTGGGAAGCCATCAAAGACTTCTTTGATAATGAAATCAAGAAACTTGGAGTGGAAAACTGCTACTTCCCCATGTTTGTGTCTCAAGCTGCACTAGAAAAAGAGAAGACGCACATTGCAGATTTTGCACCAGAGGTAAACTTTATATTTATTCTGATAAAGTGGGGAGTATGTTTTAAAAAAATTTAAAAGTGTATTTCAAATGAAATACTATATTCTCATGTGCCCCACAAGGAAGAGTAGCTGCACATGGTCAGTGAGGTATACTCAAAGACATTGAACTGAATGGGGAGGGCTTTCTGTGCATAGGAGCTGAATGTCTGTGGTAGAGTGGCGTTTCAGCATGTCAGGAGAAAGGGAAAATACATGATGCTAGATACTTAAGCTATTTAAACAAAGTAGTAGTTTCTATATTGTTAAAAAGGTGTGAAATGTATTTTAAGAGCAATTTTTTTGGTACTTTAATTGATTTTAGGTTGCATGGGTCACAAGGTCTGGCAAAACTGAACTGGCTGAACCAATAGCTGTACGTCCTACTAGTGAAACAGGTAATATCTGACAAAATAAAATGCACTAGCATAACACACACACACCTCTCTTTACCATGAATTTACTATTAATTGATGAGCAAATTATTATTAAGGAATATTCTGCTTCGCTGAGCTACAGAATAGCATTTAGAGCCTTGTCTTTATATATTTCTGCATTGGCATTCTTATGATTATGAACAAAAAGCCAGTATCTTACCACATTTTCAAAGCAGGCAGTTTCAGATTTATTATTTTAAACAATAATTTTCAAATATTACATTCAGAAAAGTTTAAATGTTTTTTCTTTCCTATAGTTATGTATCCTGCCTATGCAAAGTGGGTTCAGTCACACAGAGATCTTCCAGTGAAACTTAATCAGTGGTGCAATGTTGTTGTAAGTATGGAGATCGGATTCACATGTCGTGTTTTGAATATTTCTTCATTACTGCTTTCTAAAGACAAATGAGTGTGTTGCTATGTATTATTACCATTGAATGGCAAAGCATAATATGAGGTGAACATATTTTGGCCACCAATGGGATCCCTTCAGTATTTCTGTTTTTATGAAACAGGTCTTGGGTCTGATAATCTCTTCTGGTAAAGAGAAATTAACAGAAGTCAGCATTTTATTTATTTATTTATTTATTTATTTGTACCCCACTTTTTCCACAGAATTGGGACTCAAAGTGGCTAACGGTCTAAAAACACAGTACAGTGTGCCTGCATCATACACGGGTGCCTTTTATGTGGCTTTCAGCTTATGCTGAAAGCCGCACAACAGAACTAACAATGGAGTGTGTGCCGCACCGCACGTAGTGCACAAGCCCCATTATTTTCAATGGGGCTCGAGCATATGCACTATTTGCCTTACACGGGTGGTGGTAGTGGTCCTGATCGGATCCCCTGCGTAAGGCAAGGGCACACTGTACAATTAAAAAACTTATAAAAGTGACAATTAAATTGGAATTAAACTATTAATATTAAACTAGCATATGAAAAATTCTTATTATTGTGTATTTGTTTATATACTGCCCTCTTCCCAGTCTGGGACTCAGTGCAGCTGTCAGAACTAGTTGAGCTCTCCCCACCCCAACTCAGTGAATTAGCCTTCCATGAGTGAAACAGCAAAGCTTTATTTCTGAAATTAGAGAGTGCTACTGCTAGGATTAAGTCTTGGACAGAACTAAAGGCTAAGCACACATACATCAAATATAAGCATACCAAAGGCATTGGCTCCCCACCTTACAAAATTGGCAGGCTCAAAATTTTCCCAGTTCTCAAAACAGTTAGTTCATCATAGGTTGTTCTCCCCCTCCTTCCCCAGGCTGTCTTCACCTGTCTTTTCTGACCATAGAAATACGCTGATAATAGTGGACTAGCAGGCAGAGAGGGCTGAAAAACCCTATGCATTCCTTTTAAACAAAGCATTCAGTGAAAGCCAGTTCACTGTCCTCTGAAGCCTTTTCCCTACAGTTACATTAGAATATGCAGTTAACATTCTTACAGGATATAAAATCATTTGCCAGTTAACCAGCTATATAACTAGTGATCAACATCCTATAAAATATGACTTACACCTTAAGTCTACCTGCTTGTTTAACATATATAACAAGCCTGCATCCCCCTCCAAACGTAATATAAAGCAAACCCCACACACCATACCAGCTAATAGGAACATCATACACATGTCAACAAACATATCAACAATTTTAAACAAAAGAATCAGATGACCAGATTTGTATCAAATACATATCAGTCAGCACACATGACATAAAGACATCTTTTAGAATCTTGTCAGCTTTGAACCTGGAGCCCCAGGTCTCTGCAGTGATCAGGAGTGTTTTTGCATATTTAAAACGTGTGCATCAGCTGCACCTTTTCCTTGAGATACCAGATCTGGACTCGTTGGTACATGCCTTGATTGCATCCCGTTTTGACTACTGTAATGCGCACTACGTGGGCTGCCTTTGAAGAGTGTTTGGAAACTTCAACTGGTCCAAAGAGTTGCAGCCAGGCTGTTAACTGGGGCAGGCTACAGAGACCACACAATGCCCCTGTTGAAACAGCTCCACTGGCTGCCAGTTTGTTGCTGGACACAATTCAAAGTGCTGGTGATGACCTATAAAGCCTTATACAGTGCTCCCTCGGGTTACGAAATTAATTCGTTCCGCGGCTAATTTCGTAACCCGAAAAACCTTCGTAACCCGAATTGCCATAGGCGCTAATGGAAAAAAAGCCGCGGCTCTGCCGCGGCTCCATTGAAAACAGCGCCGGGGTTTTTTCGTAACCCGAAAAAACCTTCGTAAGCCGAAACAATAAATCCCTATGGGATTTTTTCGTATCCCGAAAAATTCGTAAGCTGGGTAATTCGTATCCCGGGGTACCACTGTATGGCTCAGGTCCAGGCTGTTTGGCATACCGTATCTCCTTATATGAGTTGGCCTGAGCTCTGAGATCCTCAGGGGAGGCCCTTCTTTCCATCCCACCACAATCACAAGGACGGTTGGTGGGGACACGAGAGCAGGCCTTTTCTACGGCTGGCCCCAGACTGTGGAACTCCCTTCCCAGGGATGACCAGAATGGTCCCTTTCTTGATGGCCTTCTGCTGACAGGCGAAGACCTTCCTCTTCAGATGGGCATTCAAAACAGAAAGCTTTTAAAGAATGGCCTGAAGTTTTATATTGTTTTAATATGTTTTAAACATTTTATCTTTTTAAACTATTTGATATTTCAACATGTACTTTGTTTTAATTATTGCAGTAATTTAATTCTGTTTTAATGTACTATTTTTGTACACTTTTAATTGTACTTTTTTAATGTTGTAAGCTGCCCTGAGTCCCAGTCTTGGGAGAAGGGTGGAATATAAATGTAATAATAATAATAATAATAATAATAATAATAATAATAATAGTAGTAGTAGTAGTAGTAGTAGTAGTAGAAAACCAGTTAGACTTGTTGAACATAAAGAAAATGAAAATAATGACCATGGAGAATCTAGAAAAATTCAGCCTAGAAGAATGAAGAAACAGAAATAGTAAAAGAGTTCTCATACCTGGGATCAAACATTGATAGGATTGGGGATTGCAGCCAGGAAATCAGAAGAAGATTAAAAATGGGGAAAATGGTTATGAAAGAACTAGAAAAGATCCTAAGATTCATAGATATACAGTGGGCCCTTTGTATACATGGGGGATCCATTCCAGATCACACACACACACACATATGGGAAAATCCATGGGATCTCAAGTCCCATTGATTTCAATGGCAGTGTGCTCCCATGAGCGCGCACACCATTTTGTCCCCCCAGGCTTGCCATCCATGTGAACTCAAGTCCGCATATGGAAAGCCCTCATATGAGGCTGGCGGACTGTATAACTGAACACAAGTTAGAATTGTACAAGCCATTGTATTCCTTATTACCATATATGGATATGAGAGCTGGACCATTAAGAAAGAAGACAGGAAGAAAATAAAATCATTTGAGGTGTGGTGCTGGAGAAGAGAGCTGAGGATTCCATGGAGAACCAAAAAAACCAACAAATGATCCCTAGAGCAGATCAAGCCAGAAACCTCTCTGAAAGCCAAGATGTCAAAAGTGAGGTTGTTGTACTTCGGAGACATCATGAGAAGGCATGACTGATTGAAAAAACAATGTTGTTATTATTGTTGTTGTTATACTTTATTTATATAGCACTGTAGATGTACACAGCGCTGTACATACAAACAATAAAATCGATAAAAATGAAACCTGCCAGTGCTGGGAAAGGTGGAACGAAGTAGAAAGAGGAAGGCCGCATGCTAGATGGATGGACTCTCTTATGGGTATGACTTGGCAGGAACTAAGTACAGCAGCGGAGGACAGGGAGTCTTAGAGATGTCTCATCCACAGAGTCTTCATGGGTTAAGATCGACTTGAGGGTGGTTAATAACAACAAACCACTTATCTGTATTTTAATACATTTAGCCTGACGTAACACTGAAAACTAAAGTGAGCAGTTGTAAATAATACTAGTTTTAAAATAATGCTTGTTTTAAAAATGAGCCTAAGATTGTGCCTTTAACAATTCATAACATACTTTTTTTGGGTTTTTTTTTAATTGAAGCGTTGGGAGTTCAAACATCCACAGCCTTTCTTGCGTACCCGTGAATTCCTGTGGCAAGAAGGACACACAGCCTTCTCAACTTATGAAGAAGCAGCAGAGGAGGTACAACACACAAAATGATGTGTTGTTCATTTTTCATCATTTCTAAAGGATTATTGCATAAATATTCATCTGCTATTTTAAACAAAGTGCATACACACACACATATATATATACACATTTTTTTTGTGAAGAGTGGAAGGATTTTACCTTTTATTTTAGAATAATTGTGGGGAAAACAGAATCGCTGCTTTTTGTGGTCTCTGTGGCTTACACAAATGGATTATCCTGTACCTACACAGTGCATCTTTAAGAACCTTCTAGAGCCTTGCATAAGCGTATTAGCTGTAGCCCCGCTTACCTCCAGCTACTCTCTATAGGGGCCTTCCCACTGAAACCGCCAGTATTTTTCTTCTGCCACTGGAGTATCATCAATAGGAACAAATAGTTTTTTGTGGGTTTTTCGGGCTATGTGGCCATGTTCTAGAAGAGTTTATTCCTGATGTTTCACCAGTATCTGTGGCTAGCATCTTCAGAGAATGTTTGCCTGGAAAGAAGTTGTGTGTGTGTGTGTGTGTGTGTGTGTGAGAGAGAGAGAGAGAGAGAGAGTGTGTTGTGTGTGGTGTGTGTGGTGTGTGTGTATACACACATACACGCGTGCACACACACACACACCACTGTGTGAACCTGGGAAGGCAGGAGGATTTGCATGTGTGATTTGTTTCGGTGCTAATGGCAGGCCTCAGGGTGGGAGGGTCTGCAAAAGAGGATTAGTGTCTGCTTGATTAGTGCTCATTGCTGGGAAACCCCTGACCCTGAGAGATTTCTCATTTGCATGTGTTGAATCTTCATCTTGCTATTTTTCAGGACTGGTAGCCTGAAAACCTTGTTTACTTTAAGGGTTTCCTCTTTCCTGGTGAAATTGTCCTGATGTTTGTGGATCTCAATGGCTTCCCTGTGCGTCCTGACATGGTAGTTGTTGGCATGGTCCAGAATTTCAATGTTTTCAAACAGTATTTTATGCCCAGGATGGTTTGTAACATGTTCTGCTACTGTTGATTTTTCTGGCTGACCCAGTCTACAGTGTCTCTCATGTTCGTTGATTCTTGTTCGCACACTGCATTTGGTGTCACTCCTGCCTTCCCAGGTTCACACAGTATATATATATATATATATATATATATATATATATATATACACACAACTCCTTTCCAGGCAAGCATTCTCTAAAGATGCCAGCCACAGATGCTGGCGAAACATCAGGAATAAACTTTTCTAGAACATGGCCACATAGCCCAAAAAACCCACAAAAAACTATGGATGCTGGCCATGAAAGCCTTTGACTTCACAGTAGGAACAAAGTTTGTTGATCTATCTCTGGTCTCATCATGGCCTTTTTTGGCCTATTCAGCCCCAGGGATTAACTGGGCTCTTCAGATGCAAGTTGCCCAATGTTAGCAGTTGAAGCCGTGCAGGCCTCTGGGCTTACAGTATTTTCTCTCTGGCATCCTTAAAAAATGTGTCTCCTATGGTGCTGAAACCATGGGATGAGATGCATATCTGATGTCTCTTGGTTGTCTAGGTGAAGCTTGTGGTTGCTTCTTGTTCCCATTGTACTGCCTTTACGCCTCAAACAAGACAAAACGGAATTGCGTTTGAAGGCACTTCTGTATGTGCTGGCCCTCAAGGCATCAAATGTCATCTTCTCAGCTGTCTGCTTCTGTCAGTATGGAAGCTGCAGAATTCCAACTGCCACCTCTTCTACTTGCCATGGAGTCAAACATTCATTGCTGGAGTTCAACTTGAAAAAGTTGTATGGGCTAGTTCCAACATTCAAGTGGGGTGTACATGTCCTCCTGTGCTGGGTAAATCCCAGTTGATGTCTTGACAGCAGTTGATGACTTGACAGCAAATACATAAGAAAAAACATTTCAAGGAGAAGGACCATAGCCACCCATCAGTCTCAAAGGAACAGTCAACTCTTAATCAGTCCATCAGTGCTGATGTTGAGGCCTCTGGGGCAGTTCCACAAGATTAACTACCTATCCCTGAAACAGAGACTTCATAACATTCTGCTGCTGGGTGGAAGTAGATCATTTCCTGAAGAAAAAGTTTCTTAGGGTGATATCCTAGAGCAGTGATGGCGAACCTATGGCACGCGTGCCAGAGGTGGCACTCAGAGCCCTCTCTGTGGGCACATGTGCCATCATCCCAGCACAGAGTTTGCCAGAGTTTGTTACTAGAAAGCCAGAGGGACATGGCACTTTGCAATAAATAAGTGGGTTTTGGGTTGCAGTTTGGGCACTTGGCCTCGAAAAGGTTCACCATCACTGTCCTAGAGTCTTTCTCTGCTTTGAGGTTCACAGTCTCACTCTCTCCAGTTTGGCGATCAACTTCAGGTGTGACTGCTTCAAGACCATTGCCCACCATACTGTCTCTACTGACGGTCTTGGTCCTGGTGGGTTTTGGCATCAGATTCAACCCCTGATATGTCTTCAATCTCCAGGTCCCATTCCAGGCAGCATCATCAGGCTTGACCCTCTCAGTACTGAGGCCATTGATCACACAGGCAGCATGGCATGAGACATTCAGGGTCAATTTTGACTGAATTCTCTTACTTCAGAAACAGTAACTATTTTACTTATGACAGTTGTTACTGGTGGGATTATGCTAACTACTATTGCAAACAAGGTTTGGCTACAATACCATTTGTTTGAATCTCATTGAGAATACTCTTCTGTGCTTGCCCCTAACCATCAATCTGTTCAGCACATGAGACATGCCTTACAGGAGATACACTCAGTGATGCAGCAAGAACTTAACTGTCTTGATCCTCACTAACCCAGGTTGTTCCAAGACACTCTATCAAACCTGACCATGGTCCCCTTGCCATGTCCTGCCTGTTCTATGGATTGCTGCATCAGTGTCAGTGGAAATGGCGGTTTTGGCATGAAGGCCTCTATATAGAGCTGCTGGAGGTGGGCAGGACTACCACCAAAATGATTATGTAACACTGTAGAAAGTTCTGAGAGATGTACTGTACAGGTGCAGGATAACCCATTTATGTGAGTTCATAGTGACTATTTGAAGAATTAAAGTTAGAAGTATACAATCTGTCCTTCTTATTGAGCTGTTATTGTGCATTACTAGATTTATGGAAGGTTTTCAGTGTTACCATATTTACCTCCTAGGATCTTACCAAAGGGTAATGTTATTTACTTACTCAAGGACCTGGAAGGTTGAATAATGTCTAAATATTTTAATTTTTTAAAAAACTCCTCTCAGGTGTTGCAGATTTTGGATCTGTATGCTCGTGTATATGAAGAACTTCTTGCAATTCCTGTTGTAAAAGGAAGAAAGACAGAAAAAGAAAAGTTTGCAGGTGGAGATTATACAACCACTATTGAGGCATTTATATCTGCCAGTGGACGAGCTATCCAGGTATGTATTAATAAATACATTGTATATCTTTTATTGTTATTATACAGTGGGTTGATATTTAAACTTTGCTATATTGTCATGCTTTTAGGGTGCAACATCTCATCACTTGGGGCAGAACTTTTCGAAGATGTTTGAGATAGTTTTTGAAGATCCCAGGACACCAGGAGAGAAACAGTTTGCTTATCAGAATTCTTGGGGCCTTACAACTCGTACCATTGGAGTCATGACTATGATTCATGCAGATAACATGGGTTTGGTGCTACCACCCAGGGTTGCTTGTGTTCAGGTGAGTATAGTAGTGATACCATGTTGATACTATGTTGTTGTATGTAAAAGCAGTTAATTTAAAATTAGTGAGATTGAAGGTAAGTCATGATTAACTTGTTTTTTATTCAATTTCATCAAGACCTAAATGCAGTTAGTTTTAATCTAGCTCAGGGATTGTACTGGCAAATAATCTTAGATTTTGTAGCATTGCTGTAGCATTGCTCTACTGAATGTTCAAATATCCACTGCCTTTCTTGTGTACCCTTGAATGCCTGTGGCAGTTGTACAGTTGTTATATACTTGTAATATTACGGGTTTTTTAAAAATTATTATCCGTAATGGATTGGATGAGGGCAAACACACTGAAGCTTATTCCAGACAAGACAGAGGTACCTCTGGTTGGTTGAAAAGCAAATCAGGAAATAAGGACTAAGCTTGTGATGGACAGGGATACATCCTCCTAAAGCACTAGTTTGCAGTTTGGTTTATTCCTAGATATCCAGGTTTTGGTAGTGGTCAGGAGTGGACTTGCAGTTAAAACAAGTGCCCCAGCTGCTCCTTTTCCTGAAGATGTCTAATCTCGTCACAGTGACATGTGCTTTAATTAACAACCTGTTTAGATGCCGTTCATGACTTGTAAATCCCTACATGGCTTGGGTTTAGGCTATCTGAAGTACCATATCTTTTCCCCCCTATGAGCCTTTCCAAGCTCTGAGATCTTCAGAGGCTGCCCCTAGGTTATAGAACTCAGTTAAAAAAATCTAATAAGCTTTTGGGAACTGATTGCAAAGACATTTAATAGAAGACTGTTCTGTTCTTTTTATTCTTGTCTTTTAATGTATGTGTTTTAAATTGTTTTAATTCTGTGGACTGATTACATTTTAACAATAAGTTTTTGTCTATCATAATCTATACGTGTTTATGTATATTTGTTTTAATATTTGTAGGCTGCCTTGAGTCCCAATTCTGGGGGAAAGGCATGATATAAAAGAATACAGTATAAGCATCATTGTTGTTGTCATAAAATAAATTAGTTGTTTTTTTCCCATGGTTCCTCATGCTTGCTTAATAAGCAGATGAAGAGGGAAAATAAGACTGTCAATGTGAAATGAGTATTTGATTCATAGTTCCGTAAGAGATGAGTATTTGCATACAATTAACTATAAGCTTCTTAATTGAGATATTGAGAACAATTAGATGGAGGTGCCTGGCAAGTTAAAATGTTCAAAATAACCTACTTTAACTTTGAAGTGGACAGAAATATGAAAGTGTAATCATGGTTAATAAAAATAAATCAAATTGAGGGATCACAGAGTTTTATAAAAATTAGAAAGACTTATCAAAACCCTTTGTCTCTGCTAACACTTTTCCCCTTCAGTTTAACTAATTTTCGACATCTCTTTTCTTGCTTGAACCAATAGATTTTTCAAAAATTATGTTTGGTTTCAACACATATTTCTGTAAACAATATGTACTTTGGTGTCCCTAACTTTATAATCATTTGTGCCATGATTCAGGTTGTGATTATTCCCTGTGGTATCACAAATACACTTTCAGAAGCAGACAAGGAGGCCCTAATGATCAAGTGTAGTGAATACCGTAAGCGACTACTCAGTGCTAATATCCGCTCACGGGCTGACTTGAGAGATAACTATTCTCCTGGCTGGAAATTTAATCACTGGGAGCTTAAGGTAAATGCTTGTTTAGATCTTCTTATTATGGATTGGCTTTTCTCAGATACATAATCTTGGGTTGGTGGCATATGTTGAAAGTAAATGGGAGTAACTGATATATATTAATTTCCATACGTACATGCCATCTTTTGCTGTTTGGGGAAGAACATAGCTATTTTCCAATTCTGAAAAATCAGAGGTGTCCATGCAAGAAAGCTTCTGCTGCTATTATGGAAGTGGACCTATCCCTGAAGCCAGCTATATGCCTCTCATCTACTCCAGAATGTCCCCCAACCATCTGGAACAGATTTAGGACACATACAGGGTCTTCACTGGTGAAAGAAAATCTGAACCCCCAACAGTGTCTATTCCACTGCCAAAACGGCACTGTTGGACACAGTCCCATACTGGATCAGTTCTTTTAACTTTATCTGATTTCATATTAGAGTACAAAATAATTTGCAAAAAGTCTGGAATCGTGATTATAACTAGGAGCAACCGTTGAGCTTTAAACAGTTTTTGTCTACATAAGCAAAGCAGATACAGTAATTGCAAAGAAGGACATCAAATTTTGTTTATTGCCTTTTGGTTTATAGGGTGTCCCAATCAGGCTTGAAGTGGGGCCGCGAGATATGAAAAATAATCAGTTTGTAGCTGTGCGACGAGATACAGGAGAGAAGTTGACTTTTGCTGAAAATGAAGCAGTAGACCAGCTCAGACGTATTCTGGAAGAAATCCACACTAACCTTTACAACAGGTTAAATTTCAAGAAAAGCCATTTTCTGTTGTTGTTCAGAAATTTGATCTTATTAATGGATAGTTTTAATTCATCTGTCTTTTATTTCAAGAGTTTCGAAAAGCATGGGGAGATAGTTAAATAGAAACATAGGAGATGCTACTGTATCAGGCTGAAGGCCTACCTGATCCAGCACTGTGTTTTCAATGATGACTGACCAGATACCTCTGAAAGGCCACTAACAGTATATGAGAGCAATTATCCTCTCCTGCTGTAGATGCATATTAAGTAGTACAGTGAGCCCTTGACATTCACTGACTTAACATTTGCGATTTTGATTATTTATGATGTTAAACCCACATGGGCATGCTCTCCTCTTCCTCTTTCTTGGGCTTTTTCCTGCGGGGGGTAGCCTGGGAGGGAGCATCCAGGAAGAGTGCACACCTATGTGTTTTCCCTTCACTCTCACCTGCCTTTAACTGACTCCCTTAAGCCAGTGAAAGGCACAGGAGGCCAGGGGGAAGAGCAGGTATGTGCCTTTCCCCCCTGCCCTCCCCTGCCTTTAACTGACTCCCTTGAGCCAGTTAAAGACACAAGAGGGCGAGGGGAAGAGAGGGAGCCGGTGCCACAAAAGCTTGTACAGTACTGCAATAGGATACTGGAAGAGTCTTTGTTCATATTATGCTGAGAATTCAAAGAGAAATGTTAGGTCTGTCCAAGAAACTGAGCATCTCATACCAGTGGATATAATCACAGAATCCCCTTACTTTCAAAGGAGATGTGGCATGGAAGATTTTTGTTTGATACATAAACCAAGAGTCAGAGAGGATGCATGCAAATTGCACAGTTCTTTGGCTACCAGCTTGTGATAACATGAACAAAGTTTTAAGAGCACTTTGCCTGTATTTCAATCATAACTGTGTTTATTCAAAGATAAATTCCATTGATTTCCAAGTGAGAGTATTCAGGATCATAGTATTTCTCCTCAGTTTAGACTAAATCCCTTTCTAAACTTCTGTTTGTTTATTGGTGCTTCTTCTGAACAAATAAGAAATAATACTGTAATTATACTAAGTATCCCAAACTGGTTTGGAGCCAGTATGGTGTATTGGTTTGAGCATTGGACTATGATTCTGGAAACCAGGATTCAAATCCCCACTTGGCCATTAGAATTTTCTAGGTGACATTGGGCAAGTCACACTCTCTCAGCCTCAGGACAGTGGGGGCAAATCAACTCTGCACAATTCTTGCCAAGAAAACTACATTCCCTCACCCTCCTGTGTCGTTAACTGGCTCAGGGGAGTTGATCTCGGCCACCAAAAGAAAGGAAATCCAACTTCTGACCTGACCTCGCTATAGCCACTGTTTATGGTTATTTGTGAATTTTTAAGTATGTTTTAATTTTAATCTGTTTAATTGTATTTTAAGGGGGGTAGAAATGATGGTTTGGGAATGTATATTTTAATGTTGTAAGCCACCCTGATTGTGTTTCGTAGAGGGATGGGATATAAATAAATTTTATTATTATTATTAGGCATATGTCAGAAATGACTTGAAAGCACACAACTACAACAATCCCAACTTTCAAGAAGGATTCTAGAAAGCAAGCTCATAGGGTCTTTTCCTTACCAACTGAATAGGTTTCCTTTTCTCTTTGTTCATCAATTTCCTACTTCCATAGCTTAGTAGGAAAAAAAGGATTTATATTAGATGGCAGCAAAGATCAGGATTGTGTTGCTGTAAGAGTTTGGAGGTGGGGGAAGACACTTAAATTTTGTTTATTCTCGCTGAAGGCTTAGTTTAGGCTAGTTACCATAAATGTAATTCAAACTCATCTTTTGTTTGGGCTAACACTGGCATGTTATAACTAAATGTTCAATTAAATTTCTGATTTGGGAATTTTTAAAGTAAATTTCTGATTTGAAGACAAAAATATTAGTTTCAATTTTGAAAACTATACTCGTATTTTCCCTTATTTGTGAGATATGGTTTAGTGTGTGTGTGTGTGTGTGTGTGTGTGTGTGTGTGTGTGTGTAGTATGCCCTGGTGGCGCAGTGGTTAAATGCCTGTACTGCAGCCATTCACTCAAAACCACAAGGTTGCGAGTTCAAGACCAGCAAAAGGGCCCAAGCTCGACTCAGGCTTGCATCCTTCCGAGGTCGCTAAAATGAGTACCCAGACTGTTGGGGGCAAATTTGCTTACTTGCTAATTAGCTTACTTGCTGTTCACCGCTATGATCTTTGGAATAGCGGTATATAAATAAAACAAATTATTATTATTATTAATTGTTTACATTAGCTAAATTTCTTTTCCTAGAGCTGCTGAAGACCTTAAAACTCATATGGTGGTGGCCAATACAATGGAAGAATTTCAGAAGGAGCTTGATTCAGGAAAGGTAAGGAGCAAGGAGGGCTGCAGACTTTTGTACAGTACATTTATTGTTTTGGTGGGTGTAATGCAACTTACTTCCAAGTAAACATGCTTAAATGTAGGTGTCAATAATTTTTTTTCGTAAGTCTGTTAGTGTGTAAGGTAAGCAGTGTGTAAACATGAATGAATTTTACACTTACAAGTTTATGTAGTCTATGGTTTTTAAAGTCAGCTTTTATTTTTATTTTTATTAAATTAATGTATATAGCTGCCATTGTTGAACCATTTCACTTGTAATCACCTTTTGTGAGCAGTCTTCCATTGCAATTTATGATTGCTGATTCTGGCTTAAGAGATCCTTAAATGATGTGGGCAATCCTTGCATTAACGAATGGTGTGGCATAGGAAATAATTAATAGCAAGCAGTTTGTCCTGACAACTGTGCCACGTAGATAGCATTTGAACTGACCCTGCGTTCTCTTTTAGAATCTTAAAAATATTTTTGAAAGTGAAGGCTGCCATCCACATGATTAGGACGAGGACACTTTAGCTCAAAAGGAATCATGCCATGTTTAATAAATAATAGCAAGCTGAGTTGTAGATCAGATGCTGCAATAATTCCAATGTGGAAAATTGTAAAATAATTATTGAACAATATAATTAGCGTCTTGGTTCAAAGAACACATTGTTTGCGTCAAGGAACTATTTCTATCTGGTTTCAGTACAGGTCATCAAGTGCATGCAGAAAAGTTGGATAACTGGTTATTAAGACTGATGTGAAGTAGTAGTGAAACACTCTTAATTGCAATGAACTGTTTATAATTGCTATATGACCGTTCTGTTGTAGCACATTATTAATATGAATTATTCTAAAATAAGCATGGAAATATTTTGATAACTTTTCTTAACTCATCTGCTTATGTAGGACAAATAACAGACTTAAGTCTGAACCAGTTTATTTCTTCTGTAATTTTAAGATCTGTCTGGTTCAGAATAAAGCTTGGGTGCTGGAGCAATGGTCAATTATGAAAAATTATTAAGTTTTCTATGTGCCAAATGTACTGTCCCTGACCTGGGTTTGGTTTATGTTAAATTTCAAAGGTAGCAAATGCCATTACAACGTGGAAAAGAAACTACATAGAAAACATTTATACTGAAAGATAAAAGCAGTCAATTTGTATTTGAAGAACCCATAATGCTTTCTCAATTTATTCTCTAAACCAAGAATAGGTAACTTTACTGTAGTTGTGCACTCTTTTGCACCAGTTCAACCATCTCTTGCAGATATTAGCTCCTTGCAAATTTAGCTACCACCTAGATCTGGCATACTTTGTACTAGATGTTGGCATTTTTTTTAAAATGAGCAGCTTCTGGAAAAGTAGATGCCCGTTAAAATACTCAGTGACTGGCTTTTGGACAGAGCCTTGCATTCAGAATCTTTATAACTAAATTTTAAGCAGAGATTAAACCTATGTTTACTGTCACAGACTAAGGGTGTAGCCACAATGCAGAATTAAAGCAGTTTGACACCATTTTAACTGCCATGATGCTAGCCTACAGAATCCTGGGACTTGTAGTTTGGTAAGGTATTTAGCCTGGTCTGTCAGAGAGCTCTGGGACCTTACCAATTACAGATCCAGAATTCTGTAGGATACAAATTACAGATCCCAGAATTCAGTAGGATATTGTTATGGCAATTAAAATGATGTCAAGCTGCTTTAATTAGATAGTGTGGCTACATCCTAAGTCAGTGTATTAAAATCTCATTGAGATCACTAGAGGTTTGATTGCTGATAACTTATTTTTATGTTGATTTCAGTGGGTCATTAATGCACTTTACCTCAACTGGATCCATGGCTAGTAAAAAACTGTTCTGTAATGAGAAGCTTTTCCTTGAAGAGACTTAATTATTGGTTAAGACTCTTGTAAAACTAAATAAAATAAAGATAATGAAAGAATTCTAAAATGGATATATATTTAATGTATTTATTTTTTATCTCATTTGCTTAATTCTCTACTGCATCTTCCCAAAATATGATGCAGATTTCTGTAGGATGTTTTTTCCTTTGTTAAAAGCCAGGCTAAACTTTTTTTTAAAAAAAATCAGTGTTGTTGTTCTCTCCACTCTGGAGTGGGGTTAAATTGCATGCAAAGATGTGAAAAATCTGTAGGATACTAGCATAGTTCAGGAATAAAAAACATAATTGGAATATTTTAACAACAAAAATGTAGTAATGAACAGAAAGAGGATCTCCCCCCCCCCCTTTTATTTTCCCATTATTAAACAAAAAGAAGGAATAGGTTTCCTTTAGAGTTACCTATTTTAGTATTTGAAAATTTTATTATTATGAATTATGGCGCATTCCGGACGGGCCCTATGGGGCACTGTTGTTACGCGCGAGGGGCGGCACTTCCTGACACACCTTGCCCCTCGTGTGTAACGACTACGTCAAAATGGCACCGCATACAGATGGCCGCCGCCATTTTGACGTCACGGACGCACAGCGTCCAGACGTCACACACCGGAAGTGACCTCCGCAAGTGCGAGCCTTGTGCCTTGTGGCGCCTCTTCCAGGGCGCAGGAAGAAGCCCCATTTGGGGGCTTCTTTTTGCTCCACGAGGGAGCCGCGCAGTTTGGTGGCAGCGGCATGAGACCACCCATTTTGGGCGGTCTGTAACGCGCCTATGATACTAGTCCTTTTCAAAATTTCTGGCTTTCTTATACAGTGTTTTACTGAGTTCCACCACCAAGGGGCAACTGATATTTTATTAGGGGTGTGTGTGTGTGTGTGTGTGTGTGTGTGTGTGTGTGTGTGTGTAGCACAATGTGCTAACTTTTCCTTCATTCAAGGAAACACTAAATTGATTCCATCCAGTTTAATACATGGAGCACTCTTAGAAACACTTTTTCTAACTTCTAGTTAAATGTGTATGTGATAGTATGATTCACAAAATTCTCCTATTTCTTTCAACATAGCTAAAATAGATTAAATATGCTGTATTAACTCTGTTCGGAATCACTTCAGATATTCTTTCTAGCAAATGTAAGCCCTGCAAGGCAATGGATGTGGCTTATGAAAACAGAGTAGGAGTCTTTTTGTCAAAAGGAAAAAAATCATGATCAGTTAAACTCAACAATTTTTGTGTTCTCTTTCTAAATTAGATAGTGCAGATCCCTTTCTGTGGAGAAATTGAATGTGAGGACTGGATCAAAAAAACCACTGCCAGGTAAAGAAAAAAATGGGGTGTGCCTTTAAAAATTTATGTTTACCATCTGAGATAAATACTGTTCTAAAGTTTTAAAACATAACAAAAAAAATCTTTTAAATTATGTGGGAGTTAGTCCATGTGGTAAATATATGTCTGAACAGGGCCCACTTTAAATAATTAGTGCATTAAACATCAAGTTCTCTCCTAGAACAGTAGAAGTACTGTGGAGCATGAATTGTGACCTCCATTGTCATTACACTGGTAATTAGAAGGAAGCCAGGATAAGAAAGTTAGTGTGGTCTGTACTAAGGGGCTAAGAGACTCCCTGGACTCCTTAGTCTGTCTGAGACCTGAGGTATTCCTTCTCACTATAGGACAATGGACTATTTCCTTGTAAATCTACCTAGCATTGTAAATTGTAACTGTGAGTCACAGTATTAATTTGTTTTCCTCAGATATGTTTTGGCTACTCTAAGACAAACATAGATGCAAGCTATTCTAATTTTGATTCTTTGGTGATTAAAGAAAACCTGTTTCTCTTTCAGAGATCAAGACCTTGAGCCAGGTGCACCGTCCATGGGAGCAAAAAGTCTCTGCATCCCTTTCAAACCTCTGTGTGAGCTGCAGAATGGAGCAAAATGTGTTTGTGGAAAGTGTCCTGCCAAGTTCTACACCCTCTTTGGCCGTAGTTACTAATCTGCTAGTTGGAAACACCATTTTCCTTACTTTTCAAGTCTTCAGATTTTTGGAATAGACTGAAAAAAATCTTCCCAGCTCCTATCCAGGTTTTTGTTACTTTTTAAAACAGCAGCAAACAAAGCCATACAGAATCATACCCCCTTCAGTCAGACTAGCAGTAATGCACAGACTTTTCTGTATACAATAGCTCTAACAATAAATATGTATTGTCAGTTATTATTTGGTTTCTTTTTAAATAACTGGGTTGTCTCTGTGTCCAGTAACGTACACTCAATTCTTAGATTGATTGCACAATGAAAATATGTGTGTGATTATATTTGGACAGCTACCTGCTGGGGTTACTATAGCTGGAGAACCTGCATGGTTGTACCTGATGGCCCATGAGGTCCCCCTCTAAGTCTATGGACCTTATCACACACAGGGCAAAACGTGGTCAGAACATCATCCAAACATTGTGGAAGCACCAAGGATGTGATCATGCCTGGCACTTCTAAAGTGTAATTGAGGCTTCTCGCTATGGAATCGTAATGGAATTGTTCGCGGGGAAGCCAGGAAGAGCCATTTTCTGAATAACGGGTTATCCCATTATTCAGAAAATGGCTTCCCTGTGAACGATTCCATGACAATTCCATAGAGGGAAGCCTCATTTACACTTTAGAAGCCCCAGGCATGATCAAACCTTGACGCTCCCACAACATTTGGATGATGTTTCTACCACGTTTGCCCTGCGTGTGTTAAGGTCCTATGATTCTGTGATTCTTCCACTTTAGATTGAACATCCTCTTTAAGTAAGGATAAAAGTTTCCACTTTAATGTGATTGTCTAGCCATGTTCAACTTTAAGGGGCATTGCTGATCTCTGTTACTAAGCTGAGGGAGCCAGCGCTGTAAAAGATGACTCCATGGTCATATGACCAGCATGACTAAGCACAAAAGCACAGAGAACACTGTTACCTTCCCACAAAAGTGGTACCTGTTTATCAACTTGCACTTTTGCATGCTTTCGGACTGCTGGGTTGGTGGTGCGTCTCAAACTGCCAACCTGGCAGCTTTGCAGTCATCAGAATCAGCGTCTTAACTGCTAAGCCACATACTCTTTATATGTAGTGATTTTCTCTTGTTTCTTCCTTACCTAATTCTGCCACTGTAGTGACAGAGCAGTATAGTCAAGAAAAATCTTGAAAATCAAAGACTGGAGATCCTCATGTTTGTTGATTTAGGGGAAAAACAGATGCCCTGATAGAGCAGCGTCCCACAACCTCTTTCAGCACCAGATTGGGGCCACGGCAACCATACTCTGTGGCCCTAATCCATCAGTTTGCCGGCAGCAAAATGTGGTTCCTTTTAGAAGGTTGCTCTATCACTGTGGCAGCACTTTTTGGTGCTACTTTCTGTGTGCGGTATATAAACACTGCACCAAAGGAGTGGCATGACACCGCCCGCTGTGTGGTCATATGCTTCAAGCTGCTCTGTTTAGCCTTTTAATCAGAAGGGAAAGGAACTGAACAAATGAAATAGAGCATCGTTGAAATAGCAGAGTTCTGAATCTGTCATTCACTGCTTTGAAGTTACAATGATTCAGATGCTAGCATCTTTTTATGGCAGTCATGACACTGATCTCTAATTACCACAGTGTAGATTACATTCTTCTAAGGCTTGTAAAATGATTTGGTAAGGGTACAAGATGGAATACTTTCTTATCTGCAGATACCACTAGTATAATTGGTATTCATAGTTATTGTGATAATAATCTTTAAAATGCAAAATAAATGGTGTCGTTATTAGATCATTTCTCTTCATGAGGATTATACTTGCTTTTTGAAGTGATTTTAGAACTTATCCCAGTGCTTCCTATTATAATAATTTAAAAGACCATTTAAGGATTGTATCTAAATTTAGGTAAGTACATGAACTTGTTGGAACAGACTACCTCCACCCCAATTTTCCCATAGGAGCCCATAAAAAGGTTACACGGAGTTGGGAATGAAAAGGAAGATTCCCTCTAAACTTGGTGAAGGCACTTTCTATGAATATGCTAGCTCCACCCATGGAAGCAGATCCTAGACCCAATCCTATAAATTTATGGTTTCTTGGCAGGATCCAAAAACATGTTCCTGGCATAGAAAGTGAGCTAGAGCTGACATGAGTGTCATCACAAGAGAAATAAAATTATAGACAGACCTCCATATACACAGATTCCTTATCTGCGGATGTAACTATCCATAGCTTGAATATATAGATATAGATATATTCCAAAAATCAAACCTCTATCATTATTATTATTATTATTATTAAACTTTATTTCTAAAGCACTGTAATTATACACAGTGCTGTACAAAGTCAGTAAAATTAAAGAGTATATAAAAGCCTGCCCAAGGCGTACATTCTAAGATAATAACAATTAAAAGAGGAATAGATAAAATTACATATAGAAAAGAAAAACAAATTAAAAACATCAAATATAAAACAAATCACATCACATCAAATGTTATCAGACAGCCAGATGACAATCACAAATTCCCTGAGAATGCTTCCCTAAACAATATGGTTTTCAGCTCAGCCTTGAAGCTGGTTAGAGAAGTGATGAGCCGTGCATGCAGAGGAAGAAGGTTCCAGGAATGAGGGGCAGCAAGAGAGAAGGGATGGATCCTGGACGGGGCAGAGAAAATCCTGGGTTGGGAGAGGAGACTTTGGCTACCAGAGCGGAGAGTGCGAGTAGGGATGTAGGGAGAGAGAAGATCGGTTAATTAAAGAGGGGCCAGCCCATGCAGGGCTTTAAAAGTGAGTAGCAGAAGTTTGTACCTGATGCGGAAAGGAAAAGGGAGCCAGTGAAGGGAGGACAACAGAGGGGAGACATGATCATAACGGCAAGCGGGTGAAATAATGCGTGCAGCTGAATGCTGAACAGAAATTAATGGGTGGAGATGAGAGAGGGGATGCCCTGCCAAGAGGAGGTTACAGTAGTCTAGTCGTGAGACCACTAGGGCATGGACCAGTGTCTTTGCGGTAGAAGCTGAGAGATATGGACGGATTTTGGCAATATTATAGAGAAAAAATCTGCAGACTTTGGCTGTAGTCTGGATCTGAGGGATAAATGACAAAGAGGAGTCAAAGATGAAACCAAGACTGCTGGCTTCCTGGACCGGCTGGTTAGAGACGTTATTGACAGAAATAGAAAAGGAGTAGTGAAGGGTGGGCTTAGGAGGGAAAACAAGAAGCTCCGTCTTGGACATATTGAGCTTCAGACGCCGATGGTGCATCCAGTGGGAGACAGCTGTTAAACAGGATGACACTTGCTGCTCTAGCTCTGGCGAAAGATTAGGGGTGGAAAGGTACAGTTGGGTATCATCGGCGTAAAGATGGTAGGAGAAACCAAAAGAACTGATAAGTTTGCCAAGGGAGAGTGTGTATAAAGAGAACAGAAGGGGACCCAAAACAGAGCCCTGAGGAACTCCAACAGATAAGGGGACAGAAGACGAGGTCTGACCACCCGAGACCACTGAAAAAGATCGATCTGACAAGGAAGATGTGAACCAATCGAGAACAAGTCCCGAGAAACCAAGGTCAGAGAGTACATCTATTAGGAGACAGTGGTCCACGGTGTCGAAGGCCTCAGACAGATCGAGTAGGACAAGGATTTTGCCATTTTGCCAGAGGTTTATAGAGGGTGGACCCTGTAACCTCGTTCCAGTTTCCAGGTGCTCCTCCCTGCTTTTTCCAATAGCATTTACCTCAGTGGAAACTTCAGGGTCATGAAGTTTGCCATATATTGGCTCACTTGGCAGTCATGTGTAACTATGCTTTCAAAATGGTGAATTTCTGAATTTCATGCTAAAGTGATCAAAGCAACAACTGTCCCTTTAGGTGACAATAAAGTAGGGAATGCCTGAAACTTTAATCCCTTTCCCCACCACACTACTTTTTAAAAAAATGCATTCCCCAGGTCAGAAATATATCTTCCTCTCACTCTTTCACTCTGAAATTTCAAATTGCCTTCTCTTCTATCTTTCTAGCAGGTAGACGATTGTGTTTTCCACTACATAGATAGACCACCAAATCAAAACCAACTAGTCCCAGTTGCCACCATTGGTTGCTCTTATGAGGTTCAAAGAGTTAGAATGACAGAGCTGTCAGAGTTATCTCCATAGAAATCTGGTAGGGAACACTATGATGGCAGTCTTTAAATGAATTAAATTATTTTGTTCCACAAGTTAACTCTGCACTTGAAGAGTTGTACAGAATAGCAGCTTTGCTTAGAAAAAATTAGTTGGGACTGCCAACTGTTGGCTAGTGTTTCCAGATTTTCAAATGAGCAATAGGGGAGAGTTGAAATTCATGATGTGGAGGGTTGATAGTCTGAAAGTGGCTGTTACCAAGTTTGTATTCGACATAAATACCAAATAAAAGTATTAATTTCAGTTAAGCTAATCATGAGTTTCTCTGTAAAATTAACATATTGTCCACATTATTCATAAATTACATGACACATCTATTTCTGTCTTTTTGATGGGCCTACATTCCCAAATACAGGACTTTTTTGCATGTCATTCTGTCTATATCAAAGGAAAAGCATTCCAGCCCTCAAACAGTGCACATCTCTTATCCATTGTATCTAATGGGATTTGAGCAGTCACAGATTTTGATATGCACAGGGGTCCTTTAACCAAACTAGTCTCAGGCGATACCGAGGGCCCACTGTAATTCAGATGTTTTTCCTCTTGCATGGCTGACTTGGAAAGGCATAACAGCTATACAACCTAAAATGAAACATGATGGCCAGTTAAATAGGCTGATGAGCCACAGATGAAAATGCACAAGCCAGATGTCATCCAGGGATTCTGTTAATGGGTGAACATATAAAATAAGGCAGAGTGCTTATTTCTAAGGGAGAACATAGATGTAGAAGGCAAAACAGAAAAAAACACTGATGGAACATCCTTGGGATAAAAAAATAAGAATAGGGAAGGGCATGCGGAAGGTGGTATCACTCTCTCCATTGAGGAGTGTCAAAATACAATTGGCGTGCCATATTCATGAGTTTAACATTTGCAGATTTGATTATTCGCATGTTTTCCTGTGCTCAGGAAGGGAGCTGTTTGGAAGGATACCATACACCATCCTCCTCCTGTTTGGGATTTTTTCTCCCTCGCAGGAGGGAGTAAAAGCCATGCCTAGGACTGGAGCAGTTTGGAAGAGTGTGTGTGCTATTCTTCCTCCATCCTCAGCTTTCTCCCATGTACTTGCATTTTTTCCCCACTTTTGCAGGGGTTTTGCACCCCTAAGCTCTTTGAATGTTGAGGGCAGACTGTATGTCATACATCACTTTTAACAGTGGAAATATAAGTTGGTCCAACTTAATGATTACCATGCACTCTAAAAATACTTGGAGTAATTATTATATAACTCTATACAGTTAGTTGTTTGGTCTTAAAAAAGCATCAGGAAAACTATATTCCCGACAATCAGCTCTAAGATTCTGTCTGGCTTTTACAACTTTAGGCTTGTTTGCCTAAGAGTGCTGAATTGCATTCTTAGGCAAACTGTCCTTAGATCATCAATTTGTCTTCAGCATGCTCAAACCTAAGCAGGCAACCCCCCCCCCCCCCCATGAAACTGTCAAACCACACAGCAACCCTGAAGACTGGCTAAGAGAAGTGTGCAGGCTTGTAAGCTTAGTTCTATTTCTCCTTTAATCCATTCATATTTGTGTCACTGTCCTTTAAAAAGCTAGACTATCACATGGAACTGTACAATCATAGAGCTGGAAGAGACCACAAGGGTCATCCAGTCCAACCCCCTGCCATGCAGGAATACACAATCAAAGCACTCCCTGTGGCAGATGGTCATCCAGCCACTGTTTAAAAATCTCCAAAGAAGTAGACTCTGCCACTCTCTGAGGCAGCATATTCCACTGTTCAACAGTTCTTACCATTTGGAAGTTCTTTCTAATGTTTAGGTGGAATCTTTTTTTCCCTATAGCTTGAATGCATTGTTCCATTTCCTAGTCTCTGGAGCAGCAGAAAACAAGCTTGCTCCAACTTCACTATGATAGCCTTTCAAATATTTAAACAGCCAGACTAAACATACCCAGCACCATAAGGCGCTTAGGGCATGGTTTCCAGATTTTTTACTACTTTAGTCATTTTCCTCTGGACATGTTGTCAACAGCCTTCTTAAAATGGTGGTGCCCAGAACTGAACATAGTATTCCAGGTGATGTTTGACCAAAGCAGAGTATAGTTGGTACTACACTCGTCCATCCACATTTGCAGCTTTGAGTTTTGCGGTTTGATTATTAATGGATTTTATTAATATATTCTCTCTAGGAATGGCTTGGGTCCTCCAGCACAACTCTGTTGTCAACTTTAACCAAAAGTCACACTAAAGGGCCTATAGATTCCTAGAGAGAACACTCCACTAGGCATTTGTATTATTAGCTCTTCCAGTGCAATTCTATGATCAGTGTCTGGGAGATGTTGACCACAGAGTTGCACTACAGGACCTAGAAATTCCTAGAGAGGTGTGTTCTCAGGTAAAAATATAGTGGTTTTGTTCTTTACGTTTTTTCCACATTCATCAGGGGTCCTGTGCCCCTAACCCCAGCGAACATGGAGGGACAAGTGTATTACTTCCCTCAATCTAGACACTATACTCCTATTGATGCAGTCTAGAATCATGTTGGCCTTTTTAGCTGCTGAATCACACTGTTCAGTTTATGGTCTACTAAGAGTCCTTGATCCTTTTCACATATACTGTTGTCAAGCCAGGTGTCCCCCATCCTATATCTGTGCATTTGATTTTTTTTCCTGCCTTAATGTAATGCCTTACATTTCTCCCTGTTGAAATTCATTTTATTGTCTTGTTGGCCCAGCTTTCTGGTCTATTAAGGGCAGTTTGAAATCTGATCCTGTTCTCTAGGGTATCAGCTACACCTACTAATTTGGTGTCATCTGAAAATTTGATAAGCAATGTTCATCATCTAAGTAATTTATAAAGATATTGAATAACATTGGACACAACACAGAACTCTTTGGCACCCCTCTAGTTACTTCTGTCCAGGATGAAGTGGAATCATTGATGAGTAACCTTTGGGTTCACAGTGGATCAATCAATTACAAATCCACCTAACAGTAGAATTCTCTAACCCACATTTTACTGGCTTTTTTGCAAGAATATAAAGAGATACGTTGTCAAAGTCCTTACTGAAATCAAGAAATGCTACATCCACAGCATTCCCTTTATCTATCAATCTTGTAACTCTATCAAAAAAAGTAATCAGTTTAATCTGGCATGATTTGTTTTTGAGAAACCCATGTTGAATTTTAGTGATCAAGACATTCATTTCTAAGTGCTTACAGTCTGTCTGTTTAATGATCTCTAAGAATCATTCCTGGTATTGAGGTTGCAATCGTACAGAAGAATGACTTGCCCCAAAGGAGAGTCTCTCATTGCATTTCTAAGTCTGTTCTTGTTTCCTTTCTATCAGTAAGATCATTCACAACAACTCACTAAGAAATACAGAGTGGCTTCCTCTGAAGAGAGACAATTACATTTACAACCTATTCTTCCTATCAGATCTTGCAATAGTTATGTTGTTGTTGTTATTTTCTTATATCCTGCCTTTCTCCCAACATAGGGACTCAAGGTGGTGAATAGCAGATTTAAAACAATACAATTTAATAATTAAAAACAATACAACAACAACAACAACAATAATAATAATAGAGTTTATTTATATCTTCCTGCCTCTCCCAATTGGATTGAGGCAGGATCACAGCAGAGTTTAAAAAATACAATTTAAAAATTACATTATTATTAGCACACAAGTTAAAAACCACAGTTAAAAACATAAAATCAACAATCATGGGGTCAGATGCTCTCGTTCCGTACAGAAACAGTCTGTAATTCATAGAAGGTCAGGGGGATATGCACGTCGAAAAAGCTCTATCTTAACCGCCTTCCTGAAAGTTTCCAGGGATGTAGCCAGGCGGATCTCCTCTGGGAGTCCATTCCATAGTCTGGGGACAGCTATACTAAATGCTTTTGGGGAAGTAGAAGCATATTTAGATGCTGGTACCTTTAACATTTTCTTCCCATTTGTTCTAAGATTGTGGGGTGGATTGTATAGGAAGATGTGTTCTTGTAAGTAACTCGGGCCCAAGCCATATAGGGCTTTAAAGGTAATAACCAACACCTTGTATTGTGCCCGGAAGCTAATTGGAAGCCAGTGTAGATCTTTCAGAATAGGTGTTATGTGGTCAAATCTCGATCCAGTGGCCAACCTGGCTGCCACATTTTGCACTAATTGGAGCTTCCGAACATGATACAAGGGTAGCCCCATGTAGAGCGCAATGTAGAAATCAAGACGAGAGATTACTAGAGCATGTTCTACAGCTTCAAGGCCCTTTCGGTTGAGGTAGGGTCGCAGTTGGCGTATCAACCGAAATTGATACCAAGCACTTCTGGCCGTCGCATCTACTTGAGATGACAAACGTAGAGATGGACCCAGAAGTACTCCCAAACTGCGAACTTTGTCCTTCGAGGAAGTGTGACCCCGTCTAGGAGTGGTGGACAAATTTCCTTCCCCGGGCCTAAGGATCCTGTGGCAAGTACCTCCGTTTTCTCTGGATTCAACCTGAGTTTTTTCCCCTCATCCAGCCCATTACCGACTCAAGGCAGGGATTCAGAGGGGAGATGTCATCCTTAGTCATTGTAACAGTCGGGGACATAGAGAAGCATATTTGGGTGTCATCAGAGTACTGAGAATCCCACACCCCATGTCTCCAGATGATCTCTCCCATCAGTTTCATGTAAATGTTAAACAGCATGGGGGACAAGATGGCACCTTGGGGGACGCCAGATGTTAGCTCTTTTCTAGAAGAGCAACTGTTCCCCAGCCTCACCATCTGGAACCTCCCCAAGAAGTAGGATCGGAGCCTTATACATTAAAATGTATAAATACAAAATTTTTTTAAAAAGTGATCTGGGAATCCATGTAGACCACAAGTTGAACATGAGTCAACAGTGCAATGCGGCAGCTAAAAAGGCCAATGCAATTTTAGGCTGCATCAATAGAAGTATAGTGTCTAGATCAAGGGAAGTAATAGTGCCACTCTATTCTGCTCTGGTCAGGCCCCACCTGGAATACTGTGTCCAGTTCTGGGCACCACAATTCAAAAAGGACATTGAGAAACTGGAGCGTGTCCAAAGGCGAGCGACTAAAATGGTGAAAGGTCTGGAAACCATGTCCTATGAGGAACAACTCAGGGAGCTGGGGATGTTTAGCCTGGAGAAGAGAAGGTTAAGAGGTGATATGATAGCCCTGTTTAAATATTTAAAGGGATGCCATATTGAGGAGGGAGCAAGCTTGTTTTCTGCTACTCCAGAGACTAGGACCCAGAACAATGGATGCAAGCTAAAGGAAAAGAGATTCCACCTCAACATTAGGAGGAACCTCCTGACAGTAAGGGCTGTTAAATAGTGGAACAAACTCCCTCAGAGTGTGGTGGAGTCTCCCTCCTTGGAGGTCTTTAAGCAGAGGCTGGATGGCCATCTGTCGGGTATGCTTTGATTGAGAGTTCCTGCATGGCAGGGGTTGGACTGGATGGTCCTTGTGGTCTCTTCCAACTATGACTGTATGATTCTAATATATCTGAGACCTTTACACCATCAATTTATGTTCCCACTCTCTAAGGGATCAGTGTCTCTCCTTGATTATTATACTCGCTGTTCCTGAAATGGCTCCCTTTTATTTCTTGTGTATAAGGAACCCTATGAGTGGTAATTTTTGAGAATACATATTATTTGGGGAAACACAGCAGTAGTTACTTTTTAAAAATGATTACTCGCCCTAGAATATCCAAGTCAGCGTCTCCCCCTCCCCCCAGTGCCCAATTAACTTCTGGCAATAAGAAAGCAAATTTTTCAACAATGTATCATATTCAGCAAAAGGAATTTTTTTGGGGGGGAGCGGCCAGCCGTTGGCGCAACCTTTGAGAGTAACTCCAGAGCCAGTGAGATAAACTAGCAACTGTTTAGTTTTATATGTTGCTATAATACAGACAAAATGATTAGTCTGAGGCAATGCAGAGGGCCTCCTCCAGGAGCCCTCATGAGATAGCCTCCTGCTTAATTGCCCTTTAAACAGATTTTATGGCTTTAGTGCATCTTATAAAAATTAACTTCTAAACACAAGCAGCAGGAGACAATAAAAAGGAGAGAGCTGCAGAGGTATTCCTTGCTTATGTGATTAAGACCCTTCTTGCAGACACCCAGAAAGTGTAAGGAAGGCTTTCAGCCATGGGCCGCTACACTGGAACAAGCAGCAGGCTCCTCTTCATGTGCGTCCTCAGCTTTCTGCTTTTCATAGTAGAAATGTCAGTAGCCTACATAGGCAACTCCCTCGCTCTGGCATCTGATGCTTTCACAGTCCTCTCTCACTTGATCTCCATGATTATCGGCTTCCTCAGTGTTCGCTTCAGCCGCATCAGGTGGCACATGAGTAGCACCTATGGTTTCCCCCGGGCTGATGTGGTGGGTGCTTTTGGTAATTCCATCTTTGCCACAGCACTGATGTTCAGCATCCTGATCGAAGCTGTGAAGAGGTATCTCAACCCACAGAAAACAGAAGCTGCCCTCTTTGTTCTGATAGTTGGAATCGTAGGGTTGTTTTTCAATGTACTCAACTATGTTATCTTTCTGGACTGCTGCTACTGCCATGGCTCTGCTGACCAAGATGTGGAAACAGGTAAGCAACTGAATAAAACCACTGTGCTGTCCACAATTAATACTTGTTAAGGTATGGATTCACAGGGTTTGTTTCTTCTACTAATTTTTTAACCATACGTTTACTTTGTAAAAAGTGCTGCTTGATAGGGAGCCTGATATACACCAGAATTTCACAGTAACTACATTATTAGGGCTAGTAAAATGTCACAAAGGATTTGAATTTTCAAATTCTTCTGAAGCCTTGTTGGGTGTTACAAAACTTGGGAGGGGGGAAGAAACAGGAAAGTTAACAAAAAAACATCTGTTTAGATATTATAGCCATTGGAGCCAGTGTTTAGATTTAAATCCTAAAATAGAGATTATAGGCTAGAAGAATTAATTTGTAGGTACAACATTTAAGGCTGTAGCATGTGTGAGGTAGGATCAGTCATTTTTTACCATTTCTGTACGCCAGGGCGGGCAACTTTGACAGGCTCAATTTTCTGCCCCAGAGACCTGCACCTGACACTGCAAACTATCTCCAAAATATGCAGTACTGTCCCCACAAGACTTTAAATCTTCACTTTTCCAACTCCTGCTATAGACAAAAGGCTGACAGGATTTCAGAGATCTTTAAATAAAACATATTAGCTGGCATCTCATTGGTGAATTATGATGGCCATAAATTGGATTTGTGCCATCAAAACTCACTTTTTTGGTCATCGTGAAGGTTGGAAATTTGTTCTGACAGGGGCTTTGTCTACACAGAGCAAAAGGCTCATTTCCCCCCTGTTCTTGTGGCATCCTGTTCAGAACATGCATGGCAAAAAACCATGGTTCTGGTGATAACAGTCTGGATGATGTCCAGCATGTTCAGCACCAGAACAGGGCTTTGTTGTGATGGTGGTGTGCCTTCAAGTTATTTTCACTTATGGGGGTTGCTGTTGCCATCCTGAGGCTAAGAGAATGTGACTTGCCCAAGTTCATTCAATGGATTTACATGGCTAAGTTGGGATTCAAACCTTGAACACCACTAAAATGAATTTTAAAAACCAAACCCCTCACTCTTTAGGGAAGCCCTCCATTCCTGCACTGGGGTGGCTGTCTGAACCACTCAGTGCATTCAGTGCTGTTGCCAGTTACTCATCTTAGGTCAAAATGAGCAACCTGTGGTAATGGTGGATGCGCTGGGTTACTCAGCAGGATGCCTGTGTAGACAGCCATCCTGGTGTGGAAAGAGAGGGCCAGTTAAAGGGGAGAGATTGGGGCAGCACTGAGAGCATGATATTCTGGGCTGCTATTTACCTGTAGCTGGATGTACCCCAAGGCCATCATCTGCAAAGAAGTCCTGTAGATTATGTCTCCCTACTGACCCATCACCACTGTTTGACAAGACAGAAATTGGTATTTTGGTGGAGGAGGTAGGGGGCTGTGTTGCCTCCAAGGTGGCTTTTCTTTCTTTCTTTCTTTGTGGGGAGGCATCAAACATAACTATGGAGGTGTAGACATGTAATATGCACATGTTCCCTGATATGGGACCTTGGCCATTGATTCCTCTGTTACGTTGGAGGAGAAGCACAAAGTAATATGGACATCCCATATCAGCAAAGATGGAAATTAAATTTAGATGGTGCATTAAGTTTTAAAAGCTTAATTGATGTCAAATTATGAGTGTTCCGTAATGGCTGTAGAGAGCTGGAACTCCCAGTGTAGTACAGTTTTTCCTAAGTGAGGGAAAAATCTTTTTCTGGTAGTAGCCTGAACCCTGCTTGGCCAATCACAGTATTTTACAAACCAGATTTTAAAAAAAAATAAAAATAGCCATGTAAGCAAGGAGGAAAAACAAAATATTTTAAACAACTGAGCTTGTACTGTGATCAAAGACCATCATGTGAGGGCCTTCAAAGACCCAAGGGCCTGTGAACTGATGGCATGATGAGAGGCACAAGTACAGAGATTATCCTTTTTGCCATTTTGTGACTTCCATAGTCATGTGAATTCACTCTAAAACTCCTCTTGATCCAATGTCAAGAGAAGCAAATATTTACTGGAATAATAAAATGTCAATAACTCACTCACTGCTGTTTTCCAGCTTGCTCACTCTTGCCTCTTTCTTTCTAGGAAGGTTTGTTGTAATCAGGGACAGACAGCATAAATCATATTTGGTTCCACTTAAAAGCCTGAAAGGCTATTACCGCAGAAATGGGTTTATAATTATGGTGGTTGGCTTTTTCCACATTAAATTTTATTCTCAGCATTGGTATCAAGTAGTTACGGGCAGCACACCTTTCATTATACAAATAGGTGTGGGCACCGGAAACACTCAGATAAATGAAATTACTGTTTAGGGCTTACCAGCTAACCAATTAGGATGAGGACATACAAAATGGGGCATAAGGAGGAGGTCACATCTAGTTAACCATGGTGTGATATACAGAACAGACACTGGACAGATCATGAGTCTTGGGGGATACGTGGCTTGAACCTTTGGACATTACATTAAATGTGTCAAAAACAGTTTTACAGCTGAATCATGAGTCTGCATTCTCCGCTCTAGCAATGTGTGAAGTCATAAGACCCTATCACACTAGTGAAATCTCGCTGAGAAACGGGATTTAAAGTATATTTAAATTAGAAAAAAACTGCAAATGCAGGAAGTTTATGAGATGATGTTCCTGCAAACATGACAAAACGTGAAGTTAAAGTGAAGGCAAAAGGGACAAAAACAGCAGCTTTTTACTTTCGGGAAGTTTCAAAAGTAAAAAGCTGCCATTTTTGTCCCTTTTGCCTTCACTTTAACTTCACGTTTTGTCATGTTTGCAGGAACATTGTCTCATGAAGTTCCCGCTTTTGCAGATTTTTTCAAATTTAAAGCGAGATTTTGCTAGTATGATAAGGTCCTTAGTGAAAACTAGGCAGTTATGTGGCTTTTCATAATTAAGGCTGCATCTGCATTGCAGAAACAATGCAGTTTGACTCTGTGTTAATTGCCATGGCTCAATGCTATGGAATTGTGGGATTTGTAGTTTTGTGACATATTTTACCTTCTCTGTCAGAGAGCTTTGGTGCCACAACAAACTACAGATCCCAGGATTCTGTAGCTTTGAGCCATGGCAGTTAAAGTCGTGTCAAACTGCATTGTTTCTGCAATGCAGATACAGCTTAAGATATGCAGAAGGGGTTCCACGTATCCTTCAACTGTTCACAGATAAAAACTGGGACACACATGGTCAAGCAACACCAGAGTGCAGTCAATATTGCAAAAAGTATTACCGAGGTAGAACAAACAAGCTAGGAGAGGGTGCAGAAGTGATCTTTCTCCTGAACTGGCTGGGAAGGGCAAGATTTTGCCTGCACCTTTCCCCCCTTCCCTGTTTTTGCGCTTTGCAGTTTGCAGTAACTGAAGTAAGCTAAAGAAAATGGGGGAAGTGGAAGGAGGAGAGAGAAACTGGAACATTTTGAAAACAACAAAAAAGTGGGATGAAGGATTAATAAGGATCATGCCAGCCAAATCAGGACAGTTGGAGGGTATAGTTCTATTGATCTTAAAGAAAGGTTTGTTGTGATGTGCTGGTAAATTTTGAAGTGGAAGTACACATCATGACAGTTCCCATAATCCAGAGAATTAAAAAAATACAGTTGTGTTAATGTATACCAACAAAAAAAAGTTATATTCGTTTTTATCTCTATTAGGAGCTGGTCTTTTGAAAAGCTAATGTCTCTCAGTTGCTGATTCAAGACCAAGCCATCCCAAAATCATTTGCACAACAATACTCATCCCCATCCCTACAAACCACTTCAAGGATTTCAGTAAGGGAGCAGAGAAACTGGGATGGTGGCGGCAAATGTCTACTGTCCTTACTAATCAAAGTGGCGCAAGGCTCCAACCCTGTGTGTGTGAGTCTTTACTTACACTATCAAAACTGTGTCATTCGTCCATAAGAACACAAGTCAAGAAGAGCATTATATTTTGAAGCACAATAAATACTAGTCAGAAATCAGAAGCTGAATGTGTGTGTTTGTACTGTATATGTACAGTTACTTATAATGTTCAATGATGTTCATACTAAACAAATCCTGTTACAATTGAACTACTTAGAGGCGTTCACAGAATAGTAAAATAATAAAATGCTTTTCTTTAATTTTGTCTAGGTGACTTTTGCAGTGATAATCCAACAATCATTTTGGGTAAGTGTTGAAAATTCCTATTCAATTTGTACAAAGAAAATTAACAGAATTGTTGCTCTCTAGGGCTAAGTAGTAGTCTAAATATTCTGAAGGCACCAGATCTTGGAAGCTAAGGAAGATCAGGTCTAGTTGGTACTTGGATGGGGGACCACTAAGAAAGACCAGATGTTGTAAGCTATAATTCAGGGTATGGCAATGGCAAACGATCCCTGATGCCTAAGAAAACATTATGTGACTAATGAGGTCACCATATGTTGACAAGCACTTGAAGACACATACATACACATACACAAAGAGATGTGTATACCAGTAGCCACAATAGTGTATGGTCTGGAGTTCTGGATTAAGATTCTGGGAGACCAGAGTTCAAATCCTTGTTTAGCCATGGAAACCCACTGGGTGACCTTTGAAAGTTACACTTTCTCACTTTCTTTTAGAGGAAGGCAATGGCAAACTTCCTTTGGGTAAATCTTGCTAAGAAAACCATAAAATAGGATCACCATAAGTCAGAGTTGACTTGATGAGAAATAACAAGAAGTATGTGTACGGAAGTAAGAGTTTGATTAGTACTGCTCATTAAATCTGGAGCTTTGGGGTGCAGTGTCACCAGTATGTGGATGGATTATTTCCATCTCATTCCAAGGAAACTATCTCCAGACTGCACCAATGTCTGCTGTCAGTGATGGACTTGAGGAGGGCAAACAAGTGGAAACTTAATCCAGACAAGACAGAGGTGTTTTGGGTCAGCCGTAAGGCAGATCAGGGAAGCAGGACTTTGCCTGTGCTGGATGGGGTTACACTCCCCCTGAAATCTCAGGCTCACAGCTTGGGTGTGCTCCTGGTCCCAACTCTGAGCCTGGATGCCCAGCTTTCAGCAGGGGCCAGAAATGCATTTGCATCATTAAAACTAGTGTGGCAGTTGTGCCTGCTCCTCAGATCTGGCTATGGTGAGACATGCCTTGATTATATCTTGTTTGGACTACTGTAATGAACTCTACGTAGGGCTGCCTTTGGAAACTGTTTGGAAACGTCAGTGGGTTCAAAACACTGCAGCTAGATAGAGAGACTATAACTCCCTTGTTGGGAGAATATATCTCTCTTGTTGAAACAGCTTCACTGGCTACCATTTCATTTCTGGGCACAATTCAACGTGCTGGTCATGACCTATAAAGCTCTATATGGGTTGGGTCCAGACTGTTTGAGAGACTGTATCTCCCCATGTGAACCTGCCAGAGCCCTACATTTTCAGAAGGCTTTCTGTTGGTCCCACCAACATCACAGGCTCACCTAGTGAGGACAAGAGAGAAAGCCTTCTTGGTGGCTGCTTCCAACCGCTGAAACACCGTTCCATTGAATGCTAGGCTAGTCCCCTTCTTGCTTTTTTCCCCCAAGGGCAAGCAAAAACATTTTTATTTAGGCAGGCTTTTAAATATATAATCATGAAAGGGTGGTTTTTATATGAGGTGTTTGTTTTAGTTACATTTTTAAATTTTGTATGTTTTTGTGTTAATTTTATATTGTTTTAATTAGATTATTTTAATTGTTTTTACATTTTTATTGTAAAATTTTAAGAAAATGTTTTTATCCTGTGAGTCACCTTTGGGTCCCTTTCCGGCATAAAAATAAAATAAATTAATAATAAATAAGTTAATTAAATAGATATATTACATAAATGTTACTTATTTGACAGAAGTGAAATAGACTGTGTCCTCTCACTTTCCCTTGAAATTAACTTCTTTGCTTCGTGAATCTCAGTGAATTTTCTCACAAGGGGTATGGAAGGTTTAATAATAGTGATGAATCTTTGTTTGCTGTAAGAGGCTGAAATTTATTTATTTATTTTAATACAGATAATCTAATTCACAACTGAAGTAATAACCATTCAGAATTAGGGAAAAGAAAGCAAGAAAGCAAAAAAGAGAGAAATGGAAAAAGATATACATATAGACTAAACTAAAACAATAAACACACTGACTAATACACTAAACACTAACTGACTACAACAGAAGAGGGTTCTTGAAACACCCCCCCCCATCCAAACAGTAACGAAAGAGAAAAACATGAAAGAAAGAAAAATATTCTTCTACCATTACAGGTCTACTAAATAAACTTACTAGAGTTACTAGTAACCACAGATCATTGCATTGGTAAATTTCTTATTGCTCAAAAATTCCATAAACAGTTCCCAAATTTTAAAATAGTCTTCAATTAGTTCATCCTTTAAAAATCCACATTAATTGTGCAATTTAAGCTAACGCAGTGCCTTTAACAATCAGTTCTTCTTGTCAGAGTCCAATCTTTTCAGAGCTAGGAAGTAAATACTATAATTAGGTAGAAAAAATATTTGTGCAATGAGTAATAATTTCTGCTTACTTTAAAGTCTACATTTTAAAGGCATTTTAATGGCATTTTGATAAGATTTCCTTCCAAATTTTATGCCTATGTGCTATCAATCCCAAGGTGACCCCCCCTCAAAATAACACAATGGAATAGGAAAGTAATGAACACCATAACACGTAATGTGACAGATTACTTTCTTTCATCATTGTAATAAAACAGACTACATGGAACAGAACAAATTACTTGTAAAAAGTAATTTCCCAAGGTCTGATTTTAATATACTGTATGTCTACTTACTCTAAGGTAGACAGAACAGGGTGGGAATGATGTGGCCCTCCAGTTGTTCCATTGCAACTACCAGCAATCCTAGTCAGGATATCTGATGATAATGAATGCTGGGAGTTGCAGTCCAACAGCATCTGGAGGGCTGGTCAGTTCCCACACTTGGTAGAGGGCTTCACTCGAAGGTGTTTTTTTGGGTGGAGAAATATCATAATGTGCTGGAATTAACAGGAGCGAGCTGTAGAAAGAATTTCAATTGCAAGTAACAGAATTCAATGCAAAGTATGCAATGTCTATGCAGAAACGTCTTTCTTTCCGTCATAATTGTACATAGGAACATAGGAACTGTGTTACAGTTTTGTAGAAGCTACACAATAACTAGAATAAATAAGCAGTTTTGGTACAGATCCCAGGGAAAGGGAGGGTTAGGCCTCCCTAATATAAAGGGATATTATGAGGCTAATCAATTAAGATATGTAATAGAAGGTATGTTAAGTATATCAGATCTGGACCGGTTAGAAACAGGAAAAGAAGAAATACATATAAAATAGGGATTTAAAAAAAAAGAATTTAGTAGGAAAGAAATCAAGGAAATTGAGAACCCACTTCTGAAAAATCTACTAGAAAGGAAAAGTATTAAAGGAAAATGAAAATATGAAAGGAATAACTAGCAAAATTTATAAAATATTAATAGAGAACAAAGGGGGGGGAAAGCAAAATATTTGGAAAGAGATGTGGGAAGAAGAATTAGGATGTAAATTTTGTGAAAATGAATGGAATAAAATTTGGGAACAAAGACATTTGAAAAATCTATCAGTACGAATTAAGGAAAATTATTATAAGCTGATCTGGAAATGGTACTTAATGCCAGTGAGATTACGTAACATAGATAAGAATAATTCAAAATACTGTTGGAGAGGATGTAATGAAGTGGGATCATTCATACACATGTGGTGGCAATGTAAGTATGTAAAAAAACCTGGGAAATAGTAGCATTAGAAATTGAAAATATTATGGATATAAGAATAGATAGAAAACCAAGTATAGTATTGCTATCACTATATAATGATGTAAAATGGAAAAAAGAAGAAAGAAGTCTTGTAACAAATTTGCTTACAGCAGCGAGATTAATCATAGCGAGAAGTTGGAAAACGAATAATAAATGTGGAACTGGAGGATTGGTATAAAGTCGGTCAAATAGCGATTAATGATAAATTAACAAGTAAATTGAAAGTGAAAAAAGGATTATGGAAAAGAAATGATTTTGATCAAATATGGAAAAAGATTATTGAAAAAGTATTAGGAAAAGAAGATGGAAAATTACCTTCATGAGATGAATTAAAGTTTTGGTTGGATTATATGGATGAGAATGGCTCCGGGGAAGGGGTGCACTGAGGTGTTTTTAGTATAAAATAAGTAAAGTGTTAAAGCATATTTGGATATGAAAAACTGTAACATTTTGTATTGTAAAACTTAAAAATATTAATAAAAAAAGAAGCTACACAATAACTTCAGTTTCACTGGGCATAATGTAGCATTTTGCTTAATTTAGCTTACAGTTGTAAACCGCTTAGAGACTAATTAGTTCAGTATGAAGCGGGATATGAATGAAGCTGCTATTGCTGCTATTGAATGTAGACAATTTCTGCACCTAATTAATGCTGTTAGCCACTTCTATTGTCAGGTGGCTCACAAATGTGTGAAATAAAACAAAACAGATTTAAAACTGTTTCTTGACCTTTTCTTTTTCTTATATAAGTAGAAACTTAGGGGAAACAGTTGTTAAAAATACTTCAATAGCCTTTTCAGTAGAAATATTTGGTATTCCTGCATTCTGGAAAGCTACAGCCTTATCCTCATCAGTGCTTTCAAGTCCCAGCATCAGGTTTCAAACTCTGTTCAATGGTATTCACACACTCAGAGCCTGGGAATAAAGAGTTAGAGGCTTTTACTTTTTGGGGTAAAAAAAGCATAGAATAAAATCACATTTTAAAAATAAGATAAGTGGGAATGAAGATACTTTCTTGGTATAATGAGTAATGATGTTGTCTAGTTACTTTTAATCGTCACTTTTCAATGGCATTTTGGAGAGATTTTGACAGAATTTCATCCCATGTTTTATATCATTGTTTTATCAAGCTTAAGACTTTAATGCAAAAGAAGGAAGGAAGGAAGGAAGGAAGGAAGGAAACTTAAAGTAAATTAATAAGTAAGGAGCGACTTAAAAAAACCCCAATGTAATTAAAGAGAAGGGATTATTTGTTCTGCAATCTTTGACCCCCCAAAAACTCTTCTGGCCCAGGGGTGTAACTATTAGGGGTGAAATGAGAGCATTGGTCTTTCCAATAAATATGCTGTCTTCCCAATTAAGTTTTCCTTCAGTTCTGAAATTTGTAGCATTGCAGAGAGTGAGACACTGAAAAATGTTCACATCTAGAGCTCTTATACATGCTGTGTTTGCATTCCCTTGGTAACTTTGCCTTCTCCTTTACTTAGCATACTTTGAACCGTAGAGTGAGCCCTTGGTATCCACTGGGGCTTGGTTCCAGGACCCCTCGTGGATACCAAAATTCATGGATATTCAAGTTCCTTTATATACAGTGGCATAGTAAAATGGTGTCCCATATATAAAATGGCAAAATAAATTTGCTTTTGGGAATTTATATATGTTTTAAATGTTTTCAAGCTGTGGATGCTTGAATCCATGGATACAAAATCCACTGATGTAGAGGTCTGACTGTATTTTTCAATGTTCAGCTGAGGTTTTGAATACCAGAAGTGCTAGAAGTTTGAGAAGTGAAGCAAAATTTCATTTGAAGAGGGCAGAATTCATTTTGTCCACCAACAGCTACATCCCCGCATGACCACGTTTTTATTGCTGCAGAAGCAATATGTTCCTATAAGTTCAACAGGCTGTAGGCCCTTCTGCTTCCTAACATAAAAAAATACCCCCCCCCCAACCAGAAGTGAACCTCCAGCCATTTCTGGGCTTTTCCCAACCATATTTTGGCATTTTTGGCAGTCTGTGTGTCCCTGAGAGGGCCCCAGAGGCTGCAAATTGGCCTCTGGAAACATAAATTTGCCTAGCTACATTCTACACTATTAAAGAATACAAACAAGATGTTTTTTAAAAAGTAACATTCCATGTTCTGCTCATATTAGATGACTATCAGATTCTCATCAATGAGGAACTAGTAATGATGTCATGTATTTCCCTGAAAAGGCAGTTTGCCCACCACAAGTGTTGGCTGTGCGAAGTCACACAGGGATTATGGTGTGGTCCTTAAAGCCACTGTGATGTCAACAGAGTGTTCATTCTAGAAAAGGGGATATATAGCTCTCCAGCAGGGGTAGTAAAGTGACTGGGGCCTGGACCAGTTCCAGAAATAGCCTCTCTCCACCTTTGTGCATCTTTGCAAACATATCAATTGGAAGGCTGGCTTTGTGCCACAGTGTATCAGGCTTGATCCACTAATCATGGATTGGGGGCTGGGGGAAGTTGACCCTCCAGGAATTGATTGGGACCACCAAGACTCCCCCCACTACATAATATTTCAGATTTTGTTATTGTTTTCATGATAATCTCCATGATAGTCACTTGGTTAACTGCTTTTGGTACTATGAAGAGAGATATCATGGCATAGGGGTTTAAGTGTTGGGCAACTACCCTGGATACCAGGGTTCAAATCCCCACTTGGTCATGGAAACCCATTGGGCAAGTCACACTCTTGGTCAATCTTGATTTTGGGCAAGTCACACTCTTTCAGTCTCAGAGGAAGACAATGGCAAAGTCAGGATTGTCCATGACGTTGTATTTCCCATTTCTCTGTATGGCTATGTATAGTGAAGTAAGCTGATAAGAACTTCGCCTCATTTGAGATGTGGTGCTGGATAAGAGTTCTAGAATACTGTGGACCATTAACAAGACCAGTGGATGAGTCCTATAGCATATCAAGCCCAAATTCTCCCTGGAAGCAAAGATGACTAAACTGAAGTTATTGTATTTTGGCCATATCATGAGAAAAAAGGACTCACTAGAAAATACTATAATGTTGAGAGCAATAGAAAAAGAGAAAGACCACATTCCAGATGAATAGACTAAATCAGGGGTAGGCAACCTGCGGCCCGCGGGCCGGATGCGGCCCGGCGAGGCCTTGGGACCGGCCCCAGCCCGGTCCTGCCGCCGATTGCCACTGGGGCCTTTGGCGTTTCGCTCGAGGGGCATAGTGGGGCAATTGTCTATAGAAGCCTCAGAAACATGCATTTATCTTAACATTTTTTAAAAAATCAGCAAATTTTTTCGCGTGTCCTCCATTTTTTATTTAAAAAGTGCCTTCCATTTGAAAATTTTGTCCTACATTTGTCCCGGTTTATTTATTTATTTAATTTTTAAAAAAATATTTAATTATTTATTTTTTGGCTTCGGCCCCCCAGTTGTCTGAGGGACAGCAACCTGGCCCCCGGCTCAAAAAGGTTGCCTACCCCTGGACTAAATTGAAGAATTCATGATTGAATATGCAAGAGCTGAGCAGGGTGGTTGACTTGGAGGTTTCTCATACAGTACCTAGGGTCACCATGAGTTGAGGTCACGTTGAATGCAATTAACAACAAAACAACAAAGTTGGAAATGACTTGAAGGCACACAATAACAACAACAGCAACAACATTGTTATTCTCTATATTTTGTGGTTTTGCTGTTTAGTAAAATCACACATGCAAATATGCAAAATTTCGTAATGACTTATCTGCCAGTCTTGAGCCCCCCTCCTCTTAAAGAAAATTCTGGGGTCTCTGTCATTACTGGCAGTAATGCTGTTGTAACAGGACCTCTTCCTAGATAGTTTTGGGATTACCAAAGCCAGAGTCTCAGCAGTAACAACCTCAACAGGCACCTACCTCTTTTCTGAATCTCCATTTTGGAAACATGCCTGAGGTAGCAGTAAACACTAACAATTAGAAATGACAAAGATGTCTCTTCTTCTCCTCAAGAGTATTCCTCTATTGAAAGCTTTGCAGTGCAAATGCATATGTGTGCACACACAGAATTAGGAGCAGCAGAGGACTGCTAGCCACTAAGGGCCCTGGAGCACATGCCTCTACTGTAACATTTACAACTCAGCCTTTTGTTATACTGCAGCTCCCATTGGCCCTAGCCATCATATCTAGTGGTAAAGAATCATTGCAATTACAGCTGAAAAACACATGGAGCATTATATATTTCCTCACCCTTGCTCTGGAATCTACTCAGAATCCTCTGCTGTGAATTATTCTTTTCTGCTAAATGCTTCAAGGGTTCCACAGCAGGTGAGCTATGAGGAAATGCTTCTGTGAAAGTAAAATATCAGAAAACCCAGTTTTAGCCAAGCAGCAGCAGGGTCTTGCAGAACCATAAAACCCAACAAATTTATTGCAGATTGAGCTTTCATGAGCTACATCTACTTTGTCAGAAGTGTGAAGGTTTATCCAGGATTTCTACAGTGTACACATAGGTGTAGTAAGATTATAGACACCAAGGTCAGAGGGAAATTGATTTGTCAGGATTTGTCTGCATCTGACGAAGTAGGGTCTTTCAAATCTATGAATGCACATGCTACCAACTTCTTTCTTTCAGTTAGTCTCAAGGGCCTGTTACAGACAGGTGTTTGCTCCGCCCCCAGTACGTACTAGGGGTTGGCCGAGGATGCAGCTTCCAATCAGGCCTCACCCCTAGTATGTACTGGGGGCGTAAAAATGGGGGCACCCTATACACATGGGCGCTGCCATTATGACGTCACGGCCGCGCCGCCTCCAAATGGAGCGGCACGGATGTGATGTCCTGGCACCATGGAAGGGCACTTGTGGTGCCCTTTCCGTGGCGCTGGAAGGAGCTCTATTTTGGAGCTCCTTCTGGGTTTTGTGTCTCTGGTGCAGCCTTTACATGGCTGTGCCAGTGGCCCCTTTCTCCCCAAGGACACCTCTTTCCAGGCTGCGGGGAAGCAGCCTTTTGCCGCTTCCCTGCGGCCTGGAAAAGCGGCGGATCGGGGCCTCAGGGCTGCCGCTGTGGCAGCTGAGGCCCCGATCCATTGGGGAAAGAGGCGGTCTGTAAACCACCAAGGGTGCTACAAGAGACTTTGCATACAGATACAGACCGGCACAATATGCTAGCTTTCTGGTGGTGTATGGAGGTGGCGGCATATGGACGCCATATGTCCTGACACTGCCCCAAAGTGTCATGCTGCCCTGCTGCTCACATGGTGGACAGTCTTTTGATGCTCCAACAGCATGGCATTTAGATACTGCACGCCGGAGTGTGGAAAAGTTGTAGCAGTGGGGGAAAGGGTGGCTTTTTCCTGGTGCAAAAAGGAGCGGCATTTTGCCACTACTTTTTGGGCCAGAAAAATGCTAGACCGGGGCGCGGTGTGTGGTTGCCATGACCCTGTTCCGGTGATCAAAAGGGTGGCATCAAACCGTCCTTTTAGTGCTGTCTGTTCCAGCCCTAACTTGGCTATGTCTTTAAATTCCATATTCCAAAGTCAGTTTTGAGTGGCCCCAAGAACTGCAAGGTGGAGGACACAGAAAGGTCTGTTGCACTGGGGCTTCCACACCAATGCAACATTGGATTTTGGCCTCAAACTTTCATATGCCAGAGTCCTCTGTGTTGGATTCACTAAACCAACTACTATAGATACTTCTTTGAATTTTGTAACTGAGGTAAATATATAAAATTGAAAGTTTATGTTCTGGAGGCTCATGGGTTTAATGATGGGGGAGAAAAATAAGAGCATTGCCCACCTCTTGATATATTTTCTTCTTCCCATCTGAAATTTTCCTTCACTTCTCAAATCTCTAGTTTTTTAGTAACTTAACACTTCAGTTAAATGTTTAGAAATATTTAGACATCAAAAGAAAAAGGGCAGAAAAGTTGCCAAGGGAACAGCAAATATAATGGTTCCAGAGACTTCAGGAACTAGAGTTCTAAAAACTCCAGGAATTTAATTTATTTAGTTTGTTTTATATTATACTGCATTTTTTTGTATTCTATGTAGATAATTTGCTTTATAACTGTATTGCATACTTTTATTACTTTTTCCTTTCCTCTGTGTGTATGTGTATGCATACATTTAAGATTGTATGCCTCAGGCATATATTTTTGGTTGTTGTACCTGTAAAGCACCATGTAAATTGATGGCACTATATAAACGGATGATGATGATGATGGTACTATTAGTGATGATGATGATGATGATGATGATGATGATGATGATGATGATGATGATGAT
>NC_056522.1:41056404-41091179 GCF_019175285.1 Sceloporus undulatus | reverse complement strand
TGGTGGTCTCACTCCGTGCAATGCTAGAAATTTGGGGCTGATGAAAATTTCATGAGGGGGGGAATTCCAATTTGGAGGGTCAAGGCCCTCCTTTTGTCCCACCCAGTAGCTACATCCCTGTTTGTACCTGATCTCTTCCCAGACCTTTCTCCCTTGCTGTCTGTGGAACTGTGGAAACAGATTCTAGAAAGTGTATTGCAAGCTATGCAATTCACTTTTCTTCACACTCTGCCCTCAATGATAACTTTGAAGATTGTTGACGTCAATGGACGTTTGTTCCACTATCACTTTCTTGCAATTAACAATCTAATGGTTGTATAGCTGTCAATGTGTCAAGCTTGTCCTTCACCCATAATAATTAAAAGATTACCTTGGACATTACTAAAGAGAGAACAACTGACCCCACCTCTCTTTGTATCAGAGTTGGAGCCAATTTTCACATCTTTTTAAATGTATGCTGTAGGAGATTCATGTTTCCTAAGGCTTCAGCCTTTGTTAAGGAAACAAAAATATAATAATAATAATAATAATAATAATAATAATAAATATCAAAATATCAAAAATATCAAAGCCAAGCCTGTTAGAGTCTAGCTTTTAAATTAGCAGAGCAGCAGAAACAGTCTTTTTCTAATAATGCTTCTCTAAGAACTGAGGCTGACTCAAAGACAACAGAAATAGTTTAGAAACAAAACTTTACTAATGGCTTAAAGCTACATATGCATAGAATTACATCCTAACCTATCTAATGAATAGTTCAGATAAAAGGAGAAATCTTTATCTCACCATCTTTCGGAAGAAAGTTGATAGAGTAGGGAGAGGAAGAAAGCAGGAGAATATTTTGTGTGAGAGAAAACTTCCTAAGGAAGTTAACTGAATCATATGATTTGTTTACCAATTTACAACGGTATTTATTGCCTTTGTGATTCAGTGGAACCAAATGGCATACAAATAGAGAGAAGACAGTGAAGTTTGCATGCAGGGGAAATCCTATCTATCTGAGAAGGGGGAGAGAGAATGCAATGATCTTCCTACAGTGTTTCAAATGTGCACCTAAATATATAATGCAAGAATGTGATTGACGTGTTTTCATATAAATGCACCACTTAAAGATACTCGCAAAGAGGCCAGGGTTGAATTTGCTCTTCTGTTCATAGAAGGACAAATCTAGACCTATGCAAGTCTCCTCATAAGGGAAGGATAGGAACATGGGAATCGATAAATTAGGAACTCTGTAATAATATTAAACTAAATACTCTGGCAGAGCCTCATGCAGATCTTTGTGAGACAGGAATGATGTTGCGTATGTGAAGATGAGAGCCAGCATGGTGAAAGATTAAATATGACTCCAAAATTGTTTTTAAGAGTAACTAGAAAAAGTAAAATGTTACCAGTTATACCCCCCACCCCCCAATACTTACATTATTTACAACTCCTTATTATTGAGAGAGCCAGTGTGTTATAGAGGTTTGAGCAGACTCTGGAGAACAGGGTACTCAACCATGGAAGCCTACTGGGTGATCTTGAACAAAACACACTCTCTCAGACTCAGAGGAAGACCCCTATCTATGGCCTGTTACAGACTGCCAAAATAAAGCTGCTTTGGGTCTCTTTGGAGGTATGCTATTTAAACGATGCATGGGTCCTAAGAGTCCAGAGGTCGCACCAAAGCCACACTCCATTCCTAAGCACCGGAGTGCAGCTTTTGGTGCAGCTTCCGGATTCTTAGGATACATGCATCATTTAAATAGCATACCTCCAAAGAGACCCGAAGCAGCTTTATTTTGGTAGTCTGTAACAGGCCTAACTATCTATCTATCATTTTTCTACTTAACTGTCTACCTGCCCACCTACCCATCTACTGGTCAGAAGCATGGTGAATCTGCTTCGAGTTTTATTCCAGATTTTAAATGAGCTGTCTAAGGGGTTGTATCTTGTTCCCATCACCATCCATCTCACTCATTTTTGGTTCATTGTTTGTTTTGGTAATGATATGATTGCCATACAACTCTTATTCACATAGATAGTAGTATCCAGTCTTTTTCAGAGAAAATATTATATTTTCCTTGACAGAACTTGGCTAACACACTGGGGATATTAAACTGATCGGCAATCATATTCTTTGACTGTTATGAACTGATAAGGTAATATCATTTTTGATATTTGTTTACAACTTGGCAATTAAACACTATTGCCATTATCCAATGAATTGCCATGGGCATATGTGGGTGCCATTACATGAACCACTTGCCCACTGCTACTCCCAAACTATTTTACAAACTCAGTTTTTCATAAGTGATATGGAGATTCAGTTGGGAAAGTAGTGAACTGGTCAAAACAACTCTGGCTTCTTCTTGTGAATCTGAAATGTATACAGACATCTGAGTCTCAGACTAAACATTTTTCTCTTCATTGAATGGATGCTGTTATATTACTATGGGGCAGAGCTGGTGAAGTGTCTAATGGGACTGATGTGCATCAGTTCCAGAACACACCACATTGATCCTCATGTTCATTGCATAGGTCCCAATGTGCAACAGGCACCAATTCTCAATGTGGACTCTTAGTTCCATTACACATCTTCACAATTCAGTAACTGGGTTTCTTAGCGGCTCTGTTACTTTGCTAGTTATATGCAAAGTTATGTTATGTAAAGGATCATACAGAATTCCAGCAAGAGTGTATACAATGCAATTCAAAACATGTCTGATAGGAAGCAAAACATATTAAGCTTGATGGGATACAGTATGTGTGTGTGTGCTTTCAAGTTACCTGCTGACTCATGGTGACCCCATGAATTTCATAGGGTTTTCTTAAGCAAGAGGTGATTTTGCCAAATCCTTCCTCTAAAATACAGCCCACAGCACCTGATATTTGTTGGCAGTCTCACATCCAAGTACTAACTAGGGCTAACCCTGCTTAGCTTCCAAAATCAGATGGGATCTGGTGCCTTTAGAGTATTTAGGATAGAATGTACTCTCAGGTAAATGGGGATAGGTTTGCACATTTAAAGGAGGAATTAATGATAATACCTTCTAAATTGTTATTATGGGTTTGGAATTATTTAGATGTTTATGATTTCCTCTGTTCACGTACAATACATTTTTACAAATGCAGTTTGCTTCCATTCGCATTTTCCTGTTCCTCTAGAGCTCATGTTGCTTCCTTTAAAGGTAAGAATTCCCTTTAACTCCCCAAGATGCTGAGGCTCAGCTAGGTATCCAGTCATCACTGGGACTGCCATCTGATTAAAGAAAAATTAAATTGTTTATGAGTTTAGTCTGTTAATTAAATATGAATACATTTGCATGTGAATAAGCATTTTTAAGAACAAAAAAGAGCACATTTTGCATTAGACACAGGTCTGGTAGAGACTTCTCCTTTCTCCAAATTCTATTTGCTTTCTTAGCTTTTTCTTTCGGTATGGCAGAGGGTGGGGGGGATTTAGCATTTAGGTTTAGCATTATGATCTCAAAAACTCTGGCTGTGGTCCATTTTCTTCGTCTCTGAATTTAATTGCATGTAATTCAGTTTATTAGATAAACCCTTGGAATGGCTTTAAGAAGTGTTGCATTTTCCAGGAAGCAATCTGACCGTCTCCTTTCTCAGTTGCTGTTTCTCTTTTTTTCTGTCCAATGCAAGTACGGGCCGACTGTACAGAAGACCTACCTTTTCCAGCTCCTCTTTCCAAAACATTACTTTCCCACTAATTGCTCAAAGCCAAACAGCCTTGAAGAATTCCAGAATCATCCTAGGGTGTATCTACACTGTGGAAACAATGTTTTTTTGACACCATTTTCACTGCCATGGATTCATCCTACAGAACCCTGGAATTTGTAGAGTTGTGAAGAATCAGCATGCTTTGGCAGGGAAGGTTAAAGATTTGAAAAACTACAAATCCCAGGATGCTGCTACAGCACTTAAAGTGGTGTCAAACACCATTATTTCTGCAATCTATGAAGTCTGGGTTACCTTCATGTATATCTTTAGGCGTGTGCAATGGGGGCAAAATAAGGATGTTGCCTCCCAAATAAGAATTCTGCCCTCTCAAATTTTTTACCATTGCATGAATTTAAAATTTCATTTGACTATTGAGAAATACAGTTTAGGCATCATAAGAAACTGTATAGCCAAAGTTACAGAAAGGATGTGGACACAACACATATATGAGTTTTAGGTGTGAATGATTTTGAGTGTCACTAGAAATTTGCAGGATGAAGGTAAATGTCATGGCAGGGCAGAAGTCTAATTTGGAGGAGCAATGCCCTCAGTTTGCCCCCACTTCACCCCACTTGCCCCTACTTCACCCCACTTGCCCCTACTTCACCCCAGTGTAGCTACATACTTGTAGGTGTAGTGGTACAAACAGTGTGTACCTCTATGTGATCCTGTGGTCTGTGAATCTGGACTTCTGCAAAAGATTCTGCAAAAACCAAGCTTATTGTTGGGAAAACTAGCACATAATAATATTTAAATAAGAATAACAATACATTAAGTAACATTATATAATAATATAGTAATTCATACTTTTGTTATCCGCTTCTGCTCTTAACATTTTCTTATGAACTGGTTAGTCTACAATCCACTTTAATTATTACTGGCAAATTCTCCTTCTGTCTAATATACACTACAATATATTGAACTATCTTTTATAGCCAGAAAAACTAAACAGTACCCATAAAAATTGGCTGAGTTTATATTTTGCACAGGATGAGAGCCAGCCATGAATAAGGAAGCCGAATTCTAGGATGACTAGTTCTTCATTCTTCATCATACCATGAGCACCTAAATTACTTAAGAGCTGTGGTATCCCTTGCATTTTTAACACATAGTAGAAAATGAATATGCCAAAATATGCCCAATTTAAGAAGGACCTCAAAACCTTCCTATTCCAACAGGCATTCCCCGAGTAAATATCCTGTGGGCCTCCCTCCTCTCTTTCGTGGCCAAGAGGTTGGGCTTTGGGGCTTTACTGTTGGGTTGTTTTAAATATGTTTTTATTGGAATGGTTTGTATTTTAATTATGTTGTGAGCCGCCCTGATCGGAGGAAGGGCGGCATATAAATAAAAATTTTATTTATTTATTATTATTTATTATTTAAAATACCCTTAAGGCACCAGAACCCATCCGAACTTGGAAGCTAAGGGCATTCTGCATGGCAGAAATAATGCATTTTGATACCACTTTAACTGCCCTGGCTCAATGCTATGGAAGTCTGGGATTTGTAGTTTTGTGAGATATATGGCCTTCTCTGACTGAGCTCTGGTGCCACAATAAGCTACAAATCCCAGGATTCCATAGCATTAAGCCATGGCATTTAAAGCAGTGTCAAACTGCATTATTTCTGTAGTGTAGATGCAGCCCAGGTTAGTATTTGGATGGGAGACTGCCAATGAATACCAGGTGCTGGAGGATATTTTACAGAGGAAGGAACTGGCAAAACAATCTTTGAGTCTTGCCTAAGAAAAACCCATGAAATTCACAGGGTTGCCATACTTCAACAGGCAACTTGAAAGTGCGCACAAACATTGAATAAATATCGTTGAGTAAATGAAAGATGGAGCATCAAACCAGTGATGTGCATGAGCCTGCAAAGGTCTCCAGTGAAAGGAGGAAACTTCACCTACTGAACATGATCTTGCCAGATGCCTCTTAACAGCCTAGAAATTGGAGATACTCCCCTCCTGCTATGTTGTTGTTGTTGTTAACTGCCCTCAACCCTGACTCATTACAACCCTGTGGATAAAACATATCTAAGATCTCCTATCCTCCACTGCTCTGCTCATGTCCTGCAAACACAGACCCATGACCTCCCCGATTAAATATATTCACCTGGTATGTGGCTTCCCTTTCTTTCTGCTACCCTCCACCTTTCTTAGCATTACTGTATTATCTTTTCTACTGAGTTGTGCCTTCTCATGATGTAGCCAAAGTACCACAGCCCCAGTTTGATCATCTTGGAAAATCCAGGGAGATTTGGGCTTGATCTGACACTTGTTTGTCTTTTTGGCTGCCCATGGTACCCTCAACACTCTTCTCCAGCACCATATCTCAAATTAGTTTGTTTTCTTTCTATCTACTTTCGTCACTATCCATCTCTCACATCCATACATGGTGATGGGCAATACATTGGCTTGGATGATTCTAACTTTAGTGCTCAGTTGTATATCTTTACTCTTTATGAGTACACAGACATTTATTTTTCCATAGCAAACAGAAATTCAGCAGGTGCTGTGCTTGCTGCCAATGAATGAAATGATGAGGGAGTTTCTCCTGTTTAGTTCCTGGTGAGGAAGGGCAGCTCTACCTGTGTGGGAGGGAGAGAAGGAAAAAAGAAAGGAAAGAAATGCCCCCAAAGTCAGGTTGACCAGACACCCTCCATTTCCAGGACACATCCTACATTTCTTCCTTCTGTCCAGGAGGAATTTCAAAATGTCCTCCATTTGGAGCATGACTAAGACGCATGGCTGTTTATTAACTTTTATTTTGTAACAGCCTACATTTTGCAGTGCCTTGTCCTCCTTTGTGCTTAGGCCAGCTGGTCATCTTGACCCCTTAAAAAGGAGGGGGTAGAGTGGCATAGTGGTTTGAGTGTTGGACTGTGGTCCAAACCATACTGCAAAAATAACCCGGTTTGATACCACTTTAACTGCTCTGGCTCAGTGCTAGGGAATTCTGGGAATTGTAGTTTATTGTGGTACCAGAGCTCTCTGACAGAGAAGGCTAAATGTCCTTACAAAACTACAGCTCTCAGGATTCCGTAGCATTGAGTCAGGGCAGTTAAAGGGGCCTTCGGATGGATTATTTCTGTTATGTGTTTTGGACCTAAGTCTCTGGAGATGAGGGTTTAATTCCCTTGCCTTGGATCAAACACTGACCAGAATGGGGACTTCAGTCAAGAGATCAGAAGGAGATTAGGAATGGGAAGGGCAGCGATGAAGGAACTAGACAAGATCCAAAAATGTAAAGATATACAACTGAGCACAAAAGTTAGAATCAGACAAGCAACTGTTTTCCCTATTACCCTGCTGGACAGTTAAGAAAGGAGATAGAAGGAAAATCAATTCATTTGAGATGTGATGCTGGAGAAGAGTGCTGAGGTTACTATGGACAGCCAAAAAGAGAAACAAATGGGTCCTAGAACAAGTCAAGCCAGAACTCTCCCTGGAAGCCAAGATGATAAAGTTGAGGCTGCCTGTCATACTTTGGCCACATCATAAGAAGCCAAGAATCATTGTGAAAGACAATAATGCTAGGAAAGGTGGAGGGGAGTAGAAAGAGAGGAAGGCCACATGCTAGAGGGATGGACTCTGTTAAGGAGGCCAGGGACATGGATTTACAGGACCTAAGCAGAGCAGTGGAAGATAGGGGAGACTTTCCATCCACAGGGTCACCATGGCTCCAGGGTGGTTAACTAAACAATAACAGGGTCCTAAACACACTGCAGAAATAATCCAGTCTGAGACTGCTTTAACTGCCGTGGCTTGATAATAGGTATTGTATCCAGTTCTGGGCACCACAATTCAAAAAGGGTGTTGAGTATGGAAACCATGCCTTACCTGGGCCCCACAACAAACTCCAACTCCCAGAATTCCACAGCAAAGAGCTAGAAAAAGAGTTAAAGTGGTGCCAAACCGGGTTATTTCTCCAGTGTGGACTCAGCCTCATTTGAGAGAAGGCGAAATGTCTCCCAAAACCACTTTCCCAGACTTTCACTGAGCTGGATTATTTCTGCAGTGCGACCCATAAATTGGAGAGGGCTTGTATAGGTACACAACACACACACACCCCCTCCCTCCCTCCCTGGGAAAGAGGGGCGGAGGGGGCCCTCAGTCTGGGTGGAGGCGAAGGCTGCCCCAAAGAAGGGCTGGGTTGGCCCTGGCCCCGAGGGCCTCCCTATAAAGCCGAGGGCTGGAGGCCAGTCAAGGAGGAGGACTCGCCTCGCCCTCCGTCCAAAGGCTCCTGAGAGAAGAAGGAGAAGGAGGCAGAGGAGGAGGAGGAGGAAGAGGAAGAAGGAGAGGAAGAGGAAAAGGAAGAAGAGAAGGAGGAAGAGCAGGAAGAGCAAAGGGAGGAGAAGGAAGAAGAGGAGGAATAAGAAAAAGAAGTGGAGGAGGAGAAGGAAGAGGAGGAAGAAGAGGAAAAGGCGAAGGAAGGCTAGGAAGGAGGAAAGGAGCGGGAGAGCTCCTGGGGCCCTGCTCCTCTTCCCTGGATCATGGGCCGCTTCTCGGGCCAGACCTGCCGGCTGCTCTCGCTGCTGGCGCTGACGGGGCTGTTCTTCGTGGCGGAGCTGGTGTCTGGCTACCTGGGCAACTCGCTGGCCCTCATCTCGGACGCCTTCAGCATGCTCTCGGACCTGGTGGCGCTGGCGGTGGGCTTGGCCACGGGGAGGGCCTGGGCCCGGCTCCGACAGCGCCGCCGCTCCCGCCCCGGGGCCGCCGGGCCCTCCTCCTCCTCGTCCTCGGGGTCCTCCTTCGCCTCGGGGCGCGGGGAGGTGCTGGGGGCTTTGGGCAACGCGGTCTTCCTGGCCGCCCTCTACTTCACTATCCTGGTGGAGGCCCTGCAGCGCCTGGCCCAGCCCCAGGGCATCCGCGACGCCTTCCTGGTGCTGGTGGTGGGCGCCCTGGGCCTCGCCGTCAACCTCCTGGCCCTCCTCCTCTTCCAGGACTTCTCCCGCTGCTGCCCCCGGCCTCCCTCCCAGCCTCAGGGCAAGGCCCTGGCCACAGACCCCGAAGCAGCCCCTGAGCAGCCCAGCCAGGAGGAGGCAGGTGCCGACGGAGGAGGAGGAGGAGGAGGAGAGGAGCCCCAGCCCCAGCCAGCAGGTGCCCCTCGGCCGCCGCCCTTCTCCATCCTTCCCTCTCTCTCTCCTCCTGCTTCCCTATTTCCTTCCTCCCCACAGTCCCCTTTCTGCTTTTCTCTTCATCTCTTCTTTCCCGACTTCCTCCTCTTGCTTTTCCTCCCTCTCCTCCTTCTTTCCTCTCCTGCCCTCTTACCATAAACCCCCCTCTCTCCTCTTTTCCTCTTCTCTCCATACTCTCTCCTTTGGCTTTTCTTTCTAGTTTCTTCCTTTTTTCTACCATCCCAACGCCCTTCTTCCCCATCATCTTCCTGCTCCCTTCTCTTTGCAGACTCTCTCCTTTTTCATGGCTCTTTCTTTTCCTTATCTCCTTTATCACAATGCCCTTTCTTCTTTTCCTTTCACCTTCTTACCTTTTTCCCTTCCTGACTTTTCTTTTTTCTCCTTCCCTTCTTTCCTTTCCACCCCTTCTCACAACTTCCTTTCTTCTTTCCCCCTTCCCTATTTTCTTCTTTTGCTTTACTTTCTCATTTCTTCCTTATTTCCTTTCCCCCTCTTATCACAATCTCCTTTCTCCTTTTACCTCCATCTTCTTACTTTCCCCCTTTCCTAACTTTCTCCTTTTGCCTTTCTCTCTCTCTCCCTTGCTTCTCTCTCTTTGTCATAAACTCCTTTCTTCTTTCACCTTCGTTTTGTTACCTTCACCGTTTTCAGACTTTCTTCCTTTGCTTTTTCTTCCTTCCTTATTTCCTTTCCCCTTTTTATCACAATGCCCTTCCTTCTTTTACATTCAACATCTTACTCCCCCTCTTTCTTCACTTTCTCTTTTTGCTTCTTTCTCTCTTCTTCCTTTCCCTCCATCTTCCTTTGTTGTTGTCTGCCTTCAAGCCATTTCTGGCTTATGGCAATCCTAAGGCAAACTCATCACAGGATTTTCTTAGCAAGATTTGTTCAAAAGGGGTTTGTCAGTGCCTTCTTTTGAAGCTGAGAGAGTGTGACTTGCCAGGGGCCAAGCGAGGATTACTATGGCCTACTGGAGTCCTAGTCCAATACTCAAACCACTAGACTGTCCTGGCTTTGCCATCTTCCTTTACTTATATGTTCATTTCCCTTGCATTTTTTCTTTCTTTCTTTCCTCGTGAGGATGCTCCATCTTTTCTTGCATGTGCTTAACTTGTGTGTTTTCTCTGTCGTTCTCCTATTATGTCACTAGTGAGACTCACTGAGTAATAATAGAAGGTGGCTCACATATTCCCAGCCTCAGGATTGCTTTTAGCATAAAGCAGGGATGTAGGGAGCCATGTATACTGTCTTGAGCTCATTAGAGGTAAGACAGTCTCTAAATGTAAGCAATAAAATAAAATTATTTCTCCTATTTCTGCCATTTAATTTCATCTCCTATTTTCTGGGTCCTACTTCTTATTTTCTTGTTCTTTTTGGTCATTCCAACATACTCCGTATACTTACCTTTCTACTTTTATCAGCCTTAATTCTGTCTTTTATCAGATTTTCACCTTTCTCCATTTCCTTGTTTTTCCTTTTCTGTTTACTGTTCTCTTTACACATATTCTCCGCCTTCTCCATTTTTCTTTGTTTCTTTCCTTAATGCTCCTTATTTTCCCATTAGTCGCCCTAACTTTGCATTTTCATTTTCATCAGCTTCTCCCAGCAAAAGGCCACCCTCCCTCCCTCCCTCCCCAGCAAATGCTTTTGCTTTTTCATGGTTTCATAGGCTCTTACAGTAAATTGCTTTTCTGATAGGAAAACAAGATGTGAGGAAAGTTGTGGGGCACTTAAGTGCAAATAAATAGATTACATAATTTGTATGGTGGAGTGTGCTTACTTCATGAGTTACCTTTTAAAACAAAGTCCATACAATTACACCCATTACTTTGCTGGCTGATAATGATGCTATATGTGATATGCTTTCTCTTTCTCTCTGTATGTAAGCGTGAGAGGATCATAGGCAAAACTGATTATTATGTTGGACACTTTTAAGATTTAAGCTAGTTTTTGAAAAGACCGGTGTTTTTTCTGTTTGTAGAACTTATACACAACACAGCGTTTCTTCTTTGAATGCAGGTGACTCCCTAAGTACCCAGAAACAGTCTCAAGAGGAGGTGGTACAGAAGAAAGAGAAAAAGTCTGAAGCCCTGAACATCAGAGGTACTGAACCGTCTTTAGAGATCACCTGTTTTGTCTATTCTGTTCTTTTCATACAAGTTTAGACCATGTTCCAAGATCCTTCTGTCATCCAGCAGTTTTTTAAGCCATTGACTAAGGTGGCCCCAAAACCTTCTGCTGCCTAAGGTACAGTAAGAAATGCTCTCCCTGTGGGACTCGAGGCCAAAAATCTCACAAGCCACCTCTTTCCCAGATTTGCAGCAAAAATATAGGCTAATACGCTGCACTGTCAACATAGCTACACCAGAGCTTCATCACTGTAGTTATATCTGATGATGCCACTGCCCAAAAACCTATCTTTCCAGTCTGGGAGCCTCCCAACTGAAGTGTTTCTGAGGTGCTGGAAATTGGGGTGCTGGGAAATTAGATCTGTAGTGTTCTCCTAGGGATTTATCACATGGGGGAAAATTGGGGGTTTAAAAAGTCATTATCTCAGGAAAGATCATGTGAAGATGTTCACACACATCGTAACTAAAGAGGACTTATCCCAGGATAACCAGCAACAAATAATTCATGGGATTTCCCCGTGAATGATTTGTTGCTGGTTGTTCCCTGGTTATTCCCGGGATAAGTCCTCTTTAATCGCGATGTCATGTGAAAATCTTCACCTGGGATTTCCGCCAATTTTCACTATGTGATAAAGCCCCTAATTGTGGGGCTCATTCAGACAAGCAGATGAGGCAGGATCCTGAGGGGCCTCTCCAGCTGTTTGTTTTCAATGCATCCCATGACTGGGAGAGCACTGCAGATGTCATTTTCCAAATGCCACAATCTCCAGATGGGAAATGGCATCTGCAGTGCTCTCCTGGTCATGGGGTGCATTGAAAACAGGCAGTTAAAGACACCTCTGAGGGTCCTGCCTCAACTGCTTGTCTGAATGAGCCCTGCAACGAGGAGAGCACTAGGAAATAACTTCTGCAGTGCTCTCTTGATCCTGGGGTGGATTGAAAACAGGCAACTGGAGAGACCCTTCAGGGTCCTGCCTCATTTGTTTGTCTGAATGAGCCCCACAACTAGGAGAGCACTGCAGAGTTATTTCCCAGCACTCCTATCTCCAGCATCTCACTTTCTGGTCAGGGTTCTGCCAGGTTGCAAAGGTTGTTTTTTGGGGTCAGTTTTAGTCATTCATGACTAAATGACTCCCCAGCAGTTGTGAGATCCTACATCCAGCTTACGATGGCATGACTGCTGAACAGCATGCCAACCATAAATTAAATAATTAACACTTTCATGACATTCCTAACCTGCTACCTAAGGTAGTCAGTTCACTTTGTCTCATGGGGGTTCTGGCCAAATAAAAAGATGGTTGCTCAGATGCAGACTTGCAAAAGGAAAGAGAATGGGAAGCATTTAGCATTTATATGTGGCACCCTGAGAATTTCTATAGCTTTGGCTTCTTATTTGTAATATTAGATTATCCTGCTTTAATCATAGTTGCACAGCTTTTCAGCCTTGCACAGCCAGGCTTAGGAGTGCTTAGTTTGGATTTTAGTTAACACAGGCATAGCATTGGAGAGTGTATGTGAGCACTCACACACAATGCATGCTTTGCTGAATGTACACACTCAGTGACCACAGTTTCCCAGAATTTGAACATATGGCAAAGTGAACACTTGTACTCTTCATGTATGATATACACATGATGTTGGTTCCCACTCTTGCTACTGTACATCCTTGTTGATAAAATGTCACACATTGCTGGGCCTTTGTTAATTTATTCTTCAGTTTTCAAATTTAATATTTTATATCAGATTACTATTCCTGTGGATGCCTCACTAAATATATTAGAAGTTTTTGGATATTGTGCTGTATTAATAGCCTGAATCCTGTTGCTAGTCCTGATTAGAGTAGAGCTGTTGACTCAATTGGATTTATCTGTGTGTAGAACCACCATTCAGCAATTGATTCAATGGGTTTATTTTAGTTGGAACTAAGAATCTTCTAACCTGTGCCATCTTGTTTACTAGATAGTTGTTTCAAAAGTAAATTTTCATCAAGTTTGAGCTTGTTTTTAACAATTTCCTTGAATCTCCCATCAGAGGATAATGCTTCCCTCATCCCTTGTTTTAGGTGTTCTTCTGCATGTGATGGGAGATGCACTTGGTTCAGTTATTGTTGTAATTGCCGCTTCAATATTCTATGCGCTCCCTCTGGAGGAAGGTGCCCCCTGTAACTGGGAGTGCTACATCGATCCAAGTCTGACAATCATTATGGTGTTCATCATACTGTCTTCAGCCGTCCCACTTATCAAGGAGACATCAACCATTTTGCTGCAGATGGTTCCCAAGAGCGTTAATATGCAAATCCTGAGTAAGCTACATTATTTTTACTGAGGCACTTAAAGGGTTGAGGGTTATTGCTGGCATGATATTTCTGGATTATGCACTCACCACCAGCTCTACATTCTCAAGAGCTTTGAGACACTGAGTCACATGGTGGTGTGTCCTAGCAACTTGACTCAAATCTTGATGGATTAGGAAAAGCATGCATTTTGAGAACATGGCAGTGCCACAGTACATGCAGAACAGCAGCCCTGCTTTTTCCTGAAATCATTGTGCACATCACTGTGTAGCAATTTCTGGGCCCCTAATTTTTAATGAAAGATAAATGGATTGACCAGCTGTTTTTCATGATGGAACATCATACACACGGTTACACTATATGCAGATTTTCGTTTTGCCTATTTGTTTGGCTTCTCTAAGGAACAGCTTGTGGAGAAACTCATAGTCCCCAAATCTGTGACTTTGTAGAATGATCCTAAATCAGTTCTACATGCTGAGTAATTTCACAGTTTATATGAAGTTTGTAGTAGTTGAGGAATGCAGTATCTGTCTTCCTAAGAGATATCCTCCAGAGCATGATGGCAAAACAATAATACTTGGCACCTTAAAAACTGATATTGAGGATCCTGGAATACAGCCCAGTGTGTAGATACCAAAATACTTATTGCTGGTTTCTTAACAAAATGATGGTGCTGGTACCTCACCTATATAGACCATAGCATTTTAAAAGGTTTACTCTTACAATCTCACATTTGAGTTATTAAATGTTTTCAAAACTTGAGCTGAATTTTGCTGTCTTTCTGTCCTGTTGGATGGTATGCTGATGCTTCTGCAGCTCTGGCAAACTCAGCATAGCTAGAGTTGGGCAATCACATGGCCCAGTTGTTCTGCCATTTCCAGATACAGTTACACCTCAGTTAACAAGGCAGATGTGTTCCTGGTCATTAGGAACAGAAAACTTTTGGTACCAGAGATAGAAGTAGTATGAAAGAATAGAGATAGGTTCTTGAGCCACAAAAATGAAGATCAATTCAACATGTTTTGGCAAACATTTCATCCAAAACTGTTGATATGCACAGGCAAAATAAAACAACCAATTGCACAGGTATAAACAGAACAAACCATATTGAACCTTTTGAAAATCACCTGAAGGCTTCTTCCAAAATGCATTCAGGGATGATTTCCCTGTTGTAGAAAGCCACAAACATTTACAGTAGTATCAGGTAAAGCAGAATTATTTCCCAGCTTAAGCCTTTTTTGCATTGTTTATTGCAGACATGCTGCTGCAACCTGACACAAAACTCTGTGTTTTTGTAGTTCTTTCAGCATCTTTTTAGTGCCAATACTGGTAGTAAGAGCACAGGGAATTAAAAAGGGGAGGTTGGCCAGATTTAAAAAGATGTTGTAAAAAAGAGCTTTTTTGCCAGATGTTTCGATAATAAATATACCTATACACAGTTGTGTTTTGCAGTTGTTTCAATAAGTTGCATCCAATCACCTTTAACTTTATCTTCTTTGTTTGGAAGCTACTGTAGTGCAACCCACAGGCTATTACAGGCTGACCACAAGGTTGTGGAGCTCATGTTGCTGTACATTGCTGCGATTGCAATGTGTTGCATAAGCACAGTGAAGTTATGGATAAAGATTGATTAATTGATTGATTGATTAAAATATATCCTTCCCTATATCTGAAGATCTCAGGGCAGTTTAGGATAAAATCAATTTTAAAAATAAATAAGAAAAATAATTTTAATGATTTATATTAAATCATTTATCAGTTAAAAACAAGACAAGTTAAAATCAGTTTAAACAATTTAAAATAATGCCAACTATACCACATGTGCAAACTGGGTAAATTCAATTAGGCCGGAAGGGTTTAATAAAAAGCCATGCTTTTACTTAGCAATGAAATATTACCACTGTTGGTCCCAACTTGGTTTCCAAGGAAAGAGTTTTCCACAGTTGTAGTTTCACCACAGTGAAGGCCCTCTCCTATGTCCTCCCACAATGTATTCCCTGCCACTGGTGGGCAACAAAGCTCAGTTCTCAGGAAGGCATATATAACCATCAAGATGCCAAGCCAATTAGAAAAATTACCTTTTGGGACCATGACTCCCAGGACTCCCCACTCAACACAGCCAGTGGCTATGCTGGTTGGGGAATTCTATGAACTGCAGTTTGTTTTTAAAAAAATATTTTTCTAGGCTCTGGTTATTGATCAAGTGCTTAATTCTCCTGTGAAAAGTGTTAATTCTGCATTTTTCTGAGCTGCTACTTAGCAGCATTCCTCTTAAAATGAGTGTTGACAGTGGATTCTTACTTAAGCCTTACTAAATTGATTTTCTCTGCCTTTTTATTGCTTTGTCCTCAACAGCAAACAAACTATTAGAAGTGCCAGGGGTTAGCAGCATTCATGAGGTGCATGTTTGGGAGCTTGTCAAGGGGAAGAACATTGCCACGCTCCACATCAAGTGTCACTCTACATCTGATTATGAAGAGGCTTCTTACAAAATGAGAGAGGTGTTCCATGAAGCAGGGGTCCATTCTGTGACCATCCAGCCAGAGTACCTTGATCAGAAGAGTCCAGAGATCCTGTGCAGCGCCCCGTGTATCTCCAAAGCTTGCGACCCTCACTTGTGCTGTAGCCAGCAGGAAACCTTCCTTGCTCAGGTGAATGGCTACAATGGAAAAGGCGGCCTGTCTCCAACTCTGCAGAAATCCTTCCAGAAGAAGGATGCCGGAGAAATTCCTGATGAACCTACATGGGCTGAAGATGCGGTCATAAAGAACAGTTCCCCAAAGAATGGTTACAAAGAAGCAAGCATTCCCAAGCCTAAAAAAAGTAGTACACGATTTTAGATAATTTAGTATATGTTTTGTAACTTCTCTTGTCTAAGGTGCAAAGCCTTCCCTGGGCATAGCTTCCCTTAGCTAACAGGCACACAGCTGCTGGAAAGTATTTGCCATGGTCCTGGGATGAGACATTTGACATCTTGGTACCAGACTGGTACACATGGACAAAGGATGCAACTGAAGGGGGTATTGCTTGTATTGAAAGAGCCAGCTGTGCATGTAGAAAGCCCTCCAACTCAAGTTGGGCAAGTAATGAATTTCTTCGCTATCTACTCAATAGTCCCCATCCTCAGAAGGTGGGTAGGCACCCCATCCCCCAAGTGAAGACTGTGCCTTCCACTTAAACAGCATGCTCTTTGGGTGCAAGCACTTCCCTTTAAGTATATTTGCCTTCACCAAATATACTCAGTGCAATTTTTACACTGTTTTGACCTAAGTGCAGCTCTTTCTGGGGAAAATATGTCCATGTCTGTTTCTCTCAAGGGTAAATACTTTGTGGCCAAACATGCTTGAATTTCTCTCTAGTCTTACTGAACTGGGATGCAAATTGTTAGCCTTTTAGTACTGTGTGATTTTACTGGGTTTGAGGTGCTTTATTATGACAGAATGAAAGAGGACAGAAGTTTCACTGATCCTTTTTAAAAAACATACCTAGATTTACTCAAAATCAGAAGTGGATGGCTGGGGAGAGGGACAGGCCCCCATGGGTTCATAGAGATATTTAATGTTCCTAACAGGAATGTGGGATGCAAAACTCATGGAAAGCAGGATTTGGGAGCCTGAAAGACAACCTACAAGATGGCAGATGCAGAATCACTTGCATGGTGGCTTTCACTGCATTTGAATTGAATGTAGTGAAGTCAGTCATTTAGAGTGCCTTTGGAGCCAATAAACACAGCTCTTTTGCACTGCTAGTCTGAAAAACCGAGAATTTTAGTATAGGAGTATAAATGACAATTACATAATTTATTCACTTACTGAATTTATTCACTCACCATACTATATGTTCCCCCTGTTGCAGTAATAGGAACCTGAAATTATAAGATGCTGTAAACATCTTGAATATAATTTGTTATGTGAGTTAAGCATTCATGTGAATAATTAAAGATAAATGTATGTTATATTAATAAAAGAAACTGCAATCTGCAGTACCCTTGCACCTGTACATTATTGGACTTCTAAGTAAATTTGCACTGGGAGGTGTTGCACATATACCTAAGCCATGAGCAGTTAATTCTCCCTCCCATATCCTTTTACATATGGTGCTATTCATTGTTGTATTTATTCAAATAATGACACTTTGTTCGAGTTGTTTCTAGGACTTATTTTTAACCAGTTTCTTCTTAGAATTCATTCAGAAAGGTTCTTTACAGTCTGACACCTCCTTCTAAACATCTTTACTGAGCTATATCCCACTGATTGCTTACTTTAAAGAATTCTCCTTTGCTTTATTGAATGAGGATTCCATACAATATAATGAGTATCTTGAGAATCCACCGTTGTTTGGAAAATCGCCTAAGGTTTATAGGTTGTATCACCACTGAAAATGAGAAGGTTTAGTTCCATTGAAAGCCAGAGTGAGAGGTATGCAGAACTTTGGAAAAATGATTGCCCATGGTATGTAGGGGATTCTGGGAAGTGTATCCTAAAAGGGCAAATTATGTCAGCAATGGACATGAAGATGTGGGCAGCCCTTCTCCCTCTAATGAATATGGCAGAATGAGGAGAAGACAGTAAGCAACCTGTATTCTGGATTAACACTTAACATTTCTGCAGTATTTTAATCCAGAGGAAGGAATCACGCAAACCTCCAGATGATGTTAGATTTCTACTCCGAGCATTTATCACCACTGGCTATGCTGGCTAGGACTGCTGGGAGTTGCAGTCCAGAAACTTCTAGAGGGCTACTTGATTCTCACCCCTCTTTTACTCAAATGTAACAAATTAGATTGCTCCAGCATAGGAGTGCAATCCTATTTCAACCTAGAGGAGTAAAGTTTTGCAAGCATACTGGCTACTTATATACAGGTCTGGGATGCAAAGATGGCTGCCTGTTTGGTGGAGTGAGGGAGCTTTATTACTGCCATCCAAGGGCCAATATGTGGCCCTTTGGGGTAGGAAACTATCTAACAGCTATTGTGTTGCTTGGCAAAACTATTTCACAAGGAGATACTGGATACCTCTACATAATAGTGGAAAAATTAATTATACTTGTATAGCCTCTGGTTACATCTATGGTTACACAAGAGTAAAGCCACAAGAGGATTCTGATCAGGGCTTTTCTAACTGCTGATATTCTACATTCTTCTGAGCTGCACTTTACCAGTACATGTGCAGATAAGGCTTAAATCCTCCTGTATCCCGAGAAGCTTATACCTGAAAGAATTAAGTTGACTTCCTCAGATGCATTTGTAAATGGATTTTACAAATCCATTTGTAAGCTTCACTGGCTATAAGCTTCTCTGGAAAGCTCTCCATGGCCCATTCCTTGCTTCACCATTTCCATTTCTTGAGCCAAGAGATCTTCAGCTTTCTTTAGATATTTTGAAATTTGAAAATGCATCTGGGGAAGTAGACTTTGAAAGCTCATGTTGCCAATTTCTTTCAGTTAGTCTCAAAGGTGCTACAAGATCTCTCTACATACTCATTCTACAGACTAACATGGCTATATCTTTGAATTCTACCTGAAAGAGTTGTTAGACTGGTTGTCCTGAACCTCAATACTGCCTTGCTGGCAAGGAACTATAAATATAATCTGCCCAAGTAGTTCTGCTTGTTATCAAGTTATTCTGCTTGATGGGAAGCCTCACTGAAACAAATGATTATTTCTGCTTGTATATTTTTCTGTCACTTAATGGAAAATATGTATGTATTATAGCATAAACAGAGATTATTATCTGTAGTTTAGTATGTGTTCAGTTGTAATATTGTTTTTAATTTTTTCTCTGTATATGTGTATGCATATATATGTATTCTATTTATACTGCATTGTATGAATATACATCTCTCCATAAAACACTGTGATCACAGTTTAAAGAATATGCCTTTCAATGAACTGTACTGTACAAAGGTATTGCTAAACTGATAGTGGTTATAAAGTGGTCTCATTTTTTACTTCTTAAACATACACAGAAAAAATGAATAAGCAATGTAACTTATTTTGGACAATAGATTGTGTTATTTCTTTAAGATAGGTTTTTTTAAAAAAAATAAAAATGTGTAATTTGCTCAAGCTGATATGGTTGCATTTCTTTAATTTCAAACATATAGCAAAGAGATTTAAATGTCGATGTCTGCAGTAAGAATCAGGAATGGCAAAATCAGTTTCTGAAGTAACAAAAATATGCATGATATCAACTGTATTTAAATTATCCTTGAAAAGGCCATTTTTCATGTGATCCAGGGCTGGGGATAGTGTGGCCTCCAGATGTTGCTGGACTGCAACTTCCAAGATTCTACACCACTGATTCTGCTGACTAGGATGTTTATCACACTATGCTCTTAAAGAGGTACTATTCCAATGTGACTCCTCTAGCAGCCTCCTGTTGCATGCTGGGATTGGCAGTTTTAAGGAGTTGAACTTCTCTGCCTGAGAATTCTAAATACCCCTCCTTAAAACTGCCAGTCCCAGCATGCAACAGGAGGCAGCTAGAGGAGTCACACTGGAATAGTACCTCTTTAAGAGCTCGTCTGATAAACGCCTAGGTCTGCTGGGACTTACAGGCAAGCAACATCTGGAAGGCCTCATAATCACCATTCTTGTTGTTGGCACATGATAATAGCAAAATGGAGTGAACGAGGATAAAATGTAAGGGTTTGATAACTTGAATTAATACAGGCAACGCAGTCCCCAAGTGCAAGAAAGATTTTGCAGCATATTATCCCAAACCTTCACTTACTAAGTGATGCCTTATTCCAGTTTTGCAATAGCTTTTATTGACTACCACAGTACTGTGCTGTGAGAGTGATTTTGGCACTATTGCAAACAGAACTTAGAACAATGTGAAGTCGAAGGCTTTCATGGCCAGCATCCATAGATTTTTCTGGGTTTTTCGGGCTATGTGGCCATGTTCTAGAAGAGTTTCTTCCTGACATTTCGCCAGCATCTGTGGCTGTCATCTTCAGAGAATGCTTGCCTGGAAAAAGTTGAGTATATACTGTATATAGTGTGTGAGCCTGGAAATGCAGGAGTGATTTGCATATGTATTGTTCTCTTGCTGATGGCAGGCCTCAGCCTCTTTTGCATTAATGTCCCAGCCTGAGGCCAGCCATCAGCAACAGAACAATACACATGCAAATCACTCCTGCATTCCCAGGCTCACACACACACACACAGAGAGAGAGAGTGTGTGTGTGTGTGTGTACACACACACACACACACACACACACCAAACTTTTTCCAGGCAAGCATTCTCTGAAGATGCTAGCCACAGATGCTGATGAAACGTCAGGAAAAAAAAACACTCTTCTAGAACATGGCCACATAGCCCCCCCCCCCCCCCCCAAAGAACTTAAAATCTCCCAATCGGCAAGGCTGCCAGAAGCGTTAATCCAAAAATGGACCTTTCCCAAGCCTCACCACTCAACATTTCTTGACTTGCTAGTACAATAGTTTATAGGATAGATCCTTTAAAACACTTCATTCTTTATGGCAATGGTGAGCAACTGTGGTGGTTCCAGAGGTTAAACTATCTTGGTGCTAGTGCCAATGAAATGTAGTGGATAGAGTGTTGGGTTGGGATATGGGAAGTCCAGTCTGAACTGAATCATAAAATTCACTGATTTCATAGGGCAGTCATGAGGATAAAGAGGGGAAGAGGAAGATGTGACCAGAGAACAGGTGGGATATAAATTTGAGTAATTTTGGTCCATAATTAGAGTTTGCATAGCCTTGTTCTCAGGACCAGACCTTGCACTCTGCTGAAGAAATATGGGGCTGAAAGGAAGAAGGATTAGTCCTATAGGACTAATTAGTCTAGAATATGAGATTAAGAGAGAGAGAGAGAGATTTCAAATCCGATCTGTGTCATCCTTTCCAAGGGAAAACTATAGAACAGATGCTGTTTGTGTGAGAAAGTAGTTTCTCTCTTAGGCCATTTACATTTCGCTAGACTAATTATTTCATTATTTTCTTACCTTTTAATTTTTATTATAAGATCTGCATAGTCTAATCATCCACCCATTTAACCATATAGATTGTTGAATAAATAACTTTGCAGGGAATGGGAAAGCACCACAACATATTTCTATATAGGCTACAATGCATGCTCACATAAAGGGGCTTTACTTTCTCTGTCCTTCCCCTGCCACTGCTGAGCTATCTGATCTCATGGCTTAAGGCTTCTTTGGCTGTTATTTTTCATTGCCAATCTCCATTTGAAGCTCCATTTTATTTAGCTAGTTGTGGACTTAGATCTTGTTTTCTTTCAGCCGAGCCTGAAGATTTTGGGAGGCTCTTTGCTTGTGTTCATAAATATGGTGAGCACTTATTGTTGTTTTGTGCTTTCAAGTCATTTCCAATTTATGGCAACCCTGAAGAGAACTTTAAATAAACAAAACTCACACCCCAATAAGAAGCCTCCCTGTGAGCAATTACATATTAAACACCTGCTTAAACAAAAAGGTCTTTGCCTGCAGGGTTTAGCACTCAAACCACTATACCATACTATCGATTGGGCACTAGTGATGTACCAATCAAACATAATCTGTCCCACATGTATTTCTACAGGTCAGGTGCTCTAGCCTTTTCCATAATCCACAGAATGCTCTTTATTAATTTTTCTTTCATACAAGCTATTTGGGGTAAAAAAATAACATGCACAATAGCACAAATTTTTCTGTAAGGCACACTAATACATTGCATGTTTGTATATGCAAACATGTGCCCTTCTCTTTTATTTACATCTTCTTCACTTTCAAAAGTGATACAGTATTTTCCCTAGGCACGTACATAAACATCTCTGTACATTTTAAGGGCAATGGATCCTTTCCACCTGGCCAGATTTCCACTGATACGAGTAAGTCCAGCTTCATAAGTCTGCTCTTCCTTTGGAACAGGGTACTAGTTGATCACTTGGTGGATTTCTCTGACATCCCTAGTGACCACATGCTCATCTGCTATTCTCAAAGCAAGCCACCCTTTATGGGGCCCTTTCATATATCATAATTGAAAATTCATGCCATGGTTGGATTGCATGGTGTTCAAGGATGGGAGTTCAACTCCCAACTAAATACTGAAGCTGGAATCCTTTTGGTCATAGAATCATAGAAAGGATGTAAGCACCATAGTCCATCCCCTTACTTTGCAAGAATGCACAACTAAAGTGCTTGTGAGAGATGCTGTCCAACTTGTACTTAAACACCTACAAAGAAGGAGAATCCACCATCCTCCAAAGCAGCATGCATAAATTCCCCTCTATGGAGGTGGACATAGTAGGGTTCCTCATCCAGTGTCAATACACATGCCAATACTCCTTGTGCATATATAGTTATGGATATGCATAGTACATTAATGTGTATAAGCATTTAATTGTGCATACTGTTGCATTTGGTGCCTTGGTTCAATTGTGCAAGATTATACATGTCTTATGTATCATAATTAATGCATAATTGTCTGCTCAGATTGACACTAAGCAACCCAATGCAGAATCTTGGCCTTGGAGTTCTCAGTTAAGCTAAGAGGAGATTCATACACACATCCAAAACAATTTTTCCAGTTTACAGTATGGAATTGGTAGCTGGGTGGCAACCACAGGATAGGAAGATATTACAAAGCAGGACACTGGATCAAGATCTGCAGCACCTGGAGCTGCAGCTACTGTGGCCAGAATTCTGTTGGTATATTTCAGTTGCGTAAGCACCCTTACAGAAGTACTTGGGCATTTTTGTCCAACATAGAATGGTTGCATTCAGTTCATGGTTGCCAAAGTGGAGTTGCACATGTAGTGCAATTGTGCAAACTAATGCACATGTGCATTCATGCATGCATTCAGTGGTGTACCTTTGTCATTTAACATTAGATCGTGCAGCATAATCAATGCATAATTCAAGAAGATGAGATTTTCACTTTGCCACCTTGATATAGGTTCTCAGCCATCACATTTAAACAAATTGATAAAAATAAGAAACACAGTATCAGTACATGGCAATAAATAACACTTCCAGATCCTCTGATCCCACCTCCTATCCTATGTCAATGCAATATGCTGACACATTGCTTTCCTGCATGGACAGAGTCCTTTTTAGTGCTGCAGCTGTTTCCAGAGTTTGGCAATGATATAATATTCCTGTGCTGAGTTCTTGGAAGTATTATTTTGTATTCAGAAGCATGTTTTAGGAACTAAGATGATGGGGTGAGTGTGTGATAAAGATCAAATTAATATGTCAGATATGTTTCTCTTCTCTTTAACAGCCCAAAAGATCCAGATTTGTTAAGTTCAAGTACTGTACAGTAGTTCTTCAACAGTCACTCTTAACCTGTCAATTCACATCTCCTGCTCTGTTAGAGATTGCAGCCGTGTTGATAAGAAGGACTGACGTTATAACTTTAACGGCTGTAACAGCACTTCATGTAGTAAAAGATTTCAGTTTATATTGCTTTGAACTCATTATCCCACCATATATAATATCAGTGTCTCAAGTTTTGTTTGCCAAAGTGATTCTGAGGACATATTGTTCCAAGTTGGCACATTTCCCCCTTGTTTATGGACGGTTACAAAATAGAGACTGCATTTAATCATCACTGTTATATTTCTAAAGGAAAAAGTGTATAGTTCACTCCCAGAAGTACTCATCTAGGCTTGGGGATTCTGGGAACTGTGTTCCAATCCCCCCCCCCAAGTTTTTTCAGGCACTATAGGAAGGCAGAGATTTTTCTCTCTTCGATGTCTTTCACAGTGTTTCAGGACTCCTGACTAGAAACAGAGTCAGAGAGGTAGGTGTGTGTGTGTGTGTGTGTGTGTGTGTGTGTGTGACATCACCAAAAACCTCAGAGGGCTACACCTTCCTTTCTAATGTTCTCACACATAATGTGATTGGCAATTTCTCAACATTTATGCCCCCCCCCCCAGCCTGTATTTATGATCATGGAGAGACAAACAATACCAAGGACTGCAACAGAAGCACTGAGAAGCTGCATGTGACCTGTGAGAGCACAGATTCCCAGCCTGTATATATACCATATAGGTAACAACAAATAATCTTAAGTAGTCTTGCCTGTACAGTATACAGAGTTAGAAAAATCAGGAAATGTGTCACTAAAAAAAAGAGGACAGAAGAGGACTAAATCTGCATAAAACATGGAGCATATCCAGAGGAGGGCAACCAAAGTGGTGGAAAGTCTGGAAACCATTCCCAACAAGGAGCAGCTTAGGGAGCTGGGTATGTTTAGCCTGGAGGAGAGAAGGTTAAGGGGTGACATGATAACCATGTTTAAATATGTGAAGTAATGTCATATAGAGGCTGGAGCAAACTCTGACTCTCCAGAGACAAGGCTACAGAGTAATGGATTAAAATGGGAGAAAAAAAGAGTCCACCTAGATATTAGGAAGAACTTCCTGATGTAAGAGCTGTTTGACAGTGCAATGTGTTGCCTTGAAGAGTGGTGAACTCTCTGTTGGAGGTTATTAAACAGAGACTGGATGGCCATCTGCTGGGAGTGATTTGACTGTCTGTTCCTGCATGGCAGAGACCTGACTTATTGGCTCTTGTAGTCTCCTCCAACTCTGTAAATCTATGGTTCTATCCCTATCCATAGATGTGCCAATTTACAAACTATGGCTTAAATCCAAATGTTAGTTTTAACTAGAGTAGTACCATTGAATCAGTCCCTCGGTTTGCTAATGTTGCTGTTATTAGTATTTGGCTGGCACTCTGCTTGGGACTAATGTCTTTGTAAATGATCTTATGTGCGCTTATGTTTCTTATGTTTCTCAGCATCCATATTCACTTAGGGGTTGCTGTGATGTTACAATGTATAGGCATCTGTTGCGCAGTGGTGGGATGATTGATATGCCTTGGCTTGATGTTCAATGGGCACTGGCTAGGAAGTGCCAGAACTCAAGTGGTGCACTCAACATGCATCAGAAGTGCCAATGCATATCAGAAGTGCCTGATGCACATTGGAGCACCAACTGCCAGTGCCCAGATCCATGTCTTCATAATTCACTAACAGGATTTCATTGAATTTCTGCCACATAACTATGGATTCACAAACATAGACTTTGATGTAGGATCTCACACATCATCATCATTTCTCCTTTTCCCTCAGTAATGGGACTCAGTCTGTTTAACAAGTTATTCAAAACTGTACAGATGAAAAACTACACAAAAACCTATTTTAAAAAAATAGAAATATAAAATTACTTTAAAAGCATTTCTTGATAATTCAGTACCTGTGAAAATACTATTGATTCAATGGGTCTCCTTTGGTTGGGGCTAGCAATTTTATTTGGGCCAATGACTACAATCTAACTAATTATACAATCCATGTCATCTCACCATAATGGGGAGGATTATGCCCAATTAACTTGCTGTCCAGCTGCTAATGGTTGATGGGCAATTCCATGCCTGATCTCTCATCTGATGGTTCTTATTGTTAAAGCAGTCTGGAAAGATCTTTAGGCTGTTCTCTGTAAAACAGGACACATGGCCTCCTACAGTGTAGCTTTCTCAACTGTGCATTTGACTACAAATAATAATAATAATAATAATAATAATAATAATAATAATAATTATTATTATTATTATTATTTGACACTCCAGGGAATGGACATTAGTCTAGAAAGTGATATATAAAATATTCCCATACTTCTGGCTCTGATCAGCAAACCAAGCAGCATGGAAAGATTCTGGAGACTGACCAGTTATATTTGTATTAAATGTTGCTCTTCCTAAACATGTGTTTTCTCTATACAAACATTACCAGAGCACTATAGGGAACTGTTCTAAAATCTGCTACTCTCCTAATGAGTGAACAAGTTTGAAGGCAGTGTGGGGTCTTTCTCTCTCTGTCTCACCTCTCCCCCACCCCAGTGAAACAATTGCTTTACTTAAGTTCTCCAGAAGTTCTAACAGCTGTCTATGATCATTTTGTATTTCTACTTGATTCAAGTTAAGCCTGAGCTTGAAACAGTTTTTTATTTGAAACAGTTTCTTATTTGGACTAAAACTCCCCACCCAGAACTCCAGTTAGCTAAGCTAACTCAAGTTCTGGGAAAAGATCAATGTCCAAATAAATAATTCAATAAGAAACAGCAGTATATTATCGCCTGTCCCTTCTAGGCTGCAAACCTATACCCACGTACCTCAGAGTAAATCTCACTGAAGTTAGTGGGATTTATTTCCTAGTAGACATATAAAATTGCAGTGTAGTCCAAAAATATAACTTATCTCAGATCTGAGGTTAGCTAATGAGAAGAGTTTCTTATTGTTGCACACTGTCACTGTGAAAGTGATCCAAAGCAAACTTGCTAGCTGACTGGCTGTACTGAGAAAACCATTTTTCTTTAAATCAAATGAAAGAGGCAATTTAGCACTCTGGACACAATTTAGCACAAAGTTCAGCACTTTGACAAACAGCAGCTATGGTGACTCAGCAGCCAAATTGATAATTAAGATAATTAAGATATCAGTTGCAGGACTGACTTCAAAAATCCAGACCACCCTACATGATAGAAAGGAGAGGCAAGGGTTTAACTTGTTTTTGCGACAGATAAAGGACAGAAGCAGAAACATCTCTCTCTGAAGTGTATTTGCATTGTGAATTGCTCTTTGGTTATCACCTTTTTGCAGCACTGAGTCAAGATGAAGCATTCAGGTAGTCACATAGCCAGTCATTGGTCAAATGGTCACATTTAAAAATAGAAGTATTAAAACATAGAGTTTTAAACAAATTAATGGGTTGGAGCCCATCAAAACTCCTAGTCTATCAAGTAGAAGTTGGAAGATAACAATTTAGAGAAAACGCCCACTAAGAGGTGGCATCCAGTCATGCTTTGTCTTAATGGAAAATACTTATTCTTGTGTAAGTTGCATCATGCAATATTTTTCCACCATGCTGTCTAGTGCAGTCCTCCAGGACACATCCCTCCTCACCAAGATGGGGCGTGCAAGAACTGGTATGAGGTGTGAGGCCATTTCACGCTGCTCAGCTATAGTGTAATGGTTGCACTTTAACTCATATGGTTGCATATTATGGATTCCTTGGATTTGCCACATTGTGAGGCACTAGAGCTCTCGGGATGAGAATATATAATAACCCTCCTAGATTGTCAACATTTTACTGCTTTTTTATTTGCAAGCAGGAGAGTGAGTTATAAAAACAAACTGTGCATTTAAAAAATTATTTGTATTTTAAAATGTTTAATTATTATGCTTTCATCAGAACTTTAACAATTATGTTGAAACCTACCTTGCACCCCAAAGCTGGAGAAAAAACGTGATATAATTCTTCATTTTTCATATTTATAGCCTGTGTTTCTCGCAACATTGGGTCTCAAAGCAGCTCATATCATGTAATAAAAAAGTACAACTAATGCACAACGACTTCCCTTCAGCAACAACCAGTTAATTTCCAAAAGCCTGCCTAAATAAAAAGGTCTTTGTCTGCCAGTAATAGATGAACAGAGAGGTGGCCAAACTATTCTTCTGTGGGAGAAAGTTCCACAGGCTGGGAACAGCTGCTGCGAAAGCTCTTTCATGTATATAAATCAAATAAATGAGTATGGAGGACCAGTGAAAACTGGGAATCCCTACACGCAGGAATGAAAATGTTTCCCATAAAAACACAGATGTGAGCTGTCTATGACTCAAAAACTTTGGACTCATCCATTCCCTCTGCCAATGGTAGGTTGTCATGTGTCCCATATTATAACAGATGTCTCCCATTTGAGGGCTAGAGAGCTTTCCTTTTTATCTAGTCCGAACAAGATGCCCAAAATACCACATGTTGGGATGTCTGAATGTGGATAATAGTGCAATCCTATATATCCTTACTCAGAAGTAAGTGTAGATATGATTGCAGCCAAAATGTTAATTTTACAGAGAAATGCGTTTGAAGCTCAACATGTCCAAGACGGAGCTTCTTGTCTTTCCTCCTAAGCCCACCCTTCAACACTCCTTTTCTGTCTCTGTGGAAAACATTTGTATTCAACCAGTCCAGCAAGCCTGCAGTCTTGGTTTCATCTTTGATTCTTCTCTGTCGTGTATCCCTCAGATCCAGACCACAGCCAAGGCTTGTAGATTCTTTTTGTACAATATTGCTAAAATCCGACCGTATCCCTCCGCCTCTACTGCCAAGATCCTGGCCCATGCTCTAGTGGTCTCACGACTTGATTACTGAAACGTCCTCCTGGTTGGGCTTCCTCTTTCTCACCTCCGTCCTTTAATCTCTGTCCAGCATTCAGCTGCATACATTATCACAACCTCCCACCGCTCTGACCACATCTCTCCTGTGTTGGCATCCCTTCACTGGCTCCCCCTCCCTTTCCGTATTCAGTACAAACTCCTGCTGTCGACATTTAAAGCCCTTCATGGGCTGGCCCCTTCTTACTTATCAGACCTTCTTTCTCCTCACCTTCCCACCAGGGCCCTCCGTTCTGGTTGTCAAGATCTGCTGTCCCAGCCCAGGATTTCCTCTGCCCCATCTCGGATTCGCCCCTTTTCACTCGCTGCCCCTCACTCCTGGAACCTTCTTCCCCCGTGAGCAAGAGCCATCACTTCCTTAATCAGCTTCAAAACAGAGTTGAAGATCATCCTGTTCAGAGAAGCGTTCCCAGGCATTGCATAATTGTCACTTGCTATTTGATGTTCTTTTGGTGCCTGTTTATCGAACCATTTCCTGTATTGTTATGTATTTTTTATGTATTAGCCTACTAGCCCCACCACCTTTCCCTTCTCCTTTTATGTCATGTCTTTTTAGATCAGGGGTAGGCAACCTGTGGCCCGCGGGCCGGATGCGGCCCGGCAAGGCCTTGGGACCGGCCCCAGCCTGGTCCTGCCGCCGATTGCCGCCGGGGCCTTTGGGGGGCAATTGTCTATAGAAGCCTCAGAAACATGCATTTATATTAACATTTTTTTTAAAATCAGCAAATTTTTTCACGTGTCTTCCATTTTTTTTAAAAAAAGTGTCTTCCATTTGAAAATTTTGTCCTACATTTGTCCTGGTTTATTTATATATTTAATTTTTTTTAAAAAAATTATTTAATTATTTATTTTTTGGCTTCGGCCCCCCAGTTGTCTGAGGGACAGCAACCCGGCCCCTGACTCAAAAAGGTTGCCTACCCCTGTTTTAGATTGTAAGCCTGAGGGCAGGGAACCGTCTAATTAAAAAGATTGTATGTACAGCGCTGTGTACATTTACAGCGCTTTATAAATAAAGGTTAATAATAATAATAATAATAATAATAATAATAATAATAATAATACATGGATAAGTTAACCGAGGTCCAAAGCACACTGCAGAAATAATCCAGTTTGAGACCACTTTAACTGCACTGGGTCAGTGCTAGGGAATCCTGAGAATTGTAGTTTATTGTGGCACCTGAGCTCTCTGACAGAGAGGGCTAAATGTCTCACAAAACTACAGTTCCCAAAATACCCAAGCATTGAGCCAGGGCAATTAAAGCGGTTTCAAATTGGATTATTTCTGCAGTGTTCTTTGGACCTACAGTATAATCAATAACTTTATTTGGTATTTTGGGACAAAGAATTCCCCTTATTCAAGAGCCAGAAAGCATGTCCCTTATAATAAGAGATGTGCACTGTTTGAGGGCTGGAATGCTTTTCCTTTGATATAGACTGAATGACATGCAAAAAAGTGCTGTATTTGGGAATGTAGGCCCATCAAAAAGACAGAAATAGATGTGTCATGTAATTTATGAATAATGTGGACAATATGTTAATTTTACAGAGAAACTCATGATTAGCTTAACTGAAATTAATACTTTTATTTGGTATTTATGTCAAATACAAACTTGGTAACAGCCACTTTCAGACTATCAACCCTCCACATCATGAATTTCAACTCTCCCCTATTGCTCATTTGAAAATCTGGAAACACTAGCCAACAGTTGGCAGTCCCAACTAATTTTTTCTAAGCAAAGCTGCTATTCTGTACAACTCTTCAAGTGCAGAGTTAACTTGTGGAACAAAATAATTTAATTCATTTAAAGACTGCCATCATAGTGTTCCCTACCAGATTTCTATGGAGATAACTCTGACAGCTCTGTCATTCTAACTCTTTGAACCTCATAAGAGCAACCAATGGTGGCAACTGGGACTAGTTGGTTTTGATTTGGTGGTCTATCTATGTAGTGGAAAACACAATTGTCTACCTGCTAGAAAGATAGAAGAGAAGGCAATTTGAAATTTCAGAGTGAAAGAGTGAGAGGAAGATATATTTCTGACCTGGGGAATGCATTTTTTTTAAAAAAAGTAGTGTGGTGGGGAAAGGGATCTAAAAATTAAAGTTTCAGGCATTCCCTACTTTATTGTCACCTAAAGGGACAGTTGTTGCTTTGATCACTTTAGCATGAAATTCAGAAATTGACCATTTTGAAAGCAAAGTTACACATGACTGCCAAGTGAGCCAATATATGGCAAACTTCATGACCCTGAAGTTTCCACTGAGGTAAATGCTATTGGAAAAAGCAAGGGAGGAGCACCTGGAAACTGGAACAAGGTTACAGGGTCCACCCTCTATAAATCTCTGGTTAAAACCAGCAGTGTCTATAAAGATGCTTATGTGAAGGCATATTCCCAGAAGAAATTAAATGTTTTTTGAAGTGCTGTTTTCCCCTCAAAATAATACTTACCACGGTTTTTGATTACCTTGCCTTTTTCTTCTTTTCCTTAGGAAAGTACCACTAAAGTCCCATGTGTTTCTGTATTCTTACTTTGATGTGGTTAACAACACTCTTCTTAAAGCCCCTGTCTCAGCCCTTGGTTAAATATAAGCACATACGCAAAAGGATATTGTAGCACCTATGAGACTAAGGGGCTAAACAGACCGGCATAAAACACCAGCATCAGAGTCATAGAATAATTGAATTCTACAGTTGGAAGGGACCACAAGAGCCATTGAGTGCAAATACACAGCTAAAACATTCCTGAAATATGCCTATCCGACCTCTGTTTAGACTCCAAAGAAGGAGAGTCCATCATCCTCTAAGGCAGTCTATTCGCTGTTGAACAGCTCTTACAGTAAAGGACTTCTTCCTAATATTTAGGTGGAATCTTCTTTCTTGAAATGTGAAGCCATTGTTTCATGTTCTCTGGAGCAACAGAAAGCAAGTGCACTCTGTCTTCCACTTGACATTCCTTCACATATTTAAATATGACTATCATATCACCTCTCAGGGGCAAAACAGACCACTTCTTTTGGAGTGGCATCCCACCCTCCCTTTCCTTGCTGGATCGGGGCTGCGGCAACTGCATGCCGCGGCCCTGATCCAGCACTTTGCTGGCACTAAAAAGAACATCAAAATGCTGCTCCTTTTAGTGCCAGCAAAAAGGTGCCCTTGCTGCCATGGCAGCAGCTTTTCACCATTTCTTTAGTGCAGCATGTTTAAATGCTGTGCTGAAGAAACGCCATGGATCTGCCTGCCATCTGGTTAGCTTGGTGGCTTCCCAGCAGCTTGAGGTAGAGTTGGGGCATGTGGTATGTGGTCACCACACCCCCACTCCACCCTGATGCTGGTCCCAATGTCTTCTCTTCTCTAAGTTAAACATACCTACCTCCTGTCAGTGGATGCTTTCGTCAACACCTATAGCGATTAGGGTGTGTATATTGAAGACCCTGCAGCCAAGGAAATGTCCTTCATAAAAGGCTCATACCCAAAGCCATGCATTCACTCTTTTCTTGAAATTTGAATCCATTCATGTTGTAGTCTCTAGAATAGCAGAAAACAAACTGACAACATTCCAGTCCTACAATTAAGTCCTGCACTAGTACTTAACTGGATGCAGGGAACTTTAGGTATGTATTCAGTTTAGTATAAGATTTGCTGTATGTTCGTTGCTTAATTTTTTTGGGGGGGGGAATTGTGCTTTTTCTTTCAATACTCATTTATAATTGGCTCCAATGAATCCTTGAAGAGGTACATTAGCATATTAATGCAAAATTGGTATCCTCTTTCCCTCTTCCTTTTTGGTGATGTGTAAGTGCTCCCTCACAGATAAATAGTGCTATGGAAACAATGCTATAGAATGAATCAGCTACAGTATAATGTGGAATATTAAAAATGAAATAAATAAATCTCCTTTTAAGGTTATTTTACAGCTCTGTACATTATAGGGCAATTATATAATCTCTGACAAAAATTCTAACCACATAGGTAACGTAGGAATTGCTGTCCTTGAATCTATGTTTTGGAAAAAAACAATAAACATCTTGGTCTAAGAGCTGGAATGATGATTATTAGCTGTTAATGAGAATAAGCTCAAAGGTAGCAGAGTTTGTTGTGACTCAAGCATTTATGTAAATTTTGACGCATGAAGTGCATCAGAACTAAGATACGGAAAAATCAAAGACCAGGTAATAAGAAGAGGAAACTTGATAACTTGCAATGAAAAGATAGGTAAGATTTTCCCACCCACCCTGCCTGTTGTTGCTGTTAACCGTCCTCAAGTCAGTCTCAACCCATGGTGACCCTGTGGATAATAATAATGAATAATAAATAATAAAATTTATTTATATATCCCGCGTCTCTACAAAATGCAATCGAGGCGGCTTACAAGATTAAAAATATACAATTCGAACCCTTAACCCACCCACCCCTTAAAATACAATTAAACAATGTAGAATTTAAAACATAAAACATACTTAAAAACAATACAATAACTATTGTATGGATGAGATATCTCTAAGACTCCCTGTTCTCCATTGCCCTGCTCAGTTCCTGTAAACTCATACACGTGACCTTCTTAGTAGTGTCCATTCATTTAGTGTGCAGCTGTCCTCTCTTTCTACCTCCCTCCACTTTTCCTAGCATTATTGCTTTTTCCAATGAGTTCTATTTGTTCTGTCTGCAGAATCCTCAGCACTCATCTCCAGCACCACATCTCAATGAAATTGATTTTCTATAAGATCTTTTCCAATTCTTTCATAGCTGCCCTTTCCATTCTTAACCTATTTCTGATTTACTGGCTAAAGTCTCAGTTCCTATCAGTGTTTGATCCCAGGTATGAGAACTCTTTTACTATTTCTATTTCTTCATTATCTAGGTTGAATTTGTCTAAATTCTCCATGGTCATTATCTTTGTTTTCTTTATGTTCAACAGTAATAAGCCTGCCTTTGCTTTTTCTTCCTTGATCTTCCTCAGTAGTTGTTCAAGGCCTGGGAGGTTTTCTGCTAGTATTATGGTGTCATCTGCATATCTTAGACTGTTGATATTCCTTCCTCCTATTTCCAACCCTCCTTCATCTGTGTCCAAGCCTGCTTTTCATATGATATGTTCTGTATATAAATTGAACAGATAGAGTGATAAGATGAAGCCTTGTCTGACCCCTTTGCCAATTGAGACCCATTCTGTTTCTCTATTTTCTGTTCTGAATAGACAGTAACCTCTTGTCCTGAGTACAGATTCCTCATCAGGACTATCAGATGTGTTGGTACTCCCATGCTTTTAAGGGTGTTCCATAGCCTTTCATGATCTATGCAGTCGAAGGTTTTGCTATAGTCTATAAAGCACTTGCCAATTTTCTTTTGGAATTCCCTGGAATTCTCCATTAGCTATCTTATGTTTACAGTGTGGTCTCTTGTGCCTCTTCCTTTCCTGATCCCTGCTTGGATCTCTGAGATTTTTCTCTCCATATATGCTTGGAGACTAAGGGGCGTTACAAACCAAAGCCTTTTCCACGGACCAGGAAGGAGCTTCGTTTCGGAGCTCCTTCCTGGTTTGCGGCACCGCTTTGCTTCGCTGGGCACAGCCTTCAGACGGCTGCGCCCAGCGAAGCAAGGGAGAAAGGGGCCAACCAAGCGGCCCCTTTCTCCCCCTCCCTGCTGCCGTGGGGTGTCCTTGGGCCCCAAGGACACCCCTTTTCAGGCTGTGGGGAAGGGGCCTTTTGCCGCTTCCCCGCAGCCTGAAAAGCGGCGGATCGGGGCCTCAGGGGGAAACAGCAGGGAAAGGGGCGAGTGCAGCCCGCCCCAAATGGGCGTTCTATAACCCGCCATCATGTCTCCCTATATGAACTTGCCAGAGTCTTAAGATCCTTGGGTGAAAGTTTTAAGATCTGTCTGGAAGGGTTTCTCATGATCCTACTCCTCTCACAGGCCCATCTTGTGAGGTCACAGCACAGAGCCTTCTTGGTAGCTGCTCCCAGACTGTAGGATTCTTGACCTCCATGCTTTCCTTTTGCCAGCAGGCAAACATTTCTCTATTCAGATAAGCATTTCATAATTAATTGCAGGGAGTTATTTTTATGGATTTGTGGACATTTTAAAAATTAATATTTTTGAAATGATTTTATGCGTTTTAAATCAGATGACATTTTAATATGATAATGTGTTAAATTGTTCATTAACTTATTAAAAGTTGTTTTATTGTAGCTTTTTCTTGTTTTAACATTTTTGTAACTTGCCTTTGGTTCCATCCTGAGAGAAGGGCAGGAAAATAGATAGATAGATAGATAGATAGATAGATAGATAGATAGATAGATAGATAG
>NC_056522.1:41017461-41056394 GCF_019175285.1 Sceloporus undulatus | reverse complement strand
GGTTTTTCCTACCTTTCTTTGGCCAGTAGGTAGCTGTCCTTTTAGAAAATTATTGCCTGTGGACATCTTCTTGCAGCCATCCCTGCTGGCAGCTAAAGGTTTCCACCTTCTGTATGCCAGACCCTACTGAAGACATCTGTTCCTGATGAAAGATCTAAATATTGTTTTTGTTTGTTTGTTTCTGCTTCAGACTGTAGACTGGTATCTCTGACAGCTTTGTGCATCAAAGCAAGCAAGGGTTGAATGGGTAGATTTTGGGTGGAGATAAAAAAAACCCTACTAGAACTGGTTTGTTGATATGACTGAAAACAGTTGCCTTGCCTTGCAGATGTGGTTTTGGACTCTGCCAAGATGATCATCTGCACTTTAAAGCAGACCACTGTACCACTGCCTTTGGGAAGTAGGAAGACAGAGCCCTCCAGAGGAGATGCTATCCAGAAAGGAAATACCTTTGAAAGTGCGCAAAAATTGTGATGCCTTATTGCCTCTTAGACTTCACATAAGTATATTCAAGAATGGTGTAATAGGCCAGTGCTAAGTACAAACTGAGCCGGCGTAGGAGATGTCAAGGTCTTTTGTTAGTTTTAGGTATAGGAGATCTATTGATTCAGTTGTTGAATTGTAAGTCAACCCATTTATTGTTGTTGTTAACTACCCATGAGTTGATTCTAACTCACAGTGACCCTATGGATGAGACACATCTAAGACTCCCTGTATTGCTCTGCTCAGGCCCTGCAAACCCATCCCTGTGACCCCCCCTGACTGAGCCCATCCATTTAGCATGTGGTCTTCTTCTACTCTCTACCTTTCCTAGTCTTATAAGTCCACATCATATTAATTAAATGGGTCTCGTTTAGTTGGCACTAACTATAAGATTCATGCCATGTGGCATACAATGAATGAACAGGCCCAGCATAGATTCATTGGACCCTGTTTGCTAAATACAAATGTTGCCTCACAGGTGGAATCTTATCCTTACAAACAAAAGGACTTTAAATGTGATGAACTGGAGCCTCCTACTGGAGTAAAATTTGCAATTGCAAAGGATTGTCACATTAGACATGATGGAAAGCTACAATAAGAGTAAAATGAATTCTTCTTTGCTAGGTGGTGCTGCTGTGTGTTCAGGCTGGCATCAGGATTTCTGTCTCTGACTCCAAGCACAGTGTGTCTGTTTATTTTAGGGTTTATTAGGGCCAGAAACCTCTTCATAAAAAAGGGTGAGCTTGGAAAGCTACTTTTAAAAAAGTAGATGTAGTGTTTGAAAATATTGTTCTCGGTACTCATTACATTATATAACCACCACCTGTTCTGTTCATTACTTTTAATTGGTTTTTGCTGTTTTTTAAACAAAAGAAATCTTAGGATTGATGAGAGAATGACATAAAACTTGAAAAAACTTGATTAAATATGACTCTAAAAGTACCTTTTAAGTGTAACTAGAAAAAGTAACTAAAATATTACTAGATGTTGTTAACTGCCCTTGAGTCAACCTTGACTCATGGTGATCCTGTGGATGAGACCTGTCCAAGACCTCCTCTCCTCAACCTCTCTGCTTAGGTCTTACAGGCCCAAGCCCAAATCCTTGCTCACTGAGTCCTTACCTCCTTGAAGAGTTGCTGCCACAAAGAAAGCAAAAGATAGATGACTGGATCTGGCATGTGGCCTTCCTCTCTTTCTACTGCCTTGTACCTTTCCTAGCATCATTGACTTTTTAGTGACTGATTTTTCCTCATGGTGCAGTCAAAATACAAGTCTCAATTTAGTACTCATGACTATAACCAATCTGGTGTTCTCCTGGACCTTTTAAAGAACAGGAAAATCCCATTCTTTAAAAGGTCCAGGAGAAGCCCAGATTGGGTACGGAATGAGTACTGCCCAGGGACGGAGCTGTGTGATAGCATCCATCCCTGTGTGTTGAAAGCTGGTGTGATAATCTTGGATGTTATTGCAAATGCATTTTCAGACTGATCTAGGCACAGGACACAGTGGGCCAGAATAGGGGAAAATCGAGTTTTATTGCAATGAAATTGCTGCTGCACTGCCGCCTGATCATCACCCGTCCTCCAGCTGTGCTTCTCCTGGTGATTTTGGTAGTACGGAAGCTTTCCATACTACCAAAACCGTGCAGCAGAGCACAGCTCGGGGATGGATGATGGTCGGGTGGCAGCGCTGCAGCAATTTCATGTGTGATAAAACCTGTTTTCCCCTGTTCCAACCTGATCCTGTCCCATGCCCGGGATAAGCTCCCTCCTTAGATTAGTCCTGGGTACAAGTCTTGCCTTGTTTATTTGTGTGTTTTTTAAAATTTCTTAAGGTGGGTAATGTACTCTGAGAAATGTTTGTTGTAATTCCATGAGTTTGGAGTCTTTATCTTGTGGGTCTGAGCAGATGCAATTGTATTGGTGAGCTTGGCTGTAGACTATGAATCTGGTAGTGTGTTGAGGGTGTAAACTGGAGACATGTAAGTATGTGTAACAGCCAGTAGGTTTGTGATATAGTGTGATGCTTAGATGCATGTGATCTACTGTTTGGAGACTGCAGTACTGAAAAGGTAGGTTTTGATGAGCATTTTTGGTTGATGCAATGACTGTAAACATAAATTCCCAAAATTTCAACATTGCAAATCTGGCCTCTTGTTGTTTCATGCCTTCAAGCTATTTCTGATTTATGATAACCCTAGGGCAAGTCTATCACAGGGTTTTCTTTGAAAGATTTGTTTAAAGCAGGTTTGCCATTGCTTTCCTCTGAGGCTGAGAGAATATGACTTGTTTGAGGCCACCTGGTGGGTTTTCACGGCTAAGTGGGGATTCAAACCCTGGTCTCCAGAGAAACATTTGCAGATCTCAAAGTGCACCAAGAGGTGATCTGCTAAAAATACTTTTGCTTGCTTAGGCATTCTTTCCCCTCTCAGAAGCACAGCTTTCAGCCACATGTTCTCACATCTGTGCTGCATTATAAACATTTACCAGTGGTTAAAACATCTTCTTTGTATTTCTGCATGGAAGCTTCAAGGGCCATGGATCAGTATGCATCTGTCTAAAAATCATTAACCCCAAAATGCATGTTTGTTGAAACTGTCACATTCTCTGACTATGGGATGCTGCAAATATTCATCACAGTCGTTGTATAACATAAGCGGAATGAGTTGTTCTGCAAACTGCTTATCCTATTCAGTCACTTTATGTGTTTACAGGGATTTTTTAATAAAATCAGTACAATCATGGGCATTCCAAAATTGGACACAGTTCAGACAGATGAGTTTTAAAGAGAAACTCTTGCCAGGTGATGAAAAAGCCCTGTAGCCCTCTTATGCTTACTGAGTCTTACAAACACAGCTTGCATAAAAAATAATGAAGAATTTCATGGCATAGCTTCCCCCAGACCCCACTTGAAGAGTTGCTGCCACAAAAAAAGCAAAAGATAGATGACTAGATTTATTTATATTAGGTTAGGTTAAACTATGAAGTGCTGTTTTGTGACATGTTCAAAGCAACAAAGCAGCAACTGAATTGCAGCAACAGAAGGAAAGAAATTAAATATCTGTCTGTCTTTTTTATTTCCTCCCCTCTCTGTTGCTGGAAGTCACTTGCTAGACTGACTATAAAGAAAAATGGTATTCAGTGTTGGTATACATGCATACAAAGGCTGAGGAGAGTGTGAGTGAAGGGGAACTAAGTCCCAGGAGCCCACACCTCTGGAAGCCTAGGTCTCTGGGAGCCTGGACAGTGAAAAACATACATACAATTAATACATTTCAGTTTCAAGATGGGGTGAGGGACAGAGAACATCCTTCTAAGTGATAGAGTCATGGGTCTGGTTCTCAGACCCATCAATCTGATCATCTTCTTGCCACAGGATCTCATCAAAGTGATTCTGAAAAGTAGGAAAAAGAAAAGGTAAATTTTCTTGCAATACTCCTTCTCTTGAAACATCCCCATGTAGTACACAGAGGCACATATGGCACCCACAGAATGCTTTCTGTTGCACAGGCCAGTATCCCAGAACCAGACAGCTAGAAGGAACCACAAATAACTACATAGTCCAACCCCCTGCTATGCAGCAATTGTACACCTGAAGCACTACTGAGAGGCCATAGTAGTTAACGTATTGTCACGTTGTATTAATTCTTTAGTGCAGATTAGACCTTAGTCTCTGGAACAGTAGAAAACAAGCTTGTTCTATTTTCTACATGGCATATCTTCAATTATTTAAAGATGGCTATCATATCACCTCTCACTCTTCTGTTTTCCAGGGTAAATGTACCCAGCTCTCTAAGCCAGTCTTCCAAGGAATTGGCTTTCAGATCATTTACTATCCTGGTTGCCTTCTCTGGACACATTACAGTACTGTATGTCAATATCCTTCTTGAACAGTGGTGCCTGCAACTGGACACAGTGTTCCAGGTGAGGTCTAAGCAAAGCAGAATTAGTGATACCATGTTTTCCTCAATCTAATCACTATATTCCTGTTGATGTAGCCCAGAACTGCATTGGCTTTTTTTGACCACTGTATTACACTTTTGAATCATATCTAGCTTGTGGTCTACCAAGACACATGGATCCTTTTTTTTAACCTGTACTACTGTCAAGTGGGATGCAGTGGCTTCGTGGTTAAGGTGCCAGTTCTGATGATTGGAAGACTGGAAGGTTGGCAGGTCGAGACCAGAGTGCTGCATGATGTGGTGAGCTCCTGTCACTAGTCCAAGCTTCTGCCAACCTAGCAGTTTAAAATCATGCAAATGCAAGTAGATAAATAGGTACCACTTCGGTGGGAAGGTAACAGCATTTGGTGCAGTCATGCTGGCCACATGACCACTAGAGAAGTATAATGAAGAGAAGGAATGGGGAAAATTAAGTTTTGTTGCAGATTTAAGACTACAGTTTGCCCTCCATATCCACAATTATTTAACTAGAGATTCAGTCAATCATGGATTGAACATATTAATATAAAATATTAATTGCAAAAAGCAAATCTTGATTTTGCTATTTTAAATAAGGGACACCATTTTATGTGCCATTGTATATAATGGGACTTGAACACCCATGTATTTTGGTACCCACGGGGAGTTCTGGAATCAAATCCCAGTGGACACCAAAGGCCTATTGTAATTTATCTATTTTAGCATGAATTTTCATAGATTATGATCCACTTCTTTACAGGCATTTCCTCGCATTTTGCCTCATTTCTTCCCACATACATTTCTATCCTCCCCGGGGGGGTCATGTGTCAATGATATCAGATATGTTGCTAACTTTAACAAAACCTTCACTTCACTGAAATTTGTCTTTTGTTTATAATTTTAAAAAACAGCCAGGATAACAGGCTTCTGTCAAGAGCTCATTGCTATCCCAAAGATGCTCACCTGATTATTATAAAGTTTAAAAGAAACAACACGTAACTCTGGATTTTCATATACTCATGACATAATGGATGTTCATGCGTTACATTCAGCACAAGGACAGCATGCAGATAGCTTGTACACAGGCTCAGAAGTTCATGAGAATATCTGTACCTGTTTTTCTTCCTGACTTGTACCCAGGTATAAGAATCCTTTTAAAGGAGCTAATGTACAGATTTATGAAACAAGAATGAACACAATGCATGTTTGCGTGAAAGGAACCTAGAATTCTTGTATCTGGGTGTAAATTAGAAACCAACAAATATTTTATTAAACATTTGAATATGTGTACATAAAGTATAAGTATGAACATCCTTACAGGAATAGTTGAAAATGTAAGTGGTGGAATTTTCTTGTTTGCTGTCAAATTAACTTCAGCTTATGGCAGACATCTTAATTATAGACCTCCACATGCCCCAGCCCACAGCGACCATGCTCAGGCCTTGCAAATACTGGGTCATGAATTCTTTTTATTGAATCAATTAATCTGTAGTTGGGTCTTTATCTTTTCCTACTGACTTCCAGTTTACCAAGCATTGTTGTCATTCCCAATGGGTCATGTTGTCTCACGATGTGTCCAAAGTACAATTGCCTCATACCACTGAAGAACAGACAAAAGGGGCTTTAGGCCTGGAAGTACAGAAATACTAGTTTGTCATGGCATTGGAAGCTGATTGACTATTGGAGGGGGAAGATGAACTATGGTGTGAGAATAAAGATGGTGGATGGGACTGTCATGGCTGAGAAAAGAAAGAAGGACATACATACACTCAACTTAGACAACAAAGAAATTGAAATAGTTAAAGCATTTCCTTACCTAGGATTTTAGAATCATAGAAGCATAGAATTGGAAGAGAGAAGGGCCATCCAGTCCAACCTCCTGCCATGCAGGAACATAGAATCAAAGCACCCCGACAGATGGCTATCCAGCCTCTGTTTAAAAACTTCCAAAGAAGGGAATGTGTACCACTGTCAAACAACTCTTACTCTCAGGAACTTCACCCTAATATTGAGGTGGAATCGCTTTTCCTGTAGTTTGAATCCACTGTTCCAGGTCCTGTTCTCTGGAGCAGCAGAAAACAAACTTGCTCCATCCTCAATATACACCCCTTCAAACAGGGTTATCATATCACTGCTTAACCTTATCTTCACCAGGCTAAACATACACAGCTCCCTAAGTATCTCCTCATAAGGAATGGTTTCCAGACCCTTCACCATTTTGATTGCCTTCCTCTGGACACACTCCAGCTTCTCAACATCTTTTTTGAATTGTGGTGTCCAGAACTGAACACAGTATTCCAGGTGAAGTTTGACCAAAGCAGAATAAAGTGGCCCTATTACTTCCCTTTATCTAGACACTATACTTTTACTGATGCAGTCTAGAATCACATTGGCCATTTTAGCTGTCACATCACACTGTTGACTCATGTTCAACTTGTGGTCTACTTGGACTCCTAGATCACTTTCACATGTCATCTTCTTAAGTGAGGTGTCCCTCATCCTATATCTATGCATTTCATTTTTTCTGCCTAAGTGCAGTACCTTACATTTCTCTCTGTTGAAATTCATTTTGTTAGTTTTGGCCGAGCTTTCTAATCTTAGTATGATAGGGATGCCATTAACTGGAGTTAACATAATTACAGAAAATTATGGGGAATGAATGGATTGGCATTGAAACAAAAAGAGAGTTTTTTCCTTCATGAGCATTCTCTCATTTGATGGCTAGCTCAGAAGCTCTCAGGTAGTGTGGTTAAAATAAAATAAAATCCATTGGGCAACCTAAATAACAATGATATGCAGGCTTCTATGATACTGGATTATAAACAAATATATTTTGTTTCGATTTAATTTGGCTACAAGGCCCATCAATGTTACATAGACAACATTTTGTCCTGTGTTAGTTTTCAAAGTGTCCTGTAGATACAATAATAACATCACTGTACTAGGCCAGTCAACAAATGCAGATGCTTATCATTTTAATTACATGACCACATTCATTAATCCCTCCACTGACAATGCCCTGCCACTGTATCCTTTCAACATTTGCTTTTATGCACTCTCAACTGGAGGTGAAAGCAATTTATGCAATTATGTAAAGTGTTCTCACAATCATTCCTGATAGGAAGGAATTGTTGGGTGCAAGCTGTGTGAAATACCTCAAGCGTGTTGGCAGGGCTTGCCTGTACCAGCCTGAGGAACTTACTAATGTTCACCCCCAGAAATGTTTGGCCCAGAAGCACTCTGTGTTACTGTTAGAAAAACAAAAGAGCTTATAATCAGCCTTCTGAACCTAGTACTCTCCAGAGGTGTTGGGCTGCACCATCCCTATTGGCCATGATGCTGGAAAAGGTATCATATTGTGGAAGTCTGTTTTGAAGCATTGGGCCCCAGGGAAGCAGACAGACAGAGGATCATCATTTGGCAACTACTTCAGGCAGCAAAATGTTTGATGCTGGCACTGTTCTCTCCCAGTTGGAGCTCAAATGTTTTCAGATGCTCAGGAAACAAGAAGATGGACTGGAAAGACTGAGATAACCATATACTGTACTTGATTTGAATCATACAATCATAGAGTTGGAAGACACCACATGGGACACCCAGTCCAAATTCCTATCAGATAAGAATACACAATCAAAAGAGATTAGGGGTTGACTTTCTCTCTCTTTTAGAGAACACACTTGGGTCAAGAATTGTGGATTACTCTGTATTTCTTGACAAACAACCACCCAAAGGGAAGGTATTTTTTACCATACATCAAAGGAGTTACAGATAGAATAGAGAAACTGGTGAGAAAACACAACCTCCAGACGATCTATAAACCAACCAAGAAAATCCAGCAAATGCTTCACTCAAAGAGGACAGGAGCGACCCTCTTGTACCCACGGGAGTTTACCGCATATCATGCAGCTGCGGACAAGTCTACATAGGGACCACCAAACATAGTGCCTAAACATGAATGAAGGAACATGAGAGACAATGCAGACTGAGCCAGAAAAATCAGCAGTAGCAGAACATGTTATAAATCATCCTGGGCACAAAATGCCATTTGAAAATACTGAAATTCTGGACTATTCCCATAATTATCAGGTCAGAATGCAAAGGGAAGCCATTGAAATCCACAAACACTTGGAGAACAGGAAAGAAGAAACCCTTAAAATAAACAAAGGCCCGGTAGAAACGGGCGCTTTGTGGCACCCTGGGGCCAAAATTAGGGCTCGGAAGTGCCATCATGGCACAGGCCCATCCACATGAGGGCCTCCATGATAACGCAAGCATGGCAATGCACTTGTATCATCAACATGCAACAGTGCACTCATGGTGGTGGCCACATGCACCAAGAAGAACCTGCTTTTAGCAGGTTCTTTTTGGTGCAGAGGGAGCCCACACAGTTTGGTTGCTGCAGGCTAGCTCAGAGCAAAACGGGTGGCTCCAGTCTGCCCTTTTGGGATGGTCTGTCAAGCCCCAAAATTTGGCTACCAGTGTTGAAAAATACTAAAATTAAGACTGAGCAAAATGCAAATGAAAACTACCCAGGATTAGGGTTTTTCCCAGCAGTCAATGGATCTCTAACAGACACAATTCCTCCTTGCATATCCTCCCATCCTGAGGCATTGCCATTCAACAACAGAACAATACACAGATTAACATGGGAATCACTCCTCCCAACCAAGGGTCACAAGTGTGTCTCACACAGACACACACACACACACACACACACACACATCCCACTCACTTCCATGTCAAAATTCTCTAAAGATGCCAGCCACAGATGCTGAGGAATTGCCAGGAACAAACTCTTCTAGAACATGGCCACATAGCCCAAAACAACCCACAAAAAAACTATGGGCAGCCTCCCATGTCCTATGCATGCCTCTGCCGTTGCATCTGCTGAGAAGCCCCCCCCCCCCTCCCCGTGACATTAGATGGGGCACTTGGCCACATGGGTGTAGCCAGGTGCCCTGTTTCAAGCCGTATGGACTTCAATGGGAATCTTCTGATCAGACATGGCAGCTGAGGAAAATAGCGGTAGTGGGTCTATGGCACGGTGGTGGGTGGGCATGTAAACACCCACCCCTTGCCACACTGGACCAGGGACTGAACCAGCTCAGGACTTGGCCCCTACTGTCCTCCCCTTCTGCTTTGGCCCAAGTCTAGGATTCTAAGATCCTCTTCTTCTGTCCACATTATTTCTGCCACCGATAGCAACTTTTCTATTAAAGAAGGAATGCCCAGGAACACATTGACTTCCCGAATATACTTGACTATAAGTTGAGCTCATATATAAGTCGAGGGCAAGTTTTGGGGCCAAAATTATGGACTTTGATATTACCCATAGATAAGTTGAGGATAAAATTTAGGCGCATGTAATTAAGGATGTAAAGGACGGAATAAAGGAAAACAATGCCAAAGAACTTCCAAAATTCCAGCAGACATAACTATTTGAACATCTACTAATGGTTGAATGACTCAGAGAATAAGGAGGTCAGTGCTTCCAGAGCAGATTAAACTTTTGCTTTTCACCATATATATATATATATATATATGTGTGTGTGTGTGTGTGTGTGTGTGTGTGTGTGTGTATAATGCATGTATGTATGTATGTATGTATGCATGCATTAAAATACAGTGCATACATTGACCTGTGGATAAGTTGATTCAGGTTTTTTGGGTCAATTTTTTCACCTAAATTTCTAGACTTATACATGAGTATATACAGTAGGTTACTAAGAGGCAGCATGGCACAGTGGTTTGAGTGTTGGACTAGGACTCAGGAGTTTTGTTGTTCTTGTTGTTCTTTGCCTTCAAGTCATTTCCAACTTGTGGTGACCATATAACAAGGTTTTCTAGGCAAGATTTGCTCAGAGGAGGTTTGCCATGACCTCACCCTGAGGCTGAGACAGTGCGACTTGTTCAAGATCACCCAGTGGGTTTCATGGCCACACTGGGAATTGAACCCTGGTCTCTAAAGCCATAGAATTATGGAATCCTAAAGTTGGAAGAGACCCCAAGCACCATCCAGTTCAACCCCCTTCCATGCAGGAACCCACAATCAAAGCACCCTGACAGATGGCCAGCACTTAAACTACTGTGCCACGCTGGTTCTCGTGGAGACTAAGGTTCAATGCCCAGCTTGGCCATGAAACCCACTGCGTAACTTTGGGCAAGTCACAGGATATTCAACATCTTTATCAATGACTTGGATGACAGAATTGGAAGCATACTTATCAAATTTGCAGATGACACCAAATTAGGAGGAGTAGCTAATACCCCAGAGGAGAAGATCAAAATTCAAAATGACTTTAATAGATTAGAAAGCTGGGTCAAAACTAATAAAAATTTTCAACACGGAGAGATGTAAGATACTGCACTTAGGTAGAAAAAATAAAATGCATAGATATAGGATGGGGGATACCTGGCTTAAGGAGACTTATACGTGTGAAAGGGATCAAGGAGTCCTAGGGGCCATTCAGACTACAGAAAAAAATGGGTTTGAAAGCAATTCTTCCATGTGAAGTTCATATTGGATCCGAATCCGTCACAATCCATGTCGGGGCTTGCACAAGGAAATGCCCCTTACCCCGGGGTATCCAGATTCGGGCTAAAATCCGTCTTTTCTCAAAAGACTCGGGTTGCGCCAAATTTGAACTTGCCCTCAATCATGATTGGGGCAAATTAGGGAGGGATTAGGGTCAGGAGGTGGGCAGAGGTCGGAGCATTCCCTCCCCTCATCTGAGGGGAGGGGGGAGGAGGAGGAGGAGGAGGAGGAGGAGGAGGAGGAAAGAGCCGAAAAAAGGGGAATCTGGATTCAAAGGGTGACAGGAGGAAAGGGGGAAATCAGGGGTGACTTTTGAGCTGCAGAGGGCTGTCAGAGAGAGGTGGGGGGGGGGGGAAAGTGATGAAGGAGGAGGAGGAGGAGGAGGAGGAGGAGGAGGAGAAAGGAGCTGTGGAGGAAGGGAGCCATGGAGGGGATCCTAAAACGGAGCAGGAGGAGGAGGAGGATGAAGGAGCTGGGGGAAAGGGTCAATGGGCATCCCTGAGGAAGGAGAGGGTCTGAAGGAAGGAGGAGGAGGAGGAGGAGGATTTCCAGGGGGAATTGGGTTGCGGGGCTACACGGGCATGTAGGGAAATCAGGCTGCTTGTCTTAAAAAAATTGACACCAGGGCATTTTGTGTATGGATCTTTAAAAATAAGGAGAGGGGAGGACACCTCCCATGCCCCTGCAAAAACATCACCATGACGATCGCTTGATTGACAGCAGGCACCTTCACAGCAGGCACAGAATGCATTCGATTTAAAATGCCCCTCTTTTTGTAGTGGGCACTTGCTAACGGAGAGATTCAGGGGAGGGGCATCCGAATCAGCCCAGTTCCTTCCAGGTTTTTGATGCCAGTCTGAATGGGGCCCTAGTAGGCCACAAGTTGAACATGAGTCAACAGTGTGATGCGGCAGCTAAAAAGGCCAATGTGATTCTAGGATGCATCAATAGAAGTACTGTGTGTGTGTGTGTGTGTGTGTGTGTGTGTGTGTGTGTATGTATTTCCATGAAGCCAATATGTCCACATGCCAATATGTCCACATAATTGAAGCAATGGTAGCATTTATACCAGTAGCATTACTATCTCTGGTAGCAAAGACGGCTATATCTGGAGTTTATGTGGCCATTTCGACTCGAATGTCGTCTTCAGTAATAATGTAACATTTCTATTTTGGATTATAGTTCAAGAAGATATGATTCCAGTAAACTATTTCATGCTTCCAGATTTTAGGCCATATTCAGTTTACATGAAAAGACACCCATGAATCCGGAAGCTACCATTGCTTCAATTATTTGTTATATACTACCACCCTAATTGTCTACAGTTTTGATATACCAACCCAGCAAAATCTTCGCAAGGTGACTTATTGTGTTTCACTGGGACACTGTCATTATTGCCAGGCTGTTTATTGAACTTGCATCATTGGGATACTCATCCTATATTATTAATCATGGAATAAACAGAGGAATTTGTCTTTGCAGCATCTTATATCCTTGCAAAGTGCTTTTTGTTTGGACTTTTCTATTATAATCTGTTATAATTTTTGTTCTCATATAATAATTGTATTATCAATTTATCTTGATATATAATCAAGTAATTAGACACATATATTGATTTGGAAACATTATAGCATTGCTGGACTTATTTACAGTGGTACTTAGTGAGTTATAGTACACTTACTATTTGGGGGCCCCCCTCCTATTTTGGACTAGTTATGGTGTAAGCCTCCTATTTTGTTTGTTTATGTCTGCACTTATGCCAATATGTTCACACTTGTGGAATCTGCATGCCTTTTCACTTTTTTTTCAATCTGGTCTTTCAAAAACCACTGAGGTTTTATTCCAAAGTGCATGTGTGTGTCTGTATTTCTATGAAGCCAGTCTGTCCACTAATAGAGCAATAGTCGCTTCCCCTGCAAATACCTCTCAATGGACAGCAACACTTTCCCCTTCACTGGCCCAATGCTTCCAGGATCTACTTTCTTGCACTATTGTGATGCATACAATGAAGGCGGAAGGATCAGAGGCTGTCTCTGCCCAACTGCCAGTATCCTTGCCCTTCTCTTGTCAGAACTGGAGGGCAATGAAAAGAAAGGACAGAAAACTGAATCACGGAGGGGAATTTGGGCTAAATTCAAAGGCTTAGCCCAAGCAGAGTGAATCAATAGGATTTGTACAAGTGTTCGGTTTCCCAAGCATCAGTTGATTTCTGCTGTGGTTAGTATTATCTATTACAGTTAGGATTAACAAGTGGTTTAAGGCTTTCAGTGCAGAGGAAAGAAGGAGAGAAAGAAAGAAAGAAGGAAGGAAGAAAGGATAAATAGATGAGAGGCAATACTTTGGTTTTTTAAGTCGCCAAAGAAAAATTTGATTTCTGTTGTGTTTAGTATTATTATGTAGTACACTTAGGACTAACAAATGGCTTTTCACAGACCAGGAGTAGGAGACAGTGTATCAGATACAAGAAGTTCACACTTCAAGGGACCCCAGAACAGGTGAACCATCTGTTCTCTCTTTCCACACTATGAATGAAAAAGGAATGCTTTGTATGTTGTGTATTTGTGTAAGGGGGGGGGGGGGCTTCTCTCCTTTTCTGGCATTCTAGCAGTTCCTATGAAGACTCCACACATCCGTTTTCAGAAATTGCGCTTGGATGACCAGGTGAGCCCTCTTTTCTGTTTTTCAGTAGCAATAAATACCGACAACAGTGTGTTAGGGAGAGACCCCTAAAAAGTTCAATGATGTATCTTAAAGGCAGTAAGGATGCTAGGAAGGAGGTTTCTGCAATGTCTCACAACTGTTTTCAGGTTGCAAAAAGTGAATATGCTGAAACAGTTGAAGTTTTACAGAGCAAATGTTCTCATTATATCAGGTTTTCTTTTCCTGAGAGAACACACAAAAACCCCTGAGATTTTTTTCCAGTGTGTAAATGTGGTGTGTGTGTATTTCTGTCAAGCCAGTATATCCACCGATTTGGGTTCAGTTCAACGGCTCATCCCTCCCAAAACGAATCAATGGGATTTGTATCAATGGTTTGGCTTACCAAACAACTGTTGTTTTCTGCTATGATTATTATTATCTACTACAGTTAGGATTAACAAGTGGTTTAAGACTTTAATTACAGAGGGAAAGAAGAAAGAAGGAAGGAAGGAAGGAAGGAAGGAAGGAAGGAAGGATAGAAAGAAAGAAAGAAAGAAAGAAAGGTAAATGGATGACAGACAGTACTTTGTTTTTTTCAAAGGAATATTTCATTTCTTTGGTTTGGTTTACCAACTGTCTATTGATTTCTGCTGTGGTTAATATTATCTACTACAATTAGGATTGCTGGAAACAGGGGAAAGCACCTTAACTAGTAGAGCTTGGTGTCTTGCCCTTAAATTCTGGAGGAAGGTTATAGTATTTCAGGAGGGCTTAGATCTGTTTAAACATCTGGCACAAGAGAATTATGTGAGTTCCTCGTCCAAGTGTCTAGCAAAGAAAGCTGCATCTCTTGGCCTCTCTTCATCTCTTCTTTTAATTTTGGGATCAAATCTTGCTCCTAGGTCTGTCATATTAAGGCTAATGAAGTTAGCTTTCTGTGGATTGTGTTTGCCTTCTTATGTCTCGTGTTCCCCCAATATTTATTTCATTTTCTTTCATTTAAATTGCGCTTTTCTCCCTGGAGGGACTCAAGGAGGCTCACAGATAAAACCTTTAAAATTGTTATAAAATTCAAACAATTAAAACGTCTGTATATAAGATCACCTAAAATATACACAATATAAAATCACGTCAAAATATACACAAGTTAAAAAACAGACTAAAAATGCAACTGCTCCCTAAAACCACCCTACTAATCCTTATGCACAGAAAGCCTACTGGCATAAAACTGGTTTTCCTTGTTGACGAGAGGCCAGCGTAGCCTCCGGAGGAAGGGCCTTATTCCAGGCGATGGGAGCATCTACCGAGAATGTTCTCTCTCGTCTCCTCACCAGGTGAGCCTCTGATCTTGATGGTACCGAAAGAAAGCCTTCTCCTGATCTTAGGGCTCTTACAGGTTTGTATGGGGAGATACTGTCTCTCAAATAGTCTGGATTCAAGCCAGGTAGGGCTTTATAGGTCATGACCAGCATTTTGAATTGTGCCCAGAAACGAACAGGTAGCCAGTGGACCTGTTTTAACAAGGGACTATATGCTCCCTGTAACTGGCTCTGGTCAGAATTCTGGCTGCAGTATTTTGAAACCGCTGAAGTTTCTGGACAGTTTCCAAAGGCAGCCCCACATAGAGGGCACTGCACTGGTCCAAACAGGATGCAACCAAGACATGTGTCACTGTAGCCAGATCTGACATCTCAAGGAATGGGCGCAGCTGGCACACAAGTTTTATCTGTGCAAATGCACTTCTGGCCACTGCTGAGACCTGGGCATCCAGGCTCAGAGTGGAGTCCAGGCAGATCTGACATCTCAAGGAATGGGCGCAGCTGGCACACAAGTTTAAACTGTGCAAATGAATTTAGGCCACTGCTGAGACCTGGGCATCCAAGCTCAGAAAGTCCAGGAGAACATCCAAGCTGTGAGCCTGAGATTTCAGGGGAGTGTGATCCCATGCAGCTCAGGCCAAGCCCCAGTATCCTAAGCTACCTTACGACTGACCAGGAGCACCTCTGTCTTATCTGCATTAAGCTTCAATCTGTTTGCTCTCATCCAGTCCATTACTGACAGCAGACACTGGTTCAATACACAGCTTCCTTGGAGTCAGACGGGAAGGAGACAGAGTTGGGTGTCATCCACACATTGGTGATATTGCACCCCAAAACTCCGGATGACCTCTCCCAGCGGTTTCATATAGATGGTGAGTGTGTTCCCAGTTAGCATTTAAACTGATTGGTGATTTGCTTTTGCTTCGGATCGATTGCTATCGTTTCCACTATGAAAGTGAGTCTTTTTTTTAAAATTGTATTTTTTAAATCGCTTTTTTTTATCCTATGTTGTTGTTCCCACTGTTATTTGCCCTGGATGATCTGAATCGGGTTTTTTTTTTTTGAGATGTCAGTTGATGACGTGTGCAACGTCATTTTGGCGAGATGGGAAACCAGGTGTGTGCACACACCTACTGTAGCTATTTCTGGTCACTTAGCTTTGTGGTCTGTCAGCAAGGGTCATGGATCCTGTACGCATAGCCATTTTGCGGGCAATGCTTACGTATTTGCATTCCACTATGTTGATTCTTCTCCAGATGACGAAAACCTGGCAGTGCAGAATTAATATGTTCAAAGCATTCTTGATGGGAGTGTTGGCTGGCCAATGAGACGCAATGCTGATGATACTATTAATGTTTTTCCCAATCTTGTTTTGGATACTCGATTTTGGATCACCATGCAGTGCTATTATGAACCAATGCCCAGAAGCTGGGGGGTGTATCCCCAAATCAAGGGAATTGTGGAACATCATAGGCAACATAGTTGGCCTATGAGGGAGAGAATAGGCTGGCCCAGCTCCATCAGGGCTAGCCTGAAGAAAGAGGCTCCTCCCTCCATAACTGTCATCCTTCGGCCTATGAGGGAGAGAATAGGCTGACCCAGCTCCATCAGGGCTAGCCTGAAGAAGAAGAGCCCTCTCTCCGGTCCATCTGCCTTGGTCCAGGCCTGAGAGAGAGAGAAGAATGCCGGACCTGATTCCCCTCCCCCCCACCTTTCCCTTCTCCTTTTGTGTCATGTATTTTTAGATTGTAAGCCTGAGGGCAGGGAACCGTCTATTATCCCCTCTGTTGTAAGCCGCCCGGATTCCCACTGATTGGGTGGCATATAAATAAATCCTATTATTATTATTATTATTATTATTATTATTATTATTATTATTATTATTCTCACTGCCGTGTAATCTGACGAGAGGTGGAAGCAGATATTCCGAATGAGGAGAGGAGTCTTCAACATGATTGTTGAGGAGCCGTGCTGACATCTAATAAGATAGTACACCTTTCACCGCAGGGCTGTGCCAGTTGAGAAACAGGTTGCTATGGTCTGGTATTTCTTGGTGAACAAAGGATCCTATGCAACTACTGGTACATTTTTCGGTGTTGGGAAGTCCACAGCCTGCAAAGCCATAATACAAGTGGTTAATGTCATGGAATTTGCCCCAAATTGCTATCAAATCTTTGGTCTCAGCCATCTTCCATGATATCCCCCTTCCACTTTTTTTTAAGGGATCTGCCATGGAAAAGGGATGGAGAAAAAAAAATGTCTCTCTTTTGAATTAAATGATGTTTGGGCTGAAAATCCAATGACCTGCTTTGCATGGAAAACTTTTTAAAATGGTGCTATGTCAGGGGTTTAAGGAGGGGGGAACAAAGGGCACAAAGGTGGGTCGGCACAGGTAACTATAGGCATCAGCAACCCTTACCCAGCTGGTAACGCCCTCTCGTCCTATTGAGATGGCTGACCAAAATGGCTGCTATGCCCATCCCACCATTAGCCTCTATATCACATATTACTGTCATTAACCCTCTCCCCAAAACCTCTAAAAATGACACCCTCGGTTAATGTTTGTCAAAGGACTAAGAAATTGTATAGCTGAGAGCCCTTGAATGTTTGTACTATTTTTGCTGCATGCCGGAAAACCGTGTAATTGATCATATTATTAAAATTTTTAAAAATGCAGCCTCCCACAAATAGGATCACACTGTTGCCTTACCTCTAGAAACAGGTGGAGAAACTTTCATGCCCACCACATTCACAGGATGAATCGATTAGCTTATAGCCAATCCAATGAGAAAATCGAAGCCGAGCCACACGTTTGGTAAACTTGAACAAATAGCATATTTCAAGCAAGAAGAAGGCTGGGTGACACTCCCTGGCCAGCCCCTCTACTATTGTCCCTTCTCTCCAGAATGATGCAATTTCAGATCCAACATCATTTCCATTTGATGAACACGCTCTGGAATCGATTCTTTCCAAAAGAACCGCTGGAAAAATAGCGTCAGGAAAAACTGGGGTTTTTGAGTTTGCCGCATTTTATCATGACAGGAATCAATCACATTACAACAGGAACCGATTTCAAATGGGAAAGACAGTCATTTAAACCAATTGGTGATTTGCTTTATATCATAGTGGGAACATGCCACCAGTTTGTTTGTATGGGGGTTTTCTCTCCTTTTCTAGGGTTCTAGCAGTTCCTGTGAAGAATCCACACAACCGTTTCTCTGAAATCATCCCAGACCCGGTTGCATGATCAGGTAAGTTATCTTTTCTGTATTTCAAAAGCAAGTCTCAACAAATACCAACAACAGTGTATTAGGAACAGATAATAAAACCAATCTCAAGAATGCATCTTAAAGGCAGTGATGATGCTAATAAGGAGGTTTCTGCAATGTCTTAATGACTGTTTTCAGGATGCAAAAAGTGAATATCTGATACAGTTGAATCTTTATGGCACAAATGTTCTAACTCTGTCAGGTTTTCTTTTCCTGAGAAAATACTCATGTGTTTTCTCAGGGTTTGCTTTTCCACTTGTTGCATTGCCAGAAAAAAGCAAAAGGCGCTGGTGGTTGGCACTCCTGGTTTCCAGGATGGGGTTCAAGTCCCCACAGAGCCCTTGCTTTCCTCCCCAATGCAGCTCTGAGAGAGTTTATACATCATCTCCTCTTTCTGCCTTTTCCTATTTCACATACAGTGATTGCTCCACATCCCTTGGGGCTAGGGACACAGGACCCCTGAGAAAGTGGGAAAACTGCAAATAAAAGCACACTGGTTTTTTTATTACCTGAAAGAACACCTCTAGGAATTTCTAGGTCCTCCAGCACAACTCTTATGTTCAACATCTGCTGGAAGTTAACCATAGAACTGTGCTGGAGGACATATAGATGTCTAGAGAAGTGTTCTCTCCGGGAATCTGTAGGTCCTCCCATGCACTATCTGATGAAAATCACCCATAGAGTCACACTGGAGGACCTAGAGTTTCCTAGAGAGAACATATTAATTAAATCCTCAAGAATCAAACCTGGAAATAGGGAGGGCTGACTGTACTTCCACTGACATGAATACATAGTCTTTGTACACCAAGATCTTAATGACAGCAGTGTGCGTGGTTGTGCATGTGATATAATTTCAGGGAGTAGCTCAGCTGCTGTTTAGTAGACTTTGTCAAGAGTTTTTCAGAATCAGCACTGGTAGCAGGTTTTGCTTATTCATGGAATCATAGGATCATAGAATCCTAGAGTTGAAAGAAACCCCAAGGGCCATCCAGTCCAACCCCCTGCCATACAGGAACTCACAATCTCCCATCCAAGTACTAACCAGGCCCAACCCTGCTTAGCTTACGAGATCAGACGAGATCGGGCATGTTCAGGGTGGTATGGCCGTAGGAACTCACAATCAAAGCACCCCTGACAGATAGTCATCCAGCCTCTGCTTAAAGACCCCCAAAGAAGGAGACTCTACCACTCTCCAAAGGAGAGTCTTCCAACTCTTACTGTCAGGAAGTTCCTCCTAATGTTGAGCTGGAATCCCTTTTCCTGTAGTTTGCATCCATTGCTCCATGTCATAGTCTCTGGAACAGTAGAAAACAAACTTGCTTCATTCTCAATATGCTGTTTGATGTTATTGTATGCCTTCAAGTCATTTCCAATTTATGGCAACCCTATTGTGGGGTTTTCTTGGCAAAATTTGTTCAGTGGAGGCTTGCCATTTCCTTCCCTGAGGCTGAGAGCATGTGACTATACAATCAGAGAATTATAAAAATGAAATAAAAGAAGGAAGCACTCAGAGAGAAGCAGAAGGAGACAGTGTGGACACATATCTAGTGGATCTGGCCTGATCCTGTCCCAAAGAGGCCTTAATCTGGTCTAAAAAGACCAACTGTTTCTAGGAAACTCTGCAGTTACCGCTGGCAGACTGGGCAGCCTAGAAGCACCTAGACTGGGCTTGACAGGTGAATGGTTACTCCAGCTCAGACATCAGAAGAGCTGCCAGACCCAGAAATATCCAGAGGAGGGAAGACAAACAACCACCCAAAGGAAGGTATTTTCACCACACATCAAAGGAGTCACAGACAGAATAGGGACATTGGTGAGGAAATATAATCTCCAAATGGTCTACAAACTGGCCAAGAAAATCCAGCAAATGCTGTGCTCAGTGAAGGACAGGATAGATCCTTTCATAACTTCAGGAGGTTACCGCATATGGTGCAGCTGCGGACAAGTCTACATAGGGACCACCAAATGCAGTGCTCAAACATGAACCAAAGAACATGAGAGAGACTGAAGACTTGAGTCAGAGAGAAAAATCAGCAGTAGCAGAACACGTTATAAACCATCCTGGTCTGGGGATTCTGTTAGTCTACTGTCCACACCGTAGCCTAACAGACTCCCTGGCCGAGCTGACACAGCTGGTCTCAGAGCTGGTGCTGGAGTCCCTCAGGCTTCTTGTCCTGGGGGACCTCAACATCCCCTTCGAGGCCGGCTCATCAGATCTATCAGGTGCAGCTCGGCAGTTCATGGATTCCATGACAGCCATGGGCCTGTCCCAATTGGTCCAGGGCCCAACACATTGTCCTGGTAATACTCTTGATGTGTTTTTTAGTATGGTCCGGGAACATCCGTGGGCAGAGATAACTGATATCTCCCCCCATCATGGACGGACCATTTTCTGGTCAAGGTCAGACTGAATGCCACAATCCAAAAACCCCTCGGGGGTGGAGGACCTATTAGAATGGTCTGCCCTCGAAGGCTGATGGAACCCAAAAGGTTCCAAGATGCCTTAGAGGGAATTATGTTTGGGAACAATGGCGACTCTGTCGAAACCCTGGTTAATAATTGGAATAAGAACTTTACCAGGGTAATAGACAGTATCACTCCCAAGTCCTCACCAGCCCACTCCAAACAGAAGGCCCTGGTACACAAAAGACCTACGCCGGATGAAGCAGGCTGCGCAACGACTAGAGTGCTACTGGTGGAAACATCAGCGCATATCTGACAAGACACTCTATGAAAACTTGTTACGTTCTTATGGAGTGGCAATCAATGCAGCAAAGAATTCATTCAATCCTGCACGGATTGCATCGGCGGAGTCTCGTCCAGCAGAGCTGTTCAGGGTGGTCAGGGAATTAACTCAAGTACCGACCACCCTGAACCCTTTATTAGAATCAACTACAGCCTGTTGTGACGCTTTCAATGATTTTTTCGCCAATAAAATCTCTCAGATAAGGGCTGATCTTGATGCCGGTTTTTTGACAGAATCAATAAGAGAGGCATCCAGTGACTCTGAAAACAAGGTTATTCTGGATCACTTTGAGTTTGTAAGTACCGATGACGTGGACACGCTCCTTGGAAGTGTAAGGAGAACAACGTGCTCTCTCGACCCTTGCCCCTCTTGGTTGATTGTCCAGGGAGGAGATGCAATGAAAACATCATTACATCTTATTCTTAATGCATCTCTTCAGGAGGGTATATTCCCAACTGCCTTAAAGCAGGCAATAGTAAAACCAATTTTGAAAAAACCCTCTCTTGATCCGCTGTTGAGAAACAATTATAGACCAGTTTCCTTGCTACCATTTTTGGGCAAGGTGATCAAGAGAGCGGTTGCCTTTCAACTCCAGGCTGTCTTGGAGGAAACCGATTATCTGGGCCCATTTCAAACTGGCTTCAGGCGGGATATGGAGTTGAGACTGCTATGGTCGCCTTAGTCGATGATCTCCGTCTGACCACTGACAGGGGTAGCGTAACCCTGTTAGTGCTCATGGACATCTCAGCGGCTTTCGATACCATCAACCATGGAATCCTTCTGGAACGCCTGAGAGAATTGGGTATCAGGGGCACTGCGCTCCAGTGGTTCCAGTCCTATCTCTTGGGTTGGTTCCAGATGGTGAGGCTGGGGGACAGTTGCTCTCGTAAAAGAGAGCTTACATCGGGCGTCCCTCAGGGTGCCATTATGTCCCCCATGCTGTTTAACATTTACATGAAGCCGCTGGGAGAGATCATCCGGAAGCATGGAGCTCGGTGTTATCAATATAAAGCCCTATATGGCTTGGGCCCGAGCTACTTGAAGGAGCGCCTCCTCCCACACAATCCGCCCCGCACTCTCAGAACAACAGGGAAACATCTGTTAGAGTGCCCGAGAGTGAGATTAACAACAACTCACAAAAGATCATTTGCGACAACAGCACCGACTCTCTGGAACAATCTCCCTGATGAAATCCGGGTCTGCCCTACCTTGGATGCCTTCAAGAAGGCTTTGAAGACATATTTATTTAGGCTAGCATACCCGTCTGACTCCTTGTAGATATCATTCCTGATAGAAGTTTATTTTATGGACTGATAGATTTTATGGTTGTATTTTTATTATGCTATTGATATATGAAGATTTTATATTTTGTAAATTGAATGTAACTGTGTTTTGATGTAAACCGCTTTGATCGCTGGAAAAGCGGTATATAAATAAAGCTTTATTATTATTATTATTATTATTATTATATTATTATTATTAAAATGCTGTTTGAAAACACTGAAATTCTGGACCATGCTAACAACTATCAGGTCAGAATGCACAGGGAAGCCATTGAAATCCACAAACACCTGAAGAACAGGAAGGAAGAAACCCTTAAAGTAAACAAAGTTTGGCTACCAGTCCTGCAAAACACCAAAATTAAGACGCAGCAAATGCAAATGAAAATCATCCAGGGTTAGGGGTTTTCCCAGCAGACAATGGATCTCTAATTAAACAGACACAAGTCCTCCTAGTATATCCTCCCACCTTGAGGCCTTGCCATTCAGCAACAGAACAATATATAGATTAACATGTAAATCACTCCTCCCAACCCAGAGTTGTCAGGACCACGGTAAACAGGTCTGATAAAATGACATGGATGTGGCCACTAGGGGGAGCTGTTGTGGAAGTTATTTACAGTTATATGTGTCAGCATTTAAACAGTGCATCATTGGAATGCTGATGCAACTGTCAATTGCCGTTCTCAACTGTCACTGAGGGAGAGTGAGACAGTTGGTTCTTCAGAGAGAGTGTGTCAGTTATGAAAGTTGGTGTTAAAGTAACTGTCTCTCTGTTTTTGTTGTTGTTATGGTTGTTTGGTTGGCAAAGTAACTTATTTCTTAAAGCCCTCATGTAGAGTGAAGGCTTGAAGTGCTCTTGTCATTATTTCTCAAGGCGGGAGCTTAAGGCCGTTTGCAGTGGTGAAGGAATATTTTCCTTCTTGGCCTGAATACCTTTGCAGACATCTCTTCAGATTCCTTCTCCCTTGTGTCCTGTTGACGTGGTTCAACTCTGTAGGTGGTCATGGTGGACACAGGGCGTCTTTCCACGCCCTAACAAGGGTTATGGGCCCAGTAGCCGTGTGGACAATGCTAAAGAAGCTGTGGGAGATTTAGTTCTGCAATTGGTGAGCTGTGTTTGGATTACTAGAGGGCTGAAGAGAAAAATCCTGGAGAGGAGTGTGTTAAGTGCTGTCTGCTCACGGACTCTGTCGTTATCAGTTTGTTTTTGAAGTTTATTCTTGTTTGGCAGCCTGCCCAGACTGTTATCAGTATCGAAGTGTTTGCAGCTGTTTAAGTTGCAGACTCAGTGCAAACATGGAAGTGGCTGTCAAGTTTGAGAAACTATCTGAGAAGAATTATGCTTCATGGAAAATGTATATGCAAGCTTTACTGGTAAAGCAGGACTTATGGGACTATGTAAAGAAACAACCAGATCCTACTGATGAAGACCAGCTAGCTGGTGATGAAAAAACTAGAGCAACAATTGTTTTAGCAATAGAGCCAAGCCAGCTAAATCATATTAGAAATAAGTGGTCAGTGTTTGAAGCTTGGAAAGCTCTTGAGGCTGTTAACCAACCAGCTGGAGCCTTGTCTAAAATGCTGTGCAGCAGAAGGCTATATTGTTGTAAACAGCAGGAAGGCAAATCTGTGATTGTACACTTAGAAAAGATGCAAGAAACTTCGGAGAGTGCAGCGAGTGTGACATCCAGATTGCGGAAACCCAGAAATCCCATATACTACTTAGTAGTTTAAGCAGAAACTGGGAGTTTTTGATGTGCAATCTCCAGGGAGTAGCCGAAGCTGATTTAACTGTGGACCTTGTGGCATCCAGAATACTGGAAGAAGTATAGAGGAGAGAATCTGAGGAGAGCTTCAAGGGTGCGACTAGCTGGAGGTGACAACAAACCAACCAACCTATGTCCTTGCCTGAGGAGGGGAGTGCTGCTGTCTGCAGGATACGGAGATGGTTTTCCTGTGGGGAGACCGGATATTTGATGTAGAACAGCCCGAAAGTCTCTGCAGCAAAGAAAGGACAAAACTCACAAAAGAAAAGGAGAGATAAGCCTCTCGGTGGGAGGGGGTTTGCTACTGCTGTGGAAGGAGTTGTAAGTGAGAAGGAAGACCACTCTGTTTGGATTTTGGACAGTGGGTGTTTTCACCACATGACCCCTAATAGGGAAAAACTACAACACCCTAAGTCAGCACCAGTGGACACTGTGGTATTTGCAAATGGTGAATCTGACTGTGTAGAGGTACAAGGGTCTGTATTAATCCTAGGTTTAAAAAAGGTATTCCATAATGTTTTGTGTGCACCAAAGTTGCAAAATAACCTTGTAAGTGTGGCATCTCTTACTGATGATGGATATGAAATCCTTTTCAGAAAAAATGAGGAGATTATATCCAAGGAAGGAGCAATGTGCGATAAAGCCTTAAAGAAAAATCACACTTACCACATGGTGGAACAGGTGTAGTGTGGGAAAGTAACAAACAAACCACTGCATGATGGGTGTACTCTTTACTTCCATAGAGTTATGGGCCACATAAGCTTTAAAGGTTTGAAAAATCTAGAAAAGATTTGCCCAGAGTTCAGAGCAGAGGGCTGTAATAGTTACCTTGACTGTGCTGTGTGCTAAAAGGTCAAAGTCAAGGCTTACCCCGTGGCGAAGGTGAGTAAATGCATTACCCAGAGGCCTTTTCAGGTGGTACATGCAGACTTATCAGGGCCACATCAAGTAAAGAGTTTAGGGGGATGCAAATTTACCCTACTAATTGTAGACAGGCATACCCGATTTACATTTGCGACGATGCTCAAAACCAAAAGTGAGGCTGCTGACATGATCAAAAGATGGGTTAATTCTATTGAAAGGGAGTTTCCCTACAAGGTTGGCACTATTGTGACAGACAGAGGTGGGGAATTTCTTTGTAATAACTTGCAGCAGTGGTTTGGGCAGAAAGGAATCCAACACAAATCTCCAAATCCTGCGTAAGATGGTTTGGCTGAATGCACGATTGGTATGTTGGAAGATTCTGGAGCACCAGCAAATTTGTGGGGAGAAACCACAAGAACTGCTTGTCACATTATGAACAGGTCATGGTGCAGTGTGATAAACCAAACTACTTATTTTTTGTTGTATGGTAGAGCACCGAACCTAAAGTACTTAAGGGTTTTTGGACAATTTGCCTCAGTGTACATTCTACCTCAATTTAGGAAAAAGAATGAGCCCAAGAGCCAAAGGCTGCGTTTTGTGGGCTATGAGGGAAACAAGTACAGGTTCTTGATGAATGGTGGAAGGATCCTTTATTCACTTCAGTGGACACACGACCACAAACAGAGACACAAACACACATTGAGAATCCAAAGCAAGAGACTGTAAACGAAGAGCAGGTTGAGGCTCATAATCAAGACACTCAGGCCAGTGTTAGTGGCAATGGCACTGAGGGTGGTGAAGGCACATTCCTGATTCCCATGAGGTCTCAAAAGGGCAAGTTTTTTGTGGTGAAACAGGCACAGGCCTCTTCTGTAGTAGCAGTCAGGAAAACTGTGAACACCCAAGAAAAGCTCAGAAAGTCATGCACTGAGCAGGAGGGGGTAAAAAGAGCCAGAGACCAGGTGTATGTGGCAAAGTATAGCCAGAATGTTTTGATGGTTTGGCCAGACCTGGAGGGCAAAATAAGATGAAGAATGATAGCACCAGGGAGGACAGAGCCAGGAGTGTGGCTGGCATGGGCTATCAAGAAGCAAGCAAAGGTTTGTGCATTGCAACCAAAGATCAACAGAGGATCAGACTGGGGCAAGGAAAGTTGGCACAGAGATCCAGAGAGAGGTTTACTGAACACCAGGCAGGCTCCCAAGGCAGGAGGATCTGGAGTGGCAGAAACCAGGACAGAGGTTTCAAGGTGTGCCGGAGACTGGATGTGCCAGTGAGAGCCAGATGCTGGACCTTGACAGGTGTGGAGTCAGAGATGGATGGATTGGAACACAGGTCCACAGCATCTAGACAGTTGGCAGAAAGTCTAGGGGAGCACTGTGGCACTGCAACTGGTGTGAACAGGAGTTCACAGGTATGCTGGAGGCATGGCAGAGTTTTGGACTCTGGAGATGTAGGATTTAGTAGTTTGTGGGGTGATACTAAAAGTCAGAAGGCTTGTGCAGAATGGGGAGCTTAGGCTGCAGCATGTTGGTTCTGGGAACAACATGGCAAACATTGCACATAGCAGACACCTGTGGGGTGTCACACGTGGGTGGCTAGCAGGAATGGTACACACACAATCAGGACTACATAACACATGACACAAATGCAAGAACACATGTGACACATCACATGTCATTTTGCAGGGGATTGTCAGGACCATGGTAAACAGGTCTGATAAAATAACATGGATGTGGCCACTAGGGGGAGCTGTTGTGGAAGTTATTTACAGCTCTAGTGGCAGTTATATGTGTCAACATTTAAACAGTGCATCATTGGAATGTTGATGCAACTGTCAACTGTCGTTCTCAACTGTCACTGAGGGAGAGTGAGACAGTTGGATTATGGAATGTTGATGCTGTCAGTCCTTCTGAGAGTGTCAGTTATGACAGTTGGTGTTAGAGTAACTGCCTCTCTGTTTTTGTTGTTGTTATGGTTGTTTGGTTGACAAAGTAACTTATTTATTAAAGCCCTCATGTAGAGTGAAGGCTTGAAGTGCTCTTGTCGTTATTTCTCAAGGCGGGAGCTTAAGGCCGTTTGCAGTGGTGAAGGAATATTTTCCTTCTTGGCCTGAATACCTTTGCAGACATCTCTTCAGATTCCTTCTCCCTGGCATCCTGTTGACGTGGTTCAACTCTGTAGGTGGTCATGGTGGACACAGCGTGTCTTTCCACGCCCTAACAAGAGTCACACAGTGTATATACACACACACACACACACACCACTCTCTTCCATGACAGCATTCTCTGAAGATGCCAGCCACAGATGGCAGTGAAGCATTAGGAATCAACTCTTCTAGAACATGGCCACATAGCCCGAAAAACCCACAAAAAACTATGGATGTCAGCCATGAAAGCATTCAAATTCACATTGTTTAAAGAGCGTTTGCCTTTGCCTTCCTCTGAGACTGAGAGATTGTGACTTGCGCAAGGTCATCCTCAGGCATTTGGGATTTAAACCCTGGTCTCCAGACTCATAATTTAATGCTCAAATCACTACACCAAGCTGGTGGTCATATAAATCTCATTTTTGCTTAAATGAGGATTCCAAAGCTGTGATCCTGCATTGGGGTAGCATAAATCTCCGCATGCAGAATTATGGATTAATTGCGCTATGCAAGAGTTGGGGCAACACTGCTGAGCAACATTGCTTTTTAATTATTTATTTAAGAACATTTTACAGCACTGTTATTAAAAAAAAACACAAAGCAGTATACAATGGAAACAGATGGTATTAAATGAACAGTTTAATAAAACAGTGAAAAAAAAATCAATTAAAAACAAGTAATTAAAATTATTGCTAACACCAATAATAATTGAAAAAAAATTGGGAAGGAGCCTGGGCAAGAACAAAAAGACCATTAGTTGCCAGAAGCTAAGCCAAAATGTTCAATTCTAAAGAGTAAAACTGCCAAACTAATGCAAACATGGTAAGTCTGCAGAAGGATTTGGACATTTGACACTATAGAAGAGGCTTCTGTGGAGAAGATGCCCATATGTAATAATAATAATAATAATAATACAATTACAGTGGTACCCCGGGTTACGAAATTAATTCGTTCCGCGGCGCCCTTCGTAACCCGAAATCTTTCACAACCCGAAAAAGCCATAGGCGCTAGCGCTGGAAGCCGCGATTTCGTGCGAAAAAGCGCCGAAAAGCACCAATTTTTTTTTTCGTAAGCCGAAAAAAAAAAAGTAACCCGGAACAGTTTTTTCCTATGGATTTTTTTCATATCCCGGAAATTTCGTAACGCGGTGCTTTCGTATCCCGGGGTACCACTGTAATGCATTTTAATTAGAATGTATACTATGAAGCTTCAAAAAAGCAAATTAATATAAAATATATTATGAAAAATAATGGTGTAAACTAAACAACGTTGACTAGGAAGTAAAATGCATATTAATAATAATTTAATAATTTGTTTTATTTATATACAGTGGTGCCTCGGGATACGAAATGATCACGTTACGAAATTTCCGGGATACGAAAAAGTCGGATTGGCAAAAACTGTTTCGGGTTACGAAATATTTTTCGGGTTACGAAATTCATTTCGGCGCGAAATTCAAATGCTGCTATAGGCTTTCCAGTGCTAATGGAGTATTTCGGGTTACGAAATTTTCGGGTTACGAAAGGAATGGCGGAACGAATTAATTTCGTAACCCGAGGCACCACTGTACCGCTATTCCAAAGATCATAGCGGTGAACAGCAAGTAAGCTAATTAGCAAGTAAGCTAATTTGCCCCCAACAGTCTGGGTACTCATTTTAGCGACCTCGGAAGGATGCAAGCCTGAGTCGAGCTTGGGCCCTTTATGCTGGTCTTGAACTCGCAACCTTGTGGTCTTGAGTGAATGGCTGCAGTACAGGCATTTAACCACTGCGCCACCAGGGCTCCATTGTGCAAGACTATACCACAATGATGTGAACTTTCAATAAAATGTAATGCACAGTGATTTCTCTGCAAACTATCGACTTAAAATTCTCTCAAATATGTTACTTGGTAAAGCCAAGAGTATGAAATTTGCTTTCTCTAATGAAGCATTGAATGCCTGGATGGTGTCAGCATGGGTGTAAAAATTGCAAATGAATTTTCACACAAAACAAGAGATACACCAAAGGTGAGTCCCACAGCATCCAAAGTCTACCTGCATGGAAAGACTCCCTTGTACATGAACAATGTTTTAATAAATTTGTGAAGCGTTCATGTCAGGCAGTTGTAGGATACTATCATATCCTTTTATATGGATGCCTAACCTGATTTTTTAAAATGCTTAGCTGCAGTGCTAGAAATGTGGAGACTGAAGGAAAACTTCATTTGGGGGACAGAATTCATTTTTGGAGGCAATGCACTCTTGCTTCTTGTCACTGTATCCCAGTGTCTACATGACTGATCAAGTCTGATGGCACCACACTCACAACTCCACTTCTATAAACTTGAGCTATATGTGGATATTCCTCATGAGACAAAAAATGTCCTACTGCCTCCATAGGGGAACTTAACCTCTGACAGATTTCAGCCAGAATCTTCCTAATTTACAACTACTTTGGTCGTATTCCACTTTGGACATATTGATTCAAGGAACACACATAAGCCACTATTTTCAGTATATATTTGAGTGAAGCCTAGTTCTACTGCACTTTGACTAAAAGAGAGTCACACAATAACATTGGGGGTCCAAAGGAACAAACATGTCCCAGGGTCACTGTGACCAACCAAATGCTCCCTGCTCCCATTTCCATTCTTGTTTGTAGTGTGTCCATCCAGATTAGAATGTAAAATCCTTGGGGTAGGAACCTGTCGAAATGATGTATTGCTATGCACACCTATGACATTTGTGTAAATAATTAACAACAGCAACAGTAATTAATGGGCCTGGACAGCCCCTGTTGCTTGACATTGCTGCTAGCTAAGTGCCTGCCCTTCTACAATGTTTTACAGGGAACTCATCAACAATGCTGAAAACCAAATGGTAAGGAAAGAAAGGGATGGAGCTGCTTCTTTAAAAAAACAACAAAAACTGCTAATTAAAATGGAAATAATGTTTTTGTTTTAGCTTTAATGTTTTATCATGATAGAATAAAGAAATAAAAATAAAATTCAACCTAACTCCAAATGTAGAAGAAACCCTCCAGGTTGTGTCACAAAGTGGCCCAAGAATGTGATTGCTGTTAATAAGCAGAATTTGTAAATGGGGTTGCCAGAGTGAAAACCAGAGCAAAAAAAACTGTACCAGAATAGAAAACCTGTACCTTTAATTGTGGAGAAGAGGGATTTCAAGCAGGTGTTGCTTGTTAACTGGCTGAAATTCATTCTTCTACACAAACATTAAAGGCATAGAAAACATCTCCAGTTTTCAGTCTGGCAACCCTACTTGCGTTACTCTTTTGGACATGGCTCCACACAAATTTGGGGGGATCCTGGGAGTTGAAGTCCAAAACAGTTACTGTTCCAAACTCTGAAACTAAGAGTTCCTTTTTTACCTTCACAGGTATAGGGATGGCTTGAGAGAGCTGGGGAATTGAGAAATATGTATTTGTTTATTTGTTACACCTATGCCCCCACCTTAGAGCTAGTTGTAATCAGAATTACAGTAGGGCAGGGGGAGCTAGGGGTCATTCTGTGTATTTTTACAAATATATCTATGTCCTGGTTCATTTCACAGGATCTCAGAACAGGATACAGATAGAATCAAAATGTAAAGACCAATTTAAATGTAAATCAATGAGGAATTATCTAAACATAGTCTAAAATATATTAAACAATGTAAATAATGTAACAATTAAAACTATGTAATTGGTTATTGTTTTAGATTATTCCTAATTGTTTTAAATTTAAAATTTAATATTAGAACAGATTAAAAACCCTGTACAAATTTAGGCAAAATTCTTAAATCCCAAAGATTTTGATTTAAAAATATTTTAATTGGCACTGGAGAGAACCCAATGTTGAAATCAATTGAGCCTTCTGTACTGAGGGAATTCTGTAAATAGGACCCACAGCAGAGAACACCCCATTCCATGCCCTTACACAATGTACTGCTCTTATTAGTGCATAAAGATCTAGTTTATCTTCCATAATCCATAGACATAGAAGTGTTAGTCTGGAAAATCTGTGTTCTGTGTTCTTCTGTGGGTGAGTAGCTGTTTGGGATTTGGAGGCTGTCTGTAGGCCACCAAGAGCCCTTAAGAGGACAGCATTATTGTCCAGAATAAGTTGTAGTTCACTGATGATATCTCTGAGTTGTCTCATTTGGGGGCTGGATGTTATCACTAGTGGGGTCCTGTCATTTTCTGAACTTGTCACCTCATCTCCACATCCACCAAATTTTGCATTCCTATGGACATCTTCAAATACAGACTGCTCTATAGGTCTGTCCGTGGGCTTTCCACTCCACCACATACATCTGAAGAAGTAGGCTCAAGTTCTATGATTCTATGAAAGCTCATGCTACCAACTTCTATCTTTCACTTAGTCTCAAAGATGCTGCAAGATCTCTTTCCATAATCCATATTGTCCTTGTGAAATATCAATTCTTCACTAGATGGCAGCATTTCATAGCTGTATACATTTGAGCAGATTTCACGGGACAAAAAATTGTCAAAGAGGACAACAACTCTGTGGATTATCCAGGTTACTTATTCTGTTGTCAGTGTTGTTACTTTAGCTAGAAGCTCAGGCAGCCACAACTCTGTTACTCTGGTTGTTTAGAGATCCTCTGTCATATCTTGACAAAGTTGCACATGTTTAATTTGAAGGGGATGAATGGGCAGGCTGATAACAACTGGGACATTAGGCACAACATCCTGTCAGTGATACATGCAGGCATAAGTGTGGAGTGATTTTTTGGGACAATTTGTAACAGTCATATCCAGCTAATGCCAGAGTATATGGACTTGTGCATGTGGTACTATTGTACATGTTGTGGTGCATTAATGCACGGTGAGTGGAGGCAGTCTGTTGGCAAGTAAAAGTCTGACACCAAGAACTCTGGAAGGGGCAACATTATTGTGCAGAATAGGTTGTAGTTCACTGATGAAACCTCTGAATGGTCTCAGTTGGGAGCTGTATGTCACCACTAGTGGGGTTCTGGGGTTCTGATGGCAGCGTACATGGACACTGAATTATGAATTTTGGTTTCACTTTTCCAAGGGTCATGCAGTGGTGGTCAGGAAAGTCAGACAAAGGATTTTATTGCACTGCCTCCGGTGGTGTTAGGCTGATTTTATCACACTGACTTTTATCTCAAAATGGCTTCTTGTTGTGCTGAATTCGGGCCCATTAAGTCACTTCATTGAGCACTATTTTCTTGAAATATGCAAGAGCGGAACAACAGCAGCAAAAACAACAGCAACAACACAGTGATTCATGTCAATCAAATTGCTCTAGATAGGATCACAATTATATAATTACAGATAGGACAATTACAAAAAGTGACACTACTTGGTACATGTCTCCACAATAATACCACACTGATACCTAGGTTCTTGGATAGACTCCACATCACATACAGTATAGTCTTTATGTATGTGCAAGCATCACAGTTATGATTCTATGCTTTTGATTCCCCAAGTCTCCACTTACTGGGCAGCTACTGCTGTGATCAACAGTGGTCTTTTGCTCAGTTGCTTAGGAAGGAGCTGGCTGCTGCTTTCATACTCTTCTGTGGGTGATCCCCATTCCAACAGAAAGAAACAGGGTTCCTGTCACAATTCCCCCTTGTACCAGAGATTGCTTGTGTGAGGCAGGTGGTGGTAATGATAGCCAGCTGCTTCCTGAATGACAGGGAAATGGACCCTTGTTGATCACAATAGCTACTGCTTGGTAAGTAAGAACAGGGGCTATACAAACTATGGGGCTATGTAGAGATTGTGAACATGTAACAGTCACCATTGCATAAATCTAAGTATTGCATTTGTGATACAGGATAGTAATAATTGTAGTAAAAGTAGCAGCATTCTAAACAGAAAATAAATGTTGACCAAGATCCCACCTCAATACATAGCTACACTCCACCTCCCATCCTGACCTCCCCAAGCTGTCTTTAAAATCCAGAAAACCATACCTAGGGATGGAGTTCTGAAGTGATGGTGAGTGGGGCATCTAAGGATGATGTGTTGAATCTGCTCCCATCAGCAAGTGGTGGTGTGACAAGCAAAAACTCCTGTGGGTTCTTGTTACAACACCTTGTTGCACTGTGGCTTGCTGGTAGAAAGGCCTGGATGTGTCTTCTTTCAGTGCTCTGTTTGCCAGCTCTGAAAGACACATTCTCTCATGGAGACTGCCTGGGCACTTGCAGTCATGGCAGTGGTGCCATTGTTCTAAATGAGATTATGAAAAAGTAACAGTCTAATAGGATGCCAGCTGTTATCTTCCACATTAAGTCTATGGGAAGATAGGGTGTTAAATCTATGGCTTGTATCTCACTGGTTATCCAAACTAGATCAATGGAAGTTACGTAAGGACTGACTTTCCATTCAACAGTTGATTCAAAGGATCTACTCCAGTTGGGACTACTAATAGGATTCAGGCCTTTAACTCCCAGACATTCTTTTTCTGTTCCCAGGTGTGCAGTTACTGGTGGTGGTGGGATAAATGAAGGCAGTGCTCTCCCAAGTAGGAATTCTTACCCATGAAATTTTCATTCTGTCTCCAAATTTTTAGCATTGCAGAGTGTGAGACATAGAACATCATTCATACTTAGAAATTTTGTATTTGCTGTGTTGGTTCTCCCTTGGTAACTTTGCCTGGTCCTTTTCTTTGGATACCCAAACACTCTTTCTAAATATTCAGTTGAAGTTTTAAGTTATTCAACAGTATAAATTAGGGCACTGAAGGAAATTCTTGAGGGATGGAAGAATTCTTTTTTGAGAGGGTTGGGGGGGATGCCTTTATTTTATCCTGCAATCCTCAATCAGGAAAATAAGCATTACTATATAGCATTTTAGTTGTTCTTTCTTGTGCTTATATCCTAAAATGAAAACCGTATTCACTGCAGCACAAATATTTCTTAAGAATATGTGTTCTTAAAATTGCTAAATACAATATTATGTGTATATTTTAGCTGGTGGGATACCGTGTCGTCCACATGCACTAGGTGGCACAAATGCATCAGGAAGACCTTACATTTTGAACACTTTTTCACTTGGGCCTTTTTTCTTATAGCCATTGTAAATGTGCCAAAGGTTAACTTCTAATGTATTTCAGTTATATTTAAGGCTCTGTTGTGGAGGGGAAACCCAAACTGCCTGTGATATACATACACAGGTTCCCTTGCTCATATTTTATAAACTGTATGCGATTTCTAGATTACAGTGAAAGTTCCTTTCAAGGCATGAGAAAGTATCTACAGCTGATCTCACTGCATGCTGACTTGGCTATTGAACTGATGGATATTTGTCCCAGAGGTCATTCAAGAGCCAGCTATTGGGCATGCTTTGCTGCTGATACTGTTGCTGGCCAGAGAACAAACTAGCCATGAAGCTAAACATGTCACTTAAAGAGAGCCATTAAGTCCATAAGAGCTCTGATGCATCAGACCAATGGCCTACTGAGCTTTGATAAGGGAAAAACTGCAATACATAGCTGTAGTGCCCAATGCCCAATATACAGTATATAATCAGAATGCATGACATTGCAATTACACACTGTGCACCTCCATTTCCTCCACTGTTTTCCTCCATACATCTGTTGCACTCTGACAAATAATTCACCTCACATGCTACCGAGAATACTTAACCCTTCTAGGTATTTAATTTATTTATTATACTTTGCCTCCTCAAAGTTCTACCCTGACAGCATTTATAAAATAAAGGTGGGTTCTAGACCACCAAAAAGTACGTGCTTGGCACGTACTAGGGTTAGAAAGGGGCGTCCTTTCTGGACGTCCCTAACCCTAGTACGTGCCAAGCATGTACAAAATGGCAGTGCCCATTCTACATGGGCACTGCCATTTTGATGTAGCGGGTGCTTAGCGTCTGCACGTCACAGCGTGGAAATGATGCCACAAGTGCGCCATTGGCGCCTTGCGGCGTCATTTCTGCACCGTAAAAGAACCTGCTTTTAGCGGGTTCTTTTTGCTGTGCTAGGGAATCGCGCGGTTTGTCTGCTGCAGTTCCCTGACTCAGCAAACACTGGCACCAGCCAAAGTGACCCTGGGCTCTCAAAGGCTATATTAGTAGAGCACAATCTGAGCAAGCCAGTAAGGTTTCAAAAATGGCTTCAATGGAAAATGGATCTATCATCTGAAAGTTCATATTTTCTGTTCTGTCCCCTATGTTATTTAACATCTACATGAAACCGCTGGGAGAGGTCATCTGAAGCTTTGGAGTGTGGTGTCACCATTATTCAGATGACACACAACTCTATCTCTCCTTCTCATCTGATTCCAAGCAAGTCATCTCTGCACTGAACCAGTGTCTGAGGTCAGTAATGGACTGGATGAGGGCAAATAAATTGAAGCTTAATCCAGACAAGACAGAGGTGCTCCTGGTCAGTCGATAGGGCAGATCAGTGAATAGGGATGATGCCTGTGATGGATGGGGTTATACGCCCTGTGAAATCTCAGGCTCGCAGATTGGGTGTTCTCCTGGACTTTACTCTGAGCCTGGATGCCCAAGTCTCAGCAGTGGCCAGGAGTGCATTCGCACAGCTAAAACTAGCATGCCAGCTGTGCCCATTCCTTGAGATGTCAGATCTAGCTACAGTGACACATGCCTTGATTACATCCCATTTGGATTACTGTAACACACTCTATGTGGGGCTGCCTTTGGAAACTGTTCAAAAACTTCACTGGGTGCAAAACACCGCAGTGAGAATACTGACTGGGGCCAGTTATAGGGAGCATATACCTCCCTTGCTAAAACAGCTTCACTGGCTAACAGTTTGTTTTTGAGCACAATTCAAAATGCTGGTCATGACCTATAAAGCCATACATGGCCTAGGTCCATTCTATTTAAGAGACCGTATCTCTCCATATGAACCTGCTAGAGCCCTAAGATCCTCAGAAGAAGGCTTTCTCTGGGTCCCGCCACCATCACAGGTTCGCCTGGTGAGGATACGACAGCGCTTTCTTGGTGGCTGCTCCTGTCCTCTGGAATGCCCTTCCATGAGAAGAAAGGCTGCCCCCCTCCCTGCTGGCCTTTCATAGGCAAGCAAAAGTGGTTTTATATGGGGTGTTTGTTATATGGGGTGGGTATTGTGGGTTTATTGTGGTTCTAATGTGCCAATTTAGGTATTATAACATCCGGAGGCATCCCAGATCTAGAACTTAAGCCAGAAGAGGTAAGCCATCTTATTTGCCCAAGCAATAAGCTCCAACTATGCTTGGTAAACTGCACTGTTACTAGTCTAATTGTGATGATCCCAGCTTCCCCATCCATATCATGGTAGCAATTCAAATGGGCATCGTGTAACCAGATAGTACATGTGAAGAACTCAGAGAAACCAACAACAGGAGCTGTAATTCATCCTTTACACTTAACTAATGACTTGTGGAAGGGAGGAACATCTCTGCCATCAATGTGATGGATTTCCCTTGGAAATTGACCTCAGTGGCAAACACTTTTGAAAGCAATACTTGCGACCAGACCAGCTCAGAGCCCTCTACAGCAGGAGGAATCATGAGGACTCATGGGGGTGTGGGCAGGGAGGATGGACGAGAGAAATGGTCTCCAAGATAAAATATTTCTCCCAGATTGTGAGGGGGACACAAATGCAAACACATGATTTCTAGTACTCTCCCTGTCCTCCCACCTAGGCTACCACCCTGCATATGTATGTGTCAGGGCTTTGAATTGTCTTTGCATCCTTGCTTTCCCATGGCATCAGGCCAAGAAAGAAGATCCTGAGTTAGGCCATGATGGGAATCGGGAGGGAAAAGGTCAGCCATTCTTGTTTCACAAAGGCAACAGCATCAATCAGCTGTCAAGTCATGAACTGAAGGTGTCAGCAGCTAAAGAATGTCTGAAACAGATCATCATAAACACTCAAACAGTTCAATCCTTTTTTTTTTTTTAATGTAGGGGTAAAATTATGTGGGAGAGAAACCTCTCTGGCTCTTCCATCAGGTCTGCATGAAAACTGTCATCTTTCAGCCTCCCCATTTGATAAAGAGCCTTCCCACTTCAGTGAAAACAATGCATTAGGGAGCTGGCTTTTTTGAAAGCACCGTTGTCCTAATGTTTGCTTTCCAGTTAGAAATCCCCCCCCCCCCCAAAAAAAAAAAAGTAGGTGAAAGAGAGGGAAAGGACACAGGACAAAGTTCCCCAACCCAATTTCCTCAAAATGTGTTGAACTGTAACTCTCATCGTTATCAGTCCTGGGCTAGGAAGTAAGTATCTATGCACAATGTAGTCACATGCCCAGAATCCTGCTGGTACACTATACTGAAGTAACAACAATGTTGTAGGTGTTGTCAGCTAGAGTAAAAAGGCCATAACTGTAGTGGCTGTGACTGTGAAGAAAGTAAATAATGAGAGCAATAGGCATTTTGGAACTGGCAGATAATGGCTGCTTTCACATGCATATTTCATAGAATTCCAGCCAGTATGTGTTTATGTGTTTTAATTGTTTTAAATTAATATTTTAATTGGATTAATTGTTTAATGCTATTAAAACTTTTGTACCACAGACTGCGTTAGCTGTTTGTTTAACTTATATTGCAAGCTGCTTTGGGTCTCATATTGGACCGCCTGAGGGGGTTAGGTATCGGGGGCACTGCTTTGCAGTGGTTCCGGTCCTTCCTCTCGGGTTGGTCCCAGAGGGTGCTGTGCGGGGACTGTAGCTCCAGTAAGAGGAACCTCATTTGTGGGGTTCCTCAGGGGGCTATTCTGTCCCCGATGTTATTCAACATCTATATGAAGCCGCTGGGTGAGATAATACGGAGTTATGGTGCTGGGTGTTATCAGTACGCTGATGACACCCAAATCTATTTCTCCATGTCTCGTTCGTCGGCCTTGAATTCCAATGGCATCTCTTCTCTCAATGAATGTCTTCAAGTGGTAAAGGGCTGGATGAGGAAAAACAGATTGAAACTGATTTCAGATAAGACGGAGGTGCTCATGGTAGCGGCCCCGAAACCAAGAATTGGGTTGCAACCTCCAGTCCTGGATGGGGTCACACTCTCCTCCAGTAACTGTGTTCGCAGTCTGGGGGTGCTCCTTGACTCGTCGCTCCTGATGACAAATCAGGTAAATGCGACGGTCAGGAGCGCCTGCTATCAGCTTCGGCTGATACGCCAGCTGCGCCCTTTTCTGGAAGTAAGGGATCTCGAAACTGTTGTGCACGCACTGGTAACCTCACGCCTGGACTTCTGTAATGCACTCTACTTGGGGCTACCCTTGTGCTTGGTTCGGAAGCTTCAGCTGGTACAAAATATGGCAGCCAGGCTTGTTTCTGGTACATCTAGGAGGGACCACATTACTCCGGTTCTGAGGTCCCTCCACTGGCTGCCTATTAGCTTCCGGGCCCGGTACAAGGTGTTGGTTATTACCTTTAAAGCCCTAAATGGCTTGGGTCCAAGCTATCTCAGGGACCGCCTCCTCCCGTATAATCCTCCCCGCGCTCTCCGGTCCTCTGGGAGGAATTTACTGCAGCCTCTAAAATCTAGGCTTGCGGCGACCTCCCAGAGGGCGTTCTCTGCTGTCGCCTCCAAACTCTGGAACGACCTGCCGGATGAGATCCGTCAGTTGACATCATTAGACAGCTTTAAAAAAGCTGTTAAGACGGATCTCTTCCGGCAGGCCTTTCCAGATTAACCATCCCGGCCCGGGCTCCCTGATCCCCTCTTTCCTCTCGTGGCCCCATCTTTAGTGATGGTTGAGGATCTCCAGAGGGACACCAGGGTTTTTAGTTTGTTTTAATTATGTTTTATGCTTTGATATTGTGTTTTTAATCTGTCATATTTTTAAATACTTTCTTAAGGAAGGGAGGGATTATAATGTTCTTAATTTTATATCTTACTCTTGTTATATTTACTGTTGTCAACCGCCCGGATTGGTTCACCACAGGGCGGTATACAAATCATCATCATCATCATCATCATCATCATCATCATCATCATCATCATCAT
>NC_056522.1:40971050-41017451 GCF_019175285.1 Sceloporus undulatus | reverse complement strand
ATTGGGAGAAAGCAGGATATAAATCAAAACATCTTGTGAATGACATATGCAAGAATAAATCCACCTTACACCAATGTATATCTTTTTTTAGTCATTGTGGATGTTGATATTCTCTTCTACCCTCTGTAATGGCCTAAGCTCTCCTTGGACTCTCTCTATTGTGCTGTGATGGACCCTGCCATGGCCTTTCTGTTGCTAGTGGAGAGCAGAAAGGATCTGAGAAGTGTCTGGCTATGTCCCTGTAGCCAGATGTAGACTAATTACATCATCTGCTGAGACCTCTGGAGGACCCCAGCAGATTTCAATGGATGGTGGCCTTGGTCTGCATCTGGCTATAGGAACACAGACATTCTGACAAGCCCACTTCCAAGTGTGTGATTAGTTAATTGTTTGCGATCCATCCCCTTTCCACACACATCAAAGTGGCTTTCAAGAGCAATGTTTTGAAACTGGGAGTAATAGTATGCAGATTGGGTATCCCTTATCCAGCATTCAAAAATTCAAAATATTCCAAAATCCAAAATCATCCACATGGCTGGCTGAGAGAGTGACACCTTTGCTTTCTGATGGTTCAGTGTACACAAACTTTGTTTCATGCATGAAATTATTAAAATATTTTGTATAAAATTACTTTCAGGCTATGTGTATAAGGTGTATACAAAACATAAATGAATTCCATGTTCAGATTTGGATCCCATCTCCAAGTTATCTCACTATGTATATGCAAATATTCCAAAATCTAAAAAAATCCAAGATTCAAAACAATTCTGGTGCCAAGCATTTTGGATGAGGAGACTCAACTTATAGTTATTCCCAGTTTTTGAAAAATGGCCAGGCACAGCAATCAGGAACTGAAGACATGATCTCTCCATGGAAGTTATGGATGGTGACTTTCATGCACTTGGGGCAGTGCAGGGGAATGAATATGCTCTGGGGTTTATTCTGAACTTTACAGGTGCTATCACCAAATTAGGTTTAGCATCTCATATAACTCCTTTAAAATCTGAACTAAAACCCAGAAAGGATTCACCATCCCTCTGAAGTGGGAACCAACAGCATCAGACTCTGCTCCCTAGCTGTCCACTCCTGCTTGAGAAGGTTTTCTAAGAATATGTGCCTTTTAGGAGATACTCTCTAATGCAGTGGTTCCCAACCTGTGGGTCGAGACCCCTTTGGGGGTCAAATGACCATTTTATAGGGGTCACCTAAGACCATTGGAAAACACCTATTTAATTACAGTTATGAAGTAGCAATGAAAATAATTTCATGGGTTTGGGTCACCACAACATGAGGAACTGTACTAAAGGGTTGCGGCATTAGGAAGGTTGGGAACCACTGCTCTAATGGGTCCCAGGCACACTCAGCAAGCTGCTTTTCAAAGCCGGGAGCTTTCTGACTTTGAAAAGCAGTGCCTGGGATCCAGGATGCAGCTGAGCTGTACTCAGTTGGCAAAATTAAATATGAATTATGTGTGATAATTCCCACTTGCTCCTGCATCCCAGATGCATCCTGTTAGGGTGCATTTGGGTTAAAAGTCTGTGCAAGATTACCATGAAAACGCCTTAGTTTAACAGTAGCTTGAATGGGATTACTCTAGTTGGTGTTAACTAACTAGGTATTAGCCATGGAGTCTGCATTCATGGAATGTACATAACTATTGATCGGTGCATTGTATTTATTCACTGATACAGAAGAAAAAGACTCTATGGCATGTGTTACCCATTACACCATGGAATAATAGCATACTTTATAATTTTCCTAATTTGACAGTCCCAGTTAATCCTCGGTCATCCCACTTCTTCAGCTGCTTTTACAACATCCCAATTTCTCTCTTTTCCTCTCACTTTCCCATTTCTTTATTTCAGCTGCTGCAAACTGAGTCCAAAGCGCAAAAATAGTTTGCACTCATTGAACTCAGTAGGGTGGAGAGGGGAGAAGAAGTACCAGACTCTTGCCCTTCTCAGTAGGATCAAGCAAAAGAAAACTCTGGTAGCCTCTCTTAGCTTGTCTGTTCTTCCTCATTACTAACTTCTGCCATGTTGACCACACTCTGATGTTGCTTGGTTATGCATGCACTGCTTTTCATCTATAAAATGTTATAGGTTATTCAATAAATAGGTAGCTGCATAATCACTTACAGAATGCTGGTATTCAGCAGAGGGTTAACACTTCACAAGTAGGGTATAAGATCTTGCACAACAGGGCTGGGCAAACCCTTTCTTTTAAAGCAGGGGTAGAGACAGAATGCCTTGTGGGCCCCATGTGGCCCCTGGGCTTTTGTGGACCTACTTTAAGGGAGTTTCCTGTATTTTTATGGCTGAAGTGAGAAGCTGTCATGTGACCTGGCAAAGTTGTTTAAAATGATACAGGAGAAAAAAGGTGGTGATAGAGTTGCAAGCCTACACTGTGTCTCAGATATTACCCTGTTGTCAGTTAAAATGGTCTAGAGCAGCGGTTCTCAACCAATGGGCCACGACCCCTTGGGGGGTTGAACAACCCTTTCACAGGGGTCACCTAACACCATCGGAAAACACATATTTCTGATGGTCTTAGGAACCGAGACACATGATTGGGAGTCACCACAACATGAGGAACTGTATTAAAGGGTCACAGCATTAGGAAGGTTGAGAACCACTGGTCTAGAGGTATAGCAATGCAGGTAGAGGCCATTTCTTCTTGGCCATGTGAGGACCAGAGACAAAAAGGCAACAAAGGAGAGGCAATCAAATTTCAACTTCATTAGTAACAGAAAAGTAATTTCCCTTGAACTGGACGAACTGAACAAGGAGAACCAATTCAAATAGCTTCAGGAAAACAGGAATTTGGAGAGGGAGATGTGGAAGAGCCAAGAAGGGGAGGATGAGGATGAATGGAATAGAGCTAATATGAGTCAGAAAGGAGAATATAGGATTGGACTGCTCTCCTTCACCTTACCTTTCCATCAAGAGGATGCCTGGAGAGTTGAAACAAGGCACTGAATACGTATTAGCATTGGCACTGCAGCTGGAATTGGGCTCAGTTTGTAGGAGTTTTGTGAAACAAGGCCAAGCCAAATCTCTGCACAGAACAACCTTGCATTCAAAACTGTCTTGTCGCAACTGGCTCCTGTGGAGATAATTTAGCTACGATTTCCCCCACAGCTTAAACTGAAAAAACAGCAAGAGAGAGATTTGAAAATGAGTCACACCAGTGGAACTGATCTGGTGAGCCATGAGAGAAAGGAATCTCCGTAAGAAAATGTTTTTGGTTCTAGGTTTTTTGAGGAAGTTATCTAATCCTCTTGGCTTCATCTCTGCTCCCGTTTCCAGATTACATTTAAATATTTGATCTAAACCATAGCAATCAGAACAACTATGTGTTTATGCCTGCATATATATATATATATATATATATATATAATCGGTTGTTATTTTTTGTGACATCTGAAATGTCAGTTCTTAATGCTAGTGAATGAGGAGAGAAGCATCTCAGAGCCAAACAACATGTGAACCTATAATTATCTCTTTAGCAATATTTGAATTGAACTGTCATTTCAAGGGCCAAGAACCAAAGATATGATGCTAAGCAGTTTTTTTTTAAAAAATGTGTTAACCTTGTAAAAGTATAAGTAGCAGCTTAGGGGTTTGCTGGTGCTAGTGTTCAAAGCCAGGACATCAAGGTATGTGTTTGTGTGTGTGCCTTCAGGTCACCTGTTGGCTTGTGGCAACCCCATGGTTTTTATAAGGTTTTCTTAGGCAAGGAATACTCAGGAGTGGTTTTGCCAGTTCATTCTTCTGAAATATAGACTACAGCACCTGGTATTTGTTGGCAGTCTCCCATCCAAATACTAACCAGAGCTGTTCCCACTTAACTTTCAAGACCAGACAGGATCTGCTGTGCTTTTTCTCTGCAAGGAGTAGAGAAAGAGAATCAATGGCCGTGCTGCCTGGGGGATTCAGGGACTTGTAGACCAAAAAGAATAACATTCCTAAACTCTACGGTGACATCAGATTCTAGTATTATGAGACAGAAGCTCTGTTCAGGCCCCATTCAAGCATCAGCACACATTCTCCAACATGGGAGAGAAGGTTGTTTGGCACGATCCTCTCAATGATCTCTTTCCTCGCATGGAAAGCAACACATCTGAACAGGAGAAATTCCTGTTTTGTGGATGTCCTCCATGCAGGCAAGAACCTGGGAAAATAAGGGAATTTTGCTCTCCATGGGTGGAACGTCTTCTCTTCAGACATGTTGCTTTCTAAGTGAGGAAAGTGACAACAACAAGGTATCAGGCTAGGCACTTCCTTACTGCAAGAAAGTGTGGTAAGTAAATCTTGAACAGGGCTACGAAGAAAAGCATTTCTGTGTCCACCGTGCATAATTGTATACACTTCTGCATGATGCACATATTTGTTAATTTTAATAGTAAAGTGGGCCCTACCCCTTATGTGGAGATCCATTCCAGATCCCTCCACTTAAGGGGAAATCCGTATGTGCTGGTGCCCCATTAGAAGTAATCAGGTTCACGCCTATGGCGTGCACACACCATGGATGCACACCCTAGTACTTCTTCCAGGGTGCGTGAGGGGCTTTTCTGGCACGGCTTTCAGTAAAACATGGATGCACTGTAATATCTTGATAACATGAAGTACAATGCAGATGCTTTTTTTTTTTAAGGCAATCACTTTCTATTGGCACAGCTTCAGCAGTGATGACATTTGGGTATCTAGTAAGCAATACTGATGTATGGTCCTGTGCACTCTATGTAAAGTCTATTTCCCTTGGGAAGCTTTCAAATATGGGAGGAGAAGCTAGACACCTAGTGTTGTCTAACATAAATGTGTCATTTGGAAAAAAAACACATATTTTTCTAATAATAATAATAATAATAATAATAATAATAATAATTTATAGCCTGCCCAATCTCAAGGAATCCAGGCAGGTTACAGCAATAAAAATACATAGACAATACAATACAATACAATAGAGCAATGTAAGGCATAGTAATTCACAGCTAGGCCTGATGGAGTTGGGCCTGTCTTTTTCACTCCCTCCTGGGCCAGATAATGACAGCTGGCATGGAGGGAGGGCTCTTCTTCTTGAGGCAAGAATTTAATTTTAATTAATTTTAATTTAATTCTTCTCATTAAATTTAAGAGAAGAATAGGTGGACAGAGCGACGTAAGTCACAATAAATGGGGAGAGGAACTAGGTAGGGAAGGTCTGCTGGAAGAGATCTGTCTTAAGAGCCTTCTTAAAGGCTGTAATAGAAGAAAAGTGGTGGATCTCCTTCGGCAAGTCATTCCAAAGGTTTGGAGCAGCAGTAGAGAAGGCCCCCTGGGTAACTGAGGTTAGTCTAGATTTTTTTTTTGGCTGAAGTAGATTCTTCTCCAAGGACCTTAGTGTGTAGGACGCATAGTACGGAAGAAGGTGTTTCCTTAAGTATTCTGGACCGAAGCCATGTAGGGCTTTAAATGCAATCACCAACACCTTGTACATTGCCCAGAAACTAATTGGCAGCCATTGAAGGGATTTCAAAACCGGTGTTATGTGATCATTACGAGAAGTACCTGTAATTAACCTGACTGCCATATTTTGTACAAGTTGAAGTTTCCGAACTTGTCACGAGGGTATCCCTATGTAGAGTGCATTACAGATGTCCAATTGAGAGGTTACCAGCGCATGTACTACTGTTTCAAGGTCTCCTGGTTCCAGGAAGGAGTGCAGCTAGCATATCAGCCAAAGCTGATAACAAGTGCTCCTGACTGTCGCATCCACCTGAGCTGTCAGGTGAAGTGACAAGTTGAGGAGAACCCCCAAGTTGTGGATAGAGTATTTCAGGGGAAGTGTGACCCCATCCAGAACTGGCTGACATAAGTCCATACCTGGGGTCGGGTTTCCTATAACGAGTACCTCCGTCTTACCTGAATTCAGCTTAAGTCGGTTTTCCCTCATCCAGTCCATTACTGCCCCAAGGCAGGCATTCAGAGGAGAGATGCCATCCTTAGTCACTGCATCAGTCTGAGACATGGAGAAATATATTTGGGTGTCATCAGCGTTTTGATAAAACCCGCCCCATATCTCCAGGTGATTTCAACTAGTGGCTTCATGTAAATGTTAAACAGCATGGGAGACAGGATGGCGCCCTGGGGGACGCCAAATTTTAGTTCTGTTTTAGAAGAGCAACTGTCTCCCAGCGCCACCATCTGGAATCTGCCCGAGAGGTAGGACCAGAACCACTGTAGAACAGTGTCTCCAATACCCAACTCTCCCAGGTATTGAAGGCCGCTGAGAGGTCCAAGAGTACCAACAGGGTCACACTTCTCCTGTCAATGCCCAGACGGAGATCATCCAGTCCAACCCCCTGCCATGCAGGAATATACAATCAAAGCACCCCTGACAGGTGGCCATCCAGTCTCTGTTTAAATACATCCAAAGGAAACTCCACCATACTTCGAGCTTTTAGAGCCACCATCTTTCATAAGGTTATTGGTGAGAAGATGTTTAATCCAGTTATTATACTGTGAAGAGCATTTATTTCCCATTGTTACTAAGGTGACAGTGTGTATGTGTTTTTAAATCTCTCTGAAGAAGATCACAGTACACTAAAACATGAGCTGCTAGGCAATATTATTTGAGTAATCTTGGAATAGGAATGGATTGCACTGGAAATATCCAGGGATGTTTCTTCTGACTGGAAGAACTTAAATACTAAAAGATAAGGAAGATACAGTACATTGGGCCCATTTAAAGTAGACTAATGCATGTGTATAGCATATTTCAAACTTCAGGTTTGTTTGCATGTCTATGTATGTGTAAGATTCTATATACTACATATATGATGTCATAATTCCAAGTCATCCTTCCATTAAGCAAAAGATCACATGGGATGGAAAGAGTAACTGCCACTTCCAGAGGGAGACTGTCAGTCAATAGGTTGTCCAAATTCACCTTCCAAACATGACTTTGCATTCCAAATGACCAGGCTTCTAGATATTTATTTATTGATTATATTTACAACTCACTTTTCTGTATCTCAACAAAGCTCTGAGAATTTATTGACTGAAAAATGCTATGAAATTCATGGGGTGAAAAGTTGACCGATGACTTGAAGGCACATACTTTACATTATTTTAATGCATCTGCAATTAAAACATAAAAATGCAAAGCACAATTAAAAATGTGTTGTTGTGTGCCTTCAAGTTGTTTCCATCTTATGGTGACCTTAAGGCAGACCTATTATGGGGTTTTCTTGGCAAGATGTGTTCAGAGGGGGTTTGCCATTGCCTTCCTTTGAGGTTGAGAACATGTGACTTGCCCACGTCCACCCAGTGGGTTTAAGTCCGAGCAGGGAATTAAACCTTGGTCTTCAGATTTGTAGCCCAACACTCAAACCACTATGCCACACTGCCTTTACAATTCATAATACATAATTACAAAATAATTTTTAAAAAGCAGCTAAACAACAACCCTTTCACACCACATATTTATAGTGCTATGTGTCTACTTTAGCTGCTATGGAAACACTCTATGGAATTCTGAGATTTGTAGTTTTGTGAGGCACTAGATGTCTCATGGGAATTCTAAATATTATAAATAAAGAATTCTAAATATGAGAATTCTAAATATTTCTCGCTCCCATATCACTCCTTTGATCATAGATGGAGCAGTTAGATAGTCAGTCCCAATAAGACAATGTTAATATAAGGTTATAAAGACTGAGTGGTAAATGGAAAAAACAAATTTTCTATTTCTTTATTTTTTCTCATCTACCTTTTAAAAAATCACCTTGTTCTTGTTTAAAGCCCATGTTGCTAACTGTACAAAACTGTATTTCCTACTGTAAATGTTATTTTCCTATTATGCAAATGGTGTTCAGTTGCACATCACAATAATGCCTGCCTCAAAGAGTTTACCATCTAATTTTCAATATGGAGAGAGGAAGAAAATGGATGCAGAGGTGAAAAAGGTAGGCACATGCAAATGATTCAGTTCAAGTTGTCAGAACTTAGTGACAGGTCAATGATAAAACTCTATACAAGCTCACATGAGAGAAAGCCCTATGGAACTGAAGGAGACTACACTGATGCAAAAAGTACAGAGAGATTTAGTTTTGACTAAATAGCAAGGCTGAAGAGACGGAGTCATGCCTGCTCCCTATTCTCAAAATAAAGCCAAAATGCATTCTCCTCCTTTGAAGCTTGAGAGAAACATGAAAAGAAGAAAGTTGTGGCCTCAATTGATCATCTCCTTAGTATAGCATAAATACCCGCATGCAGACATATACTACGACAGCACTATACAAACAGAATAGTAACAATGTGTGACACATGTCAATGACTGGGTGCCACTGTGCAATGCTCAGTAACTAGCAAAGCAAAGTATAGGACACACATCTACAAGACACAAGGAACAACTTGCAAAGACAAGGCACAGATGAACATGCTGTCTGTGCAACTTGGCTTCTGTTGCTATCAGCAGAATATTCCCATTGTGAAATAGTGACGTTTTTGTTGTTCTTTGCCTGTAACACTGAGGCTGTTTTCTAAGGGGTAAAATGTCTCAGAAAATTCCAAGTTTTGTTCCTGTACAAACTGATTTTATTTTGGAGATCCATATGATGCTTTCCTCATCCCAGAATATTTCCTGGCTTTTTATTCCCACTCTCCAGGTTAGTTTAAATTAACCCAGTACTTTCCAAAGTGAAATGTATCATTTACATGACTATGTGTTTCTACTGCCATTACATCTGGGACACACAATCAACAAAGATCAAGTGAGGGAAAGAGTAATGTTAGCACAAAAACAAAATGATCCTAATATTTAACTAGTGTAATATTGTTGAAAAGTTTCAGCACTTTGATTGTGTCTCTTGAATAATAATAATAATAATAATAATAATAATAATAATAATAATGTGGAAATTGGTAAAATCAGTTTCTGAAATATTGCATGAAATTGCATGTAATTAGTAAGAGGGGGTAGGGGAAGAACAGAAGGGAAGGCTGGAGGAAAACCTGTGCTATTCCAAAAATGAAGTGGATACAAACCCCTGAATATGGAGGTACAATCAAACCAACAACAAAAAAATTGGAATCTCTTAATACGTTGAGACAGTCTGACTGAGCTTTGAGAGTGTAAGTCTAGATCAGAAGGATGGTTGTTGTTATAGATTAAAGAGACAAAGGACAGTCTAGCAACTGCCAGAGGTCTAACTCTCTTGCTATTGCTACCCATGCAATTGCATGCATCCTGAACATAAGCTGAGTTGCATCTCTGACACCTCTAACAAAATAGAAAGGAGTTTATCAGAATGTCAGATGATGAAGAGCAGGCCTATAAAAAGTGTGACTCATCAAACCAATTGCTTCTCACCAGACATGTAGGATAGAGTATCGGAGACTTGATAAAACTCATGTTTTTGTCTGCCTGGGTGGCAATGCAAAATAGCAAGGTTGCCAAGCTGAACTGTGCTCCATTTTCTGGCTGTTCAAAAGAAACTCTTGTAGTAGGTTTTTAAAAAAATCAATAATAAATCATGCAATCAGAGAATGTAATATTCCACAGAAGGACATCCTCTTTCTCACTATGGTCTCCTTCACACTACATAATTATATCACTTTGATATCACTTTAACTTCCATTTTATGGAATTCTTAGATTTGTAGTTTTCTGAGTTATTTAGAATTCTTTGCCGGACAGCAATAGTGCTTCACCAAATTACATGGTACAAATTTCTGCAGAATACATCCATAGTAATTGGGGTGGTATCAAAGTGCCATAGCTGTGCAGTATATGTAAATCAAAAGTGCTCAGGCAGTAGATTAGAATCTTTTGGTAGGCCTTTGTGTACTTTGAAGCAGATCTGCAAATATTTCTGACTCTCAGTTGTTCAGCAAACCTCCTTTCCTCCCATAATTATATAGAAAAAGCTGGAGATGGGGAGTAATCAGTGGTATATATTTGTGGGGGGAATTATTTCACTTGCAGAAAGGTTTTGAACTGTTTGGCTCAGTTCTGAGAAAAAAATTCAGGGCCCTGAAATCTTTGGTTATAACTGCATGCAATGATCAGGCTCCATTCGTTGGATCTGGGGGCTCTAGTAAAAACAAAAACAAAGTTTTTTGTGGGTTTTTCGGGCTATATGGCCATGTTCTAGGAGAGTTTATTCCTGACGTTTTGCCAGCATCTGTGGCTGGCATCTTCAGAAAAAGAAGATGCCAGCCACAGATGCTGGTGGAACATCAGGAATAAACTGTTCTAGAACATAGCCACACAGCCTGAAAAACCCACAAAAAACTATAAACCAAAGCAGATTTATTGACCAGCGTACAAAGAGTTAATTCTATAACTTGTTCCCATGCTTACAGAATACAGTGACATAGATGTGTTAGTCTGGAAAATCAATATGCAAAGGGATTTTGTAGCACCTTTGAGACTAACTGAAAGAGAGGAGTTGGTAGCATGAGCTTTTCTAGATTTGAACCTACTTCCTCAGATGCATGGGCTAATTGTAGAAAAATGTGTAGAAAAACTAAACCATGTTACATACTTTTCCAGAACTTGGAAAATATACTTTTTTTGGACAAGTTCCAAAATCCTGTTGCCAACATGACTGCTGGCTCGGGGATTCTACAAATTGTCAGAATGTCCAAAAGAGTAAATTTCCTAAGTTCAGCACATTCACCTCTTGGTAACTGACTGGCTCTTTATAATGCAAACTAAACATAAAATGTGGTAAATGTTCTAGATTATCAGTCAAACTGATGGATTTTAGCCTTTGTACCAAGATAAGCAAAAAACAAGAGAAGTGTATGTTTTATTCTTCCCATGATTTGCCTGAATTATTTCATGGGCTCCTGATACAAATGGATTGTGGATTGAATCCACAGATTCTTAGGTTTCTAGTATAAATTTAAATATAAATGATGAATTTTGAGGAAAGAAAAGAGTGTTAAAATATCACAAACCATGTCTCCATCAAGTAATTCAAGATATCATACTTGCTATGTGTCCCATTTCAACACTGGTGTAAGCATGATGCAAATATTAATACTGTTCATGGGACAAGAAGGACATCCAAATGTAGCAGCATATGGAGAGGGAAGGAATGCAATGTTTGGACAAGAAATATTGTCCATACTGAGCCAAGGGGAAAAAGCTGATGATCACTTGGCCAGGAGACAAAAAGCTTTAAAAGCAGAAGAAAACGCTAAAGTTAGCATGTGTGGCATTCTATAAATTGATGTAATCTGAACCAGATCTTCTCTGAGGAGTATGTCCAATGTTTCCTGGCCTTAGTCCAGGTACTTCAAAGCTGTGTTATCACTGAATTGTGGACTTGGCATTTGAGAGGCTGAGCAATGTTCTAAGGAAATGTCAGCTTCAAATCACAGTTTCCTCTCATTTTTGTGAGGGGGGAAAAAGAGGTCAAATTTGCAAGCTTCTGTGGTAGCCTTGAATGGGTCTGCTTTTTTGTGTTCCTGGGTTAAACCCCAGGTTGAATTGTGAAAAAAGCTTTGAAACAGGCCAACTGACCCATCTTGGAAAAAATAATACACCACTCAACCACATACATTATGAATTTATCCCCATTTTCCCCCTATTACGCAGCATGGGGAACAATTAAGGGAAACATTTATGAACCTCCTCCCACCTTCAGCTTTTTCATACCTTTGAACTGTATTGTAAATATATAGGCTTTTCTCATCCGGTAATATGTGATGGCTCTCTTTTTGAAAGGTTGTACTGTTTGCTGAAATCTTCCAGATATTTATTATTTCTATAATACCTTTAATGGTTGTATATTGTTTTTATTTTGTTTTTTTATAGAAGTATTTTAATGTACTTCAAACAGTATAGAGATTTTATTACATTAGACAATATGTGAATATATGACAATATATTGTGCATTGGTTACTTATAGGTTTATTGCACACCATTTCCAGACCATTATGGGCATGGGATGGGATTGGCATGGAACGGGTGAGAATGGGTGTTACCACACAGGAGAAAGCTGCCGATGCTGCTGGAAGTCCCTCTTTTTGAAAGGCTCTTGACAGCCGCTCCCCATCCGTGGTATGGCAGCTGATTTTGAAGAACAGTTCAAAATCGCTGTTCAAAATCGGCTGCCATAGCATGGATGGGGAGTGGCTTGGGGACTCCCAGCAGCATTGGTGGTGTTCTCCCGTGTGGTAACACTCATTCTCACCTGTTCTGTGCCGATCCCATCCCATGCCCAGAACGGTCTGGTAATGGCTTGTGATAAACTTATTAGTTACATACAGTATGTGCAACTAAGGGGCTCAACAGATGGGCAGAAAAAGGTGGTGAGATGCCGCCTCTTTCTGCCACAGAAGCAGGTCATGGCAACCACACAGTGCAGCCTGCGCATGGCAGAAAAAGAAGCCCCGAAAAGGCTTATTTTTGTGCCACAGAAGAGGTGCCATTGGTGTGCATGCACACCATGATGACACCCCTTGTGTGCTGCGCCAGTTGGGTGCTGCATACAGTGGATGTCATAATCACATGCCCTGTGTAAATGGCAGGACACCAAGATGGCGCCCACGGCATGTGGTAGAGTTTGAGAGCGTGCAGATGCTCTGCTCTATCGTGCCCTACTTTTGGCCCCAGGCTGGTGCAAAGCGCCGATCTGTATTGGGCCTAGGTAACATTTCCTGGCCAAACTCCCCCAGTTCACTTTAATAACCAGCAACCAGCAGCCAGATTGGCCATCTCTTCAGCTGATTATTGGGATATTTTCAGTCCCCTCCCACCAGTGAGAGAGGCTGCAAAAATCAGAAGCAGGACACCCTGGTGCAAGACTTTTTCATAGCCTTGCTCACTGGGGGAAGGAAGTTGGAAATGTCATCCATCCTTTTTGCATCCCAGTTGCCCACTGAACAGAATTCATTTGTCCAGTTTGGCCATTGGCTGTTAAGGAGGACAGGAGAGGTATCTACTCAGTTTATAGTAAGACTGTATAGTCTTACTGATTACAGAGGAGTTATGAATTTGTAATTCTAGGTTATGAATTCCTAACAGCAATACTGAATGCCACCCAAACAGCAGAAGCTCTTTCTGTATGTAGTTTTGATTGGTCCTTGGGAGACATAATTAGTGACAACACTTGTTTTCTTGATATATTGGGTAAAGATGATAGCTGAATTCCTGAAGTTTGTTCTTGATGTTAGAAAATAAGTTGTCTGTTTTTGTTGATTCATTTTGTCTTCTGTTTATGTCTGTCCAGCACAAAACAGCACAGATAGTTGGGCGTGCATGAAAAATTCTCCCCCAGAACATGTTCATCTGCATTCCATTGCAGTAACGGAATACATTCTGTTGCAGTCCCCCTCCTTGGAGGTCTTTAAACAGAGGTTAGATGGCCATCTGTCAGGTATGCTTTGACTGAGAGTTCCTGCATGGTAGGGGGTTGGACAAGATAGCCCTTGTAGTCTCTTCCAACTCTATGATTCTATGATTGTATAACTTGTCTTCACAATGCTTCTCATACAGTTGGTACCACCAATGAATGATACCTGAACTGCTTACTGTATATTATCACCAATTTTTGATGGGCACTTGATGCCATTCTTAAGATCTGGTTTGCACTTCCATCTTTGAATAACTAAACAATATGACTATTGTTTAGAATGCATTATGGCTACAACAACAACAAAAATGTTAATACTTTATAAAGATAAATCCATGAGCCAATATATTACATGGATGAACATAAGGGTTCTGCATGGGGGATTCAACTACTGCTTCCTGCCCATCACCACTAAGACTCAGAGTTGCACTGTGATAGTCCTCTGCATGGCCCTTCTGTTGCTGGTGGATAGCAGTGTGGCAGTGGGAACTGGAGGTGAAATTGGAGAAGTGTGACCATAGGATGACAAAGGACATCTTCTACTGAGATCCCCTGGAGTCCTCAGGAAAGGATGTCACCAGTAAGACACTGCTGTGGTCCCCTCTGCTTTCCACCAGCAATAGAATAGTGGTGGTAGTGGTGCTATCAAAGTGCAACAATGAGTCCTGGGTGGTGGTAGCTTTTGATGTTGCATAGAGCGGAAGAGAAAACCAACCTCTATAATGACAAATGCATGTACAAGGTGGTCTTATCCTTGTGTATGCCACTAACAGAAGGGCAGCCATGATCTATATATGATAAGCATATTGGTTACTTGAACCACCAAGTACCAAGTGCTAACATCACATCCTCCTTCTTACTTCAGTATGCTGTGACAACTAGCCTCTTTTAGATAATGCAGGGGAAAACAACCTAGGAGGTGTGTGTGCGTGGGACGCTTTAAACCATTGGATGAATCTTGTTAGGCTTGCACTAACAAGATTATGGTGGGTCCCATATCAGGAAACCTTGAAGATTAATACAATAGAGCTATATTCAATGGGAAAATCCTGGACACTGATTCAAATATTGATTCAACACAGGAATCAAACTTTGTTTGCATACAAAGAAACCTTGATTTACTTACATTAAATGTATATCATTTATTTCATAAGAAACGTAAAGTGCCATATATAGACCTAAATCCATTGGTTGGTGCCAACTAGAGTATACCCACTGAATCAATGGGAACTTGGTAAGTCAACGCTTAGATAAGTTTCATCTATTAAATGGGCATATTTTAGTTGGGTATAGCAACTGCTTTTTTTGCCTTGGGTGGGATTCATGTGGCCCTCCAAGCATTGTGGACTGCACTTCCAAGCATTCCTCCTTGTTAGCTATTCTGGCTAAGTACTACTAGGACTTGAAGTCCTACAGCATCTAGAGGGTCATGTGATTCCCATCTCTGATTTAAGCCATGGTACCTTTCTCTACCTTCTCCTTAAAACAATTCTGTGAAATAAGTTAGGTTGAGAGGCAGTGACTAAACTTAATTCACCTAGTGAGCTTCATGTCTGAAAAGTTGGATTTGAAGCTGGATCTCCCCAGTCTTAGTTGGATATTCTAACCCAATTTTTTCTAGCCTAGTGAGCTGTGAGATGTGAACTACAACTCCCATAATCCCAGCAGACATGACTGCTGTGGTTTGGGATGATTGTAGTCCACATATTTAGAGGGCACCGGGTTGGGGAAGGCTGTTGCAACCATTACACTACTTTGGCTATCCCTTTGGAAATTGTTTCAAAGGATATGGTGAGTCCTGCATACTCTTGTCTCTTTTGTTTATAACTTTAAGCTTGTAATTTCATAAATTTTCAGTTTCCGCTGAAGGATTTCAGCTTCTCAGAAACAGAACACTCCAAATCCAAGCATTCCCATTCCTAGAAATTCATCCAAACAAGTAAAGCTCCTCTAATTGAATAAACTCTTTGTGTCTCTCGAATGGATTCACTGAAGGCCAGGTCTCACATTTATCATAACATTCCTGACTTGAGGTGGAAAAAAGTAAAAATATCCAGGGCTTACATTCATTCTTATTTTTTTTTCCCCCAAAGAGAAAAGAATCCCACTTCTATGGAGCGAGATGGCAGATAGATTAATCTATTTTAAACTATGGAGGGAAGTGTCTATTAATTGCCTGCAATGACTTCAAGTAACCTTCAGGCTATACATGTATTTCAGGCTATACAGGGAAGAAGGAGAAGGCTGAACACAAGGCAATCATAGAATCATAGAATTATAGAGTTGGAAGAAACCACAAGGGCCATCCAGTCCAATCCCCTGCCATGCAGGAACTCACAATCAAAGCACCCCCAACAGATGGCCATCAAGCTTCTGTTTAAAACCTCCAAAGAAGCACACTGCACCACACTCTGAGGAAGTGTGTTCCACTGTCCAACAGCTCTTAGTATCAGGAAGTTTCTCCTAATGTTTAGGTGGAATTTCTTGCATCCATTGTTCCATGTTCTAGTTTCTGGAGCAGTAGAAAACAAGCTTGCTCTAGCCTCAATGGACTTTATCGCACAGGGTTCCTAGGATGTGACAAGAATGGTCCCAAAGGAGCCAGGGAGGGAACGTAATGAATGGGGGACACATTTTATTGCACACAGAGTCCCTCACTCATTCTGTTCCCTGCCCTTCCATTCCCAGTCCATTCCAGAGAGGAGATTTTTGAGAACTGTTTTGAACAGATGGGGAATGGAACGGAAGGAGTGAGGGACTTGTGTGTGCAATAAAATGCATCCCCCCCTCATCCCTAACTCATTGCAGGCCCCTTCCATCCCGTTCTGAGAGGGGTCCCTGGGAGCCCTGTGCGATAAAGTTCAATGTGACACCCCTTCCAATACTTAAACAGGACTATCATATCACCTCTTAACCATCTGGAAAAGTCACTTCTTTGGACAATAGATCCTAGCCATGCTTGTTGTGGAGTCCTGAGAGCTGTAGTCTCTCCATCAAAACTTTTCGCAAGTTGTGTCTATAGGTTAGGAGTAGACAACTATGTGAGGGTCAGGGGGCAATTTCTCCAAAGACTCCCCCCCCCCATGACCAACATTGCCCACAGCAAGACCAAATACCTCCATTTGCTTCTGCAGTCCCTCTAAAAATTGACAGTAGGCAGTGTTGTGTCACTTCCTGCCATCATTTTGAAAGGCACTAGAGAGGAAAATTGAGGTATTGGGTATACCAGGGGGTTTTGAGGTGCTTTTGATGAATGTGTTATTTCTGTGTGTTTTCATGGTTTTTTTTTTTTTTTTTTATGGAGGAGGCACTTCTTGCAAGATGTGGGAGTAAAAATTCCCTGAAAATTGAACTGATAATTAAAAAAAATGTTTTGGGGCTTTGGAGTTTTGGTGGGGGATTCAAGTGGGGTCCAGGGGCTGCTTGAACCTGTAGGTCACAGTATGTGCCCATCCTACTTTTAGAAGATCCTACCCAACAATCCCAGGTCTTTCTCTCATGTGGACACCACAGTGGTCACAAACTGTCCTGCTCAAGTCTTGCAAATTCAGGATCATGGCTTCCTTGATTTAATTAATCTACCTGTAGTGCAATCTTCCTCTTTTTCTACTGCCTGCCACTTTAGCAAGCATTATTGTTTTTTCCAGTGAGCCATGGTGTCTCATAATATGTCCAAAGTATAGCCTCAAAGGTACAGCCTTGCAGCATTTTTGAGATTAAGGGCTTAAACAGACGGCCCTAAAGGGGCAGCTTGATGCCACCCTGAAGAAAGCTGTGTGGGGGTCATGGCAACCTCATGCCATGGCTCCAATCTGGCCAGCTTCCACCCCAAATAGGAGCGGGAAACCCCCCACTCCTATTTGGGGTGGATAAAAGCTGCCCCTTTGCTGTTGGAACTGTTTTTTTGCTGGCTCTGGGGTGAGTGGCATCTAAATGTCACACCCCTGAGTAGCCCATAAGCCGGCTGGCACGTAATCATTGGTGCGGCTTCCAGGCGACTTGGGAGTGTGGCATGTCTAAACACCACACCCCCAAGCCAGCTACAAGTCGGTTTTACTGGGCTGTGTGTTTTGGCCCTAACTGAGGAAAAGAAAGAGGTTTTATAGACATAAGTCTACAAAAACATATGCTACTAAATTCTTCCTTTCTGTCATTTAGTCTCAAAGGTGATACAAGATATCTTTGCATACTGATCCAGACTAACATGTCTATTTCTTTGGCTTCTAGTCTGAGTTTAGTCACTTTGGCTTCTAGTGAGAGTTGAGACCTGTTTTGCTCTTGGACCCATTTATTTATTGTTTTTAGAGATCTGTGTTAATTGTCTCCCTTCTTCACTTGTCCAACTTTTACAACCACACACAGAAAGTGGAAGTACCATGGCCTGGCTGATTCTGATCTTGGTATTTAACGATATATCTTTACACTTGAGGATCTTATCTAGCTCCTTCATGACTGCCTTTGTCTATGAATAAATTAAGTTCTTGCTTTATCTTACTTTATTGGTCATTTGCCTAAATGGAAGGGTTGACTCTAGCATTGGTAACAATGCTTTCCTTTCCATCCTGACCACATCAAGCACATTATTCTCATATTTTCCTAGAAGGTTACAATCATTTCAGTCAGACATTGCACAAAAAGGAAAGGAAAGAAAAGCTGGCATTTGTCAACATATTTAAAAAAATGTTCACCTGGCATCTTTCTGTTCTTTCTAATGAAAAACACCTGGCTTCAGAGAACATTAACTGACATTTCAAAAAAGAAAGAAAAAGATATCACCAGTAAGGCATGTAATAGCAGATGTCACTATCTGAAATTAGTTCTGTATCATGGCATTAAAGAATCAGACCACCCCTGAGCACACGAGTTCAGTCATTTTCAAACATCATAGACCCTGTTACTGATGAATCCAGGGTATGTTCCTACAGAGCCCTGGATAGTGAACAGTGAGTTTAGGGCTCTGAAAATAACAGCGAGGGCTGGGTGTATGTGTCTTAAAATAGTATGATGTATTATTTTACTAATTTGTGGCAATCAGTGCTGCTGCTGTTGGAGACTATATTTCTCATTCTGCTGAGTGGAACCAGACTTCTGCCCCAAAGATCAGTCCTGTTGGCATTATTGGTTGAAAAAAAGTTCTAGTGAGAGACCATGGTTGGAATCCTGTTAGCCACCTTAGTTCATGTAAATGCATGCATGTTTTACCTTAGTTCTTCTGTGCATGCATGTTTCTTTTTGGATGGAGTGCAAGGTGCTACCTTGGATTCCACACTAAGAGAAAGGTGGTATTTAAATGCAATAAATAAATAAAAATAACTATAAATTAAGTGATATGCTGTTTCCCTTTGGGCAAGGTCCTACATCTCTCCCCCACTAGCTTTCAAACCTAAGGAGGGGCAGCATAATTGCTAATTTCCCCTTTCCCTCCCCTTCCCCTCTGCATAATTGCTAATATCTTTGCATGGTGAGGAATGTTGGGTTTCTAAAACTAGCAACAAAAGATAGCACTGAGAACTTTCATTGGCCTAATAAACCTATTAGAAGAACAGAAATTGATCTGATGATGGTTATAAAAAACACTTGGGCAAAACATGGCTAGAACTCTGTTAGTGTCATATAGCCATATAACCTTCCCTTAAATTTGCAGTTGTACTTTTTTGGCCTTTGTGAAACAGTTGTATTGAATGCACGGTTGTGCTATGGAGTTCCATAGCAGTAACCATTCCATGAATCTAAATCCTACAGTTAATCTCAACAAGAGTTAAGCCATTGAATCAAACTGGATTTATCTATGTGTTGAATGAGTCTAATTGTAGCTGGGAGGAACCAAGAGGATTCCAGCCATGCAGGGTGCATCTACACTGTAGAAATAATGCAGTCTGTCACCACTTTTAGTAGTGTAGCACCACCCTATGGATTTTTAGTTTTACAAGATCTTTAGCCTTTTCTGCCAAAGAGTGCTGGTGCCTCACAAAACTATGCCCCTCTAGAGACCGGCATTATACATCGGCCTCAGGACAAAGTGAGGGCATGGCATCTGCCTGCCACCTGCCCCGACTTTGCTTCCCACACCGCCCACCTCAGCAGATGGTGGGCAGCGTCACACCTCATTTTTGGTGCAGTGCTTACATGCGCTGCACCAAAGAAGCAGTAAAAAAAAAAACACTGCCACTGCAGCTAGGACGCCCTTTCCAGGATGCAAAAAGAAGGCACTCTTTACGGCTTATTTTTGCACTGCGGCCCTGCCGGGTTGGGGGTGTGGCATGTGGTTGCCACATCCCTGGTCTGGCCGGGAAAGGGGTGGCAGGCACTGCCCCATAGTGGCCATGTGTAAAGCCCCTACAAATCCCATTTAGTAGGATGGCGTAATGGCAGTTAAAGTGGTGCCAAACTGCATTATTTCTACAGTGCAGATGCACCCACAGTTACACAGATGTGGATGATGTATAACTATTTGTCAGTTTCTTTGATGTACCTCTTGAATTAATAGGATTCAGAAAGCCACTATGGATTGCACATTTCACCCTGACAATGTAAAAAAGCACATTGGCAGATAACAGTGTTGCATATGTAGGTATTAAGTGAAATACCTTAAGTGGTTTAGCACAACTACCATGTAGCCAGCTAAGTGGTGTAGCCACAAAGATGTGTAGCCCATATGTTTGCAAGATGTTTTCCACTAGACTATCTTCTGTTTATGTGCACTTGGACTGAGTTGCCTTTGCCACAATGAAGAAGAGACTAGAATATTTCTTTCCAATAAATATTCTTTTCTGCAAGTGCAACCTGTTCACCTTTCCCCCTAGAAATACCTCATGGATATCCTTTTCTTCTTTTCTGCATCTGCTTGAATAACAGCTATATTGGCCCTGGCATGTTCCTGGACCCTAAGGCCACATTTTTGACATTGTGCCCAAATTTTTTATATGACGCATAAGAATTTTTCTTCCTACCTGGCCATAAAAATACTACAACAACAATAAAAAATTAAATGACTTAAACATTTTCTGTCCTTTCATGATACCCCAAATCTTCTGAACGAGGTGGCTGTTTTACTCTGTCTAATGTTAGGGCTAGCCCTGGTATTTTGACATACATTTCTAGAAATAGCTTCAAGATCACTCTAACCAATAAAGCTTTCAGGAATGATGTGGATGTTTTGTTTCCCCAGCATTGCTAACAGAGCTTGGAAAAGTTACTTTTTGGAATAAAGCTCTTATGGCCAGTGGCCATAAGTTACTTTTTGGAATAAAGCTCTTATGGCCAGTGGCCGCAGTGTACAGGATTCTGGGAATTGTAGCCCCCCCCCCCTCAGTTTTCAAAACCCTGGTTCCTGCTACCTTCATTTGTGGTTAGAAGATAATTGTCTGCAGAAAAAACAAAACAGTATGTGTGTGCATGTGCATGTATGCACACATAGTTGCTAGGCAGGTCACCAAACTTTGCCATTTTAACTGAAAACAACCTTGTTTATAGTACTTACTTGTTTTCTTTCTTTCAACACTACTATTAGATTATAATTTCTTTATATCTCCTCTCTTTTGAATAATTGGACAAAATGTTCCTCCAGTTTAGCTTAGGGGATGGCAGGAATCCCAGCAAGCGTGTGTTACTCCCAGGTCAGGATTTCCAGAACCATAGATTTCTCCAGGGTATTTATTATGTCACATTTAGCCTGGTTATGGAAAGCATAATTTTTAAGAGTGGAAATTTTTCTTTTTTACATTTAATAGAAGAAAAATCTGGTGTTAGTTCCTAAGTAGCTCTGTTGCCTTGAACATAATTTCTCACAGCCAAAATGTTGGACCAGGTCAGAGAAGGATGGAGGCTTCCCAAAGACATTGTTTTGCTGGTTTATTGAGTGTCTTAATATTTCTGCGCTGTCATTGATGTTTACAAGCTTTGTGGTTTGCAAACAGGAGGTAGATCAGCATTGACTGGTAAACTCTGGGTAATCTGCAGCTATACTTGTCAGGTCAGGAGTATCCCTGAGATTTCCGGCCCACACCTTGAGGTGCAGGGACAATCCCTTGTGATGTTGCAGGGGACAGATGTGATGTTACCAGGATGATGTTGCAAGGAGCAACCCTAGTAATCTCTTTAAGCATGATAAAGTATCTTTAAGCATTTTAAAGCATGATACAGGCCTCATCCTGGCCCTCCTTTCGATGGCAGATAAAAACATTTTTGTGCTATCAGGCTTTTTCAAACTTACAAGGGTTGGGCTTTAAAAGCTGTTTAGATGTTAAGATTTGTATAGAATTGTTAACACATTTTACGTCTTAAAGCATACCGTATATACTCAACTATAAGTCAACCTCGTGTATATGTTGAAGGCAGGCTTTGGGGCCAAAATTAGGAATTATGACCCATGGATAAATTGAGGTTAAAAGTTAGGGGCACATGATGTAAGGATCAAGCAAGAAAAACAATGCCAAAGAACTTACAAAATTCCAGCAGGTATAACAGTTTGTGCTCACTCTGAAGGCTGATGGATGAGAGAGTAAAGGGGATCGGTGCTTCTTTTAGGTGCTCCAAGGAGAAATTAAGCTCTCCTTTTTCACTAGGATATGGTTCCTTTTAAAATAAGGTTTAAACTACAGTACTTACATCAACCCATGGACAGGTTGACCCAGGTTTTTTGGGTCAACGTTTTGACTAAAATGTCCTATACATGAGTATATACAGTAGCTGTTTTAACATTTAAAACTGTTTAATTGTTTTTTTAATTTTATATTTATACATTTTAATGCTTTTGTATTGTTTTTAAATTGTATTATAATGGAAGAAAGGTGGGATATAAGTGAATAAAATAACAACAACAATAATATAGAATACATAAACCATAGTTGCACATTCAAATAAAAAACATGGAGAACTTAATCTAACATCCTATGAGCATAGTTCAAATGTCTACATGTGGACATAGCCTAGGCTAATATACTTCACTTTGATGTATTGCAAAGCCCATGAAGCCACCCTGCACAACCATTCTATGCTTTGTGGCAAGCAGGCAGGGTCAGAGAAGAGTAAAGGGAGACATACAGCCAGACATACATTGATTACAGCAGTACTGAGACTGCATGGCAGATCTCAGTGCTGATGTTTTCATTTTGCATCTGGCTATGTGGATGTAGCAGATGAAGCAAGCCAGTTCCGGGGGCATTATTGTAAATCCAGGTGGTGGTAGAAGGGGGGCTTTAGGTGCTGCAGAGGAAGAAAGGGGACAACAACTCTCACAGCACCAGAACAAGGATATACGTGTCCCTTGTGTGTGAATGTGTCTGTAATAGAATTCTGGCCACTTTCTGACAAATGCAGAAATATATATTTACACACACACATGTTTTAAGGCAGTGCTTTCAGTCTGAGATTCCTCCCCCTCCCATTGTGTTTACAGCAGTGCTTCTCAATTATTTTCTGTCATGCCCCCCCAGGAAGAAGAAAACATTTCGCGCCCCCCGTGCGACTGTAAATAGTATCATTTGTCTATAAAATTGTTATAAGTACACCTCTGCATAACAGAGCCTCGCGCCCCCCTTTACGGAGCCTCGCGCCCCCCCTGGGGGGGCCCGCCCCACTATTTGAGAAAGGCTGGTTTACAGGGTTACACACTGGCCCCTGTCTCAGTTGCCAAGAACTTTGGAGTCCTGCTGGATGATTGTTTGTCCCTATGCCCCTCTATTGGGCCAACTGCTATGGCATGCAAATTCCATCTTTTGAACATCCATATGATCTGTAGGTTTTTGACTGTCGAGACTGCCCATTTGCTTGTCCAGGCCTTGGATATCTGATGCCTGGACTATTGTAATAGGCAAGTTTGCCTTCCAAGTCTTTTACTCCTCTGGTTTTAATCCAGAGCACTACTCTCTGGGTTGTCTTAAATCTCCCCAAGTACCCACATGTATTTTCCCCTTGTAGATCCCTCCACTGGCTTTCAGTTCAGGCCAAGGCAGACAAGGATTACTGGCGGTTCCACAAACATGTACAGCTCTGTTAAGGCTGCAAGCATTTCAGGATCTGGTCCCACATTGTGGAACAGCCTTCCCTTGCATCTCTGGTTGGAGGAGAATCTGAACCACTTTTGTAAAGGGTTGAAGATCTTCCTCTTCGATTTGCTGGATTAAGTTGCTGAGTGTGCATAAAGCAGCCAATATGGGTAGTGACTGAGGAAGATTTGGTTTGTTTTTAGCATATTAGTGTATTATTGAACTATTTTAACATTTTACAGTGTGGTGTTTGTTGTTTGTTTTATTGTATATGTTCTGATGTACTGCCCTTTATTGCAAAGGGTGTTATAAAGAAATGTTGCTGTTGTTACTGTTATTGAGCTCCAGAGGAGAGGGATAAGGTCCTGAGAGCTGACAACCCCATTCGTAGCAGATCAACAAGATTTCTAACTCCCAGTGGTGTAAAACAGTAAAAACAGTTAGACTAAAATAAAAAATGTTTAGGAGAAAAGAAGAATGGTTGAATGTACCAAAGGATTTATGCTTAAATCTCATCTTGGTATTGAAAACAAAGCTCTCAGCTGGACATGCGCTCTAAGGTACCTTGTTTCTCAGTTCTATATCCATCTTCCTCAGTCATTATCTTGCATCTTGCTCCAGGTGGTGGACCCCTAGTGAAAAACAATGTAGATATCACCTGTCTAAAGTCTGCCCAGACCTGCTATAGGAGTACTACCTCAGTTCAAAGCTGCTTGCTGTGTTGGTGCAATTAGTCTTTTAACAAATATTCCAGCTGCACAAATCCCCCAGCCCAAAAGGAAAAAGGAACACAGGGTGTAAGATAGGCTGACGGGACAAAAACACAACTACTTCAAGGACATTTACAATGATGAGACAGAGCATTACCTACCTGAAGATGAAGGGGAAAAGAAGGAGGTGCTGATCCAACCTGAAAAGGTGTTTTAATGTGGTTTGTTTTGATACTGGATGTTAATTTGTGTGCATACCCTTCTTGTCATTTAAGTGCTCAATAAACACATGTAATGTGTGGTTTCCCTCCCATTTTTTTCACCTGCACAATTCTAACACAAATGCAGATATTACCAACTGCACAAGTGCACACAAGAAACAAGTATTTGGTACAATGATGAGTAAACTTTTTATAATGTTTCAAGGTAAAACTTAGTATTAACTTACATCTCTTTTGGTTTGCCTCTTTTCTCTGAGTAGACTTGAAGGACCAAGGCAACCCATTAATAGCTGGAAACACCCAGCCGAAATGAATGAAAACCGTATGCCCAGTTGTCAAAAAGCCCATATCCTGATTAGCTAATCGGATTTGCACATGCTTTCTCTAATAGAAAGAACATATTTGCTAAACCAATTATATGTCATGGTTTTACAGGTTTATTATTGTAGCCAAGCATGGCCTCAGTTTAAAGAGTTAACTCATTTTTTGAAGTAACTTCAAAGCATTTTTCATCTATATGGATGACATTTGGAAAACTAAATTGCTATTTTTTTTAAAAAAAATGTACTTTCTTTCTCTGTGTTGCATAGATACAAATTTGTGCACTGGTTTTGGTTTAAGCATGATTATAGACACACCCAATTGTCAAATGGACAATTTACCATGAGCATTTAAAATGAAAATGGGAAAGCGGATGTAAGAATCTTTCCAAATGTTCTTACTATGGGCATATGCCAATTATTTTATCCCCCAGATTGAATGATCGATCTTTTTAACAATTTAAAAGAGCATGGAGTAGTGGTTAGAATGCTCAGAAAATGTACTTTTTGGACTACAATTCCCATAACCTTTTAGTTAGCATGACCAGTGGCCGGGTCACTGTCATAACCACTGGCCAGGCTAGTGAGGGGCTTCTGGGACTTCCAAAGACTGGTAATTTTCCCAGTCTTTGGAAATGCTGGAAAGGACACACCCATCAAGACCATCAAGCTCACCATCTTGTCACCGTACCTACTTCACAGAATCAGCTGAAGTGGAATAAAGAATAGGAACATCGCCCTTGTAGTCCTCAGAGAACAGGAGGGATATAAATGAAAGAATTAACTAACTAAAGTCTATGCAACCACAGCATTGTTCACATATATTTTGTAGGCATTGTTCCTAGCTGCAAAAATATGCATCAAATGCCCAGTGTTCAACTATTACCTTTTAATTCCATGGTTCTAAGATGTGGTTGTTGAAGTAAATGGGGCTTGCTGTTTGCTGATGCTTACATCTATGGATGGAAAATCTGTGGTAGGGGCAAGTGTACTGTACTTTGGTGCAAAGAGGCCTGCTTTGTCTCTCTGTGCAAGAGGAAATGCAGAGGTCTTGCGGGAAGGCAGGCACAATTAGTACACCCATTTAGCCTTGATTGTTTTATTACTCGGGTCATCCACATGCTTTGGGTCTTCACTGGTTTTCTCCTGGGAACTTCACTAGTGTTCCAAAAAGTTCATCAGGATCTCTTAAGAACATAGTTCCAGGTACGAAATGTGAAAATATGGGGACCCCAAATACAACATGGGGAATGCAGGGTGTGCTAACAATTGTTGTCATCCTTCCTCTCCCTCTGTCTCCGGAAGACCACAGGGGAATGAGAAATCACCTCCTCCCTCCTTCTTTTCCTTCCATTTACCTTCTTCTTTTCTCCTTTCCCCTCCACTTAGTAGTCCCACAGGCTCACTTGTACCCTGTTGAAAAAAAGGACATCCATGTGCATAAATTGTGTCCATGATGCTAACAAGAATGTAGCCACCTTGTCTTGGAACTTCATATCTTTAGAAGGTTTGTGATGCAATTCAGATTAAAAAAAAAATGCTTGAAAAGCCATAGTACCTTCATTAAACATGCAGGATTTTTTTTTAAAAAAAAGAATATGTTTGTAAAAAATGTACACAGGAACACATTAGTGAATGTAACAATAAATACAACAATGCAGACATTAGGAAAATGTGTCCAAATGTAGATACAGTGCACCCTTCTTTTATGTGGGGGATCTGTTACGAACCCCCCTGCGCATAAAAGAAATAATGCGTATGCTTGAGCCCCATTACAAGTAATGGGGCTCATGCTCGTGGTGCTGTGGGGTGGCGTCAGCGCACACATGCCACTGTTTCTTTCACCGTGTACCGCTGCTCCTTCCAGCACTGCTTTCAGAGTATGCTGAAAGCAGCGTATAATGTGCCCACATATGACGCGGGCGCACTGTAACATAATATAATAATAATTATTATTTATTTATATTTCTCTGCCTCTCCCTATGGATCAAGATGGGGTTACAACCTGATAAAATCATACAAAATACAATATTAATATCCAATACCTGAGTACATCATCTCAGGGACGTAGCCAAGGGGGGGGGTTCTTGGGGTCCGGGCCCCCCCTTCCATTAGAAAAATGAATGGTGTGTGCTGCTGCGCCGCCACACCCAAGCCCCATTATAATAGTAGCACTTAGTCTGAACCCCCCTTCCTAAAATCCTAGCTACGTCCCTGAACATCTCAACGATAATAATATCAATTAAAACTCTGTACTATGATAAATTAGTTTTATAACAGTGGAATTACACAGAATCATCATTAAAAACTAAACAGGGTCTTAAACAGGGTTGAATGCATAGGCCCACCGGAACAGCTCTATCTTGACTGCCTTCTTAAAAGCGTCCAAGGTGGTAATGAGACAGATCTCTTCTGGCAGGCCATTCCATAATTTAGAGGCAGTGGCGGTAAAAGTTCTTTGGGAAGTCGTAGTTAATCTAGTCGTTTGTGTTTCTAGTAGATTCTTCCTGGATGTTCTAAGAGTGCAGGGCGGATTATATAGGGAGAGGCGTTCCCTCAAGTAATTTGGGCCCAAGCCATATAGAGCTTTAAAGGTAATAACCAACACCTTGTACTGTGCCCGGAATAGTCCATATGCTGCTTATTGTGGATGAATCTCACTATAAATCAAGACTCAATAAGTGACACCTTCTTCTTACATGGTTATCTAGGGCGCGTTACAGATGGGCCAATGAGGCGTCGTCGTTACGCACGAGGTGCGGTGCTTCCTGACACGCTTTGCCCCTCACGCGTAATGAGTGCGTCAAAATGGCGGTGCCCTATACAGAGGGGGGCCGCCATTTTGACATCGCGGACGCATAGCTTCCGGACGTCGTGTGACGGAAGTGATGCCGTGAGTGCACGCCTCGTGTCTTGCGGTGCCACTTCCAGGGCACAGAAAGAAGCGCCATTTTGGCGCTTCTTTCTTGCTGCGCCCGGGAACTGCGCGGTTTGGCTGCTGCAGTTCCTGGACGCAGCAACCGGCAGCAGCGCAAGACCGCCTGTTTTGGATGGTCTGTAACGCACCAATATTTCTTCTCAAAGAAGCACTATCATTTCATTGGCTGCAAGGACAACTGCACGACAGGGAGGAGGAGATGGAAGAGATAATGGTGTCTGATTAAGTACAGGCTTCATTACTCTGTACTCAGCACATAAGAATCTCATGATTTCTGCAGATGTTTCAGCACCTTTGCCAAATACAAAATTTACAAACCAGCAGTGGGGAAGTCCAGAAAGCTGCCACTCAGTTTGTCACCTGGGAGAGCTTCTTGTACTTCATAAACTCACTTCATAAATATTCATTTCTGTTACATCCTGTACTTAAACTCTTATTCTCCCAAATGCTTAAAATGTATAGCTTGGTAAGAAAAAAAATCATAGAGGGCAAAAAGCAGTTTGCAAATAATCTAAGTGGTTTTATATCTGACACCAAAACAGATTTCTCTTCTAGTGTATCTTAATAGTTAGAAGGTAATGTGTATTGAGAGGCTGAACAAGAATTTTGGGTACTTTCCCCATTTGGGGTTTACTTGTTCTTCCTTACATAGTTCAGGAACAGGCAGGTTTGAAGCTGTGCCTTCTTTGTTTTTATCACATTTCACAAGATCCACTAGCTATAAAGTTTAATTTTACACATACTGTTTCACACACAGCCATGCTCAGCTGCTTCTCCTTTGCCCCCAAGACGATTCAGCCAGAGCCAGGTAATGGTAGTGACTACAAGGAAGAGGCACTGACACTTTCAGGTTTCTGGCCTAGACTGGAGACAGAAAGAACACTGTTTGATCTGCTGAATGGACTTATGCTCGGAGTGGGAATGGAAGAGGAATGAGATCATATTTGGTCTCCTGGAGCTGTCAGCGGCATTTGGATTGGATGTAATTACAAGATGTTATGGGCCATTGGCTACCATGTGGGTCAATAAACTTGTGGGTTGACAAGCTGAGGTGATATACAATGATATGGAGGATCCAAACCTTTTGGAAGGCCAGGGCCTTAGACTCTGAAGCTAATACTGTGGGAGGTCTGTTATATCCCATAGCAGCTACACGAAGTCACTGGAAGAAGTAATCCAGAGGTTTGAGATGAAGGCCTCATTCCCACTTACTTCTTGATTTGCTTCCTGCACCAAATCCTGAAACTGGTTCAGCAAACAGCGTGGTTCCCACTATGTATGCTCCAGTTTCAAGAATTGGTGCAGGAAGTGACAGCCGCAGCTTCCCCGCCATGTCTCCCTCCGTCCTCCTGGCCATACCAGGGGTGGAGGAGAGGCCTGGGCAGGAGGACTGAGGACAGAGCATGGAGGTAGTGATTTGAGAAACCCATGTTTTTCTTCTCGTTCATTGAGAACTTGATGAGAATTTTTTTAAAAAATATTCGTTCCACAAGTTGCCCTTTCAAAAGGTGATTTCTTCTCTCCCTTTCAGCAGCTAGCGAAATATTTTTCACAGATTTCTCGAATGACAATAAAAGACAAGTCGAATAATTACGCTAATTACTTTGCATTTCAAACTCAATTACCATGTCAAAAGGAAGTTTGGCAGATGTTTAAAGAACATTCCTATGCTTAAAAATACCTGAAGGCACACACACAAAAGGGGAAAAAAAGCCCAGTCTCAACAAATAAACTGTGATTGAAGCCCCAACAAGAAATGCTAGAGTTGAGGGGACCCTCAAGGACCATCCCGTCTGCCCCCTTCTGCTATGAAGTAATACATAGGAATACATGGGATCCTAGAGGATATGTAGTCTGACCCCTGTTCAACATCAGGATGGCACTGGAAGATGGGACAAACCAAGGGTTTTCTTGGCATAAAGAGTTACAATTTATTTATTTATTTATTTATTTATTCATTCATTCATTCATTCTATGATTGGTTTGCTTTTGGGCAAGGATGGTTAAGAATGTCCCTGAGGCTGAGACAATATGACTTACCCAGGGATTTACGTGGCTGAGCTGGGATTAGCACTCTAATAATAATAATAATAATAATAATAATAATAATAATAATAATAATAATAATAATAGTTTATGCCCAGCTCTTCAGCCAAAAGCCTATCAGAGCAGCTTACAAATTGTTAGGCATTTCCCTGCCCTCTCTCTCTGCACCTCTCCCATGATGATGCTAAGGTCATGCAATAATAATAATAATAATAATAATAATAATAATAATAATAATAATAATTGGAAAGGAGAGTGCACATTCTCTCAGCCTCAGAGGCAGGGCATGACAAACCTCTCTCTCCAGCTCTCCCAAGGTGATGCTAAGGCAAACCTACTTTTATTTTGCATATATATATATATATATATATATATATGGCAAGGAGAGTTCAAAATATCCATGAATAAGAGAATGTGATGTATCCAAAAATGGGGTTGGATGAGATGATCCAATGCTAAGATTTCACCCTTCTTCTCTTCTGTGAGAATTTGAATGGCAGAGCATGGCATAAAAGGCAGAAGGCCTCCCCTTTTGTCCTCTTTTGTTTTTCAAAGCAAAGCTGTGAGTGAGCAAAGTTGGGGGGGGGAATCACCCTAACAAAGGAAATAGCCTCTGGTAAAACCCAGGATGAATGGTAGCTTTTCTTACGCAAAATACCCAAATCCTGACCATCCAATTGTCAGTTGGAAGTTTCGTCTCTTCACTTCATTTGGAAATGATTAAAAATCAAAATTCTTACTCATGATCGAGAAGTGATCAGAATTTCTTCTCTATAAAATGCTTTCGAAATTTTCGAATTAGACATATTTCTACTAATTTGAATGAATGAATTTTCGAATTAGACATATTTCTACTAATTTGAATGAATGAATTATATCTTTTTAAAAGGTGGGATTTTCGAATTTTGGAGAATATTCTTTACATCCCTAGATGGAGGTATGGCCGGGAAAGCCACCGTCAGTGGGAACCAGGGCAGATTCAAATTAAGTGGGAACCATGGTGGTTTAAACCTGATCGAGATCCGATTTAAACCGTATTGGGAACAACCCTGAAGTGTCATTAATGAATAGATTACATGTTATTTTACCTCTCATGTCTACCATCAAATCCTAGACAAACTTTGGAAATCTTGAACAGGTATCCTGAGGAAGTTTTGGAATGGGTAATGAAGGCAGCCATCCCCTTGCGGTCTCTTCCAACTCTATTATTCTATGATTCTATGATTCTATCCCTAATCTTAATTCAGATAACACCAGGGTTTTGTGAGTAGGAAAGCCTGTTGATTTGGAAGGAGATATGCAACCAGTCTTGGATGGGGTTGTTTTACCCCTAAAGGACAAAGCTTGGACATTCTTCTAGACAAGACACTATCTTGGAGGTGTGTGGTGGCATTAGTGACTATGGAGGTCTATTGACACCACACACTTCCTTTTAGCTGATTTGCTACCTAAACCCTTGTGTAGAGATGACAATTATTCTGTTTACATTTCCAGGGGACTACAGTAATGGATTCTTTGTGGGTCTCTTTTTAAAGACAGATAGAATCTTTTGCTAGTACAGAGAACAGCTGCTTAGCTGCTTAAGAGAAGGAGGTATGTCAGGCAATTGGATCACATAAACTGATTCTGTACTGGCTGGCTATTTTGTTTGTCAGTGCATTTTTGGGCTCAGTTCAGAGTTGGTAGTTATTGTTGAAGTGCTAAATGGCTAGGGACTGGGTTATATGAAGGAATGATTATGATTATATCATTTGGCCTGGACACATGACAGTCTATGGCAGCTGTGCTTATGTGATTGTCTGTAAAACCTGTCAAATTAGTGGCGAAAACATGCAGGGAGGTGGTTCTCTTCATCTGGCTCTCTCACTATGCAGAGGGGTCTTGCTGATCCTTAGGGACTAACTGTATGAAAGAAGTTGTAGCATGAGCTTTTATAGACTTGGTCTACATAGATCAGGTTCGTGAAAGTTCATAGACCTAGCTCATGCTAGGACCTCTTTCACATAGTTAGTTTCAAAGGTGCTGTGAGATCCTTTTGCATACTGATATGCCAGATTAACACAGCTATATGTCTCTGAATTCTGGCTCCCTCGTGGATTGCTTTTAAGTGGACACTTAAGACCTAGTTTTTCTGCTGATCTGTAGTTAATAAAAAAAAGAAGTTGTTGCCATTTTATTGATTCTAATGAATAGTGCAGAGGGTCAGCCACCATCTCTGGGGTAGTGATCCTCAAATCTGAGCATCTACAGTTTACCACACTGCATATTATTCTATGATGGTACATGCACATGGATGTGCTGATGCAGACATACACATGCTGCCACTCATTGAATAATATGGGGTGCAACCATCCACTTTCCCCCATAAAGTTTTCCCCCCATCCATGAAGAACTGACCCCCTGTGGATGGGAAGGATTTATTGTAATTACATTTTGTCTTTTGTAATTGTTAACTTCCCAAACTGACAGATGACCCCTATCTGCTCCATAAGGCATTATAGGAATATATAATTTTATATAGCCAAGTAATCAAATGAATGAATGAATTATATCTTTTTAAAAGGTGGGATTTCCTGCTCGTGACACTTGCTGAATAACTTGGTACATTTGAATAATCTGCCAAATTTTATCAGTCCACTGATATTTTGAAGGAAGTTGCTTGGAACTTACATCTGAGCAAATATGCAAAGGATTCTGCTGTGTGATTATTATTATTTTTTAAAATAAAACTTTCTTTATGAAGCAGATTTTCCACCAGAAGTCCCTTTCATAGAAGGTCTAAAGGCCTGAAAATTATCTGGGTGGAAATGAACCTCTTTATACTCTTTTGAAAGTGAAAAAGATCTAATGGCAGAAAACATCAAACTTTGGTCAAATAAGAAAAACAAACCTCTTTGAGGCAAGCCTCTTTCCCATAAATTGAAACCTCTGTAAGAAGCCTCTGCCAAAAAAGCCGTTTTCCTGGAATGTGAGGAGTGGAAAATCAGCAGCTTGCTTTCAGTATGTTCAACCAACATTCACAGCCACAGCTGACATCCTAGCTGACCCTAAGACTGATGTTTTGCTTTTGTCCACAAATACGATTCCCTCTTCCAACCTATCAGTGTATTCCTTGAGGACTGAATACAGAAAAAGGAAACAAGCCAGCAGTAAAGCTACTAATGTACCTCAGTGTGCTGGCTAGAGATTCTTTTGTTATAAAATAAACATATATAATAAGACCACTCTTATCTGGACCTCCCATAACTTCTATGTACACGGCAGACTTCCCACTATTAACTAAAACCTATATATATATTTTATGCCTCTCTGCTTTCACAAATTCTGGACATCCGCTACTGTGGATACATTTCATGTCCCTCAGGATGTCCAGATCTTATGGGCTCTCTTGTATAACAAATGCCTTCTCATTTGAACAGTGAGACTTTGAATGATGCTGAGGAATGCTACTTTGACTAGAATATCCCCTTTGCCGGCTAACATTATAAATCTGTAATTGGCAATAAAAGGCAGACCACACTCTCTCTATTTCACTAATATTTACTTAAACCTTACCATAAAGTGTATATAGCTGTTTCTGTAGACTCCAGCAGGACAGAACCTCTTAGCTAAGAAAAAAAAGTGCTTTATAAGAGTTCTGTAAATTTTAAAATAAATTTTCCAGAGAGTAAAAATGTAGGGAACAATCTTGTTACCACTGAACATGTCTAAGTCTATGTTAAGCACTAACTTAATCATTCACACTGAAATCAGATAGAATGAACAGTAGTTTATTGGAGTTGGACTGTGCCTGTAATATTGCAGGGTTTTTGGTTTTTTGGTTTTTTTTTACAGATACTTCCAGTGTTCATTAAGCATATCATTTCCTAATATTTCTTATAAAATGAATGAAAGAGACCAGTCTTTCCTGATCTAGGACCTTTTGGCTGTGTTGGATTACAAGTCCCATCATACTTGCCTGTGATGAGAGTTGCAGACCAACCTATCAGGCAGGATATGAGCCAGGATGGGGAAAGGCTGAGGCACTGGAGGTTCTCATTTCAATTCCATTGTTCCCATTTGGACTTAATGATCCAAAGGATGTTTATGCATAATAGTCAACAAAGGCACAGCTTGTGTAAATGGCTTCTCAGATTATTGGTTTGTATACAATCTGACGGACAGTAGAAGATATGAGGCTACAACCACACTGCAGAAATAATCCAGGTTGACATTGCTTTAACTCCCATGGCTCCATGCTGTGGAATTCTGGGGACTGTCATTTGTTTGGCATCAGAGCTCTCTGACAGAGAAGGCTAAATGTATTACAAAATTACAATTCCCAGAATTCTATAGCATGGAGTCATGGCAGTTAAGATAGTGTCAACCTGGATTATTTCTGCAGTGTGGATGCAGCCTAAGTGAGAAAAGAGACTGAAAAGAGAACAGGGGGAGTGTATGAATTAAAGGCATCAACTAGAAAAGATAATGAAGGGCAGAATTTCAGCTAATACCCCAAATGCAAGCTTTGCCCAGCAATAGCTATAGGCCAGAGAATGGCAGAATGAAGTCTAGGATAACTGAAGACAGGCCTGAGACCCTGGATGAATGTCTGAGTCACTGGACTCCATTCTGTCCTATTTATGTTTTGTTTTTGCTGAGGTATATTGTTTCCTTCATCATACAACACCATGCAGCCTAAACCACTCTATTTCCTATTCACAACAAGCTGATGGACAGGAAAACATCCCTCCCAAAAATATCAACATATTACAACATATAACAAACCTATAATCTTAGCTTACTTCATCTCCACTTCTCCTACTGTCACTTTACCTTCTTCTATGCCTTCTGCAACTATCTCCTCTACATACTTTCTAATCCATTCTTTATCTTCTCTTATCCTTGTTCTTATCTACCTTCTTTTTATTATTACCTTGTTATAATCTCTCTTTCTTATTGTCTATTCCTATCCTCTTCTACATATACCTTCCACCATATACTTTACCTTCAAAACCTCTATTTACAATTTCCATTCTTTACCTATTCTTCCCTATTCTAAAACAAACAAACAAACAAACAAAAACACCCAATGCTACAAAATGTAAAAGAGCTTTACCTCCCAGATGAGTGTATGTACGCTCGCATTTACATCGTCATTTAACTTCTTCGTCACCAACTTGTCTATTTACTTTTTATGCTTTGTCCTTTCCTAGTTCTTTGTCTCTGTGACATTATTGCTACATTTTATTTGTCTTAGCTATCTAACTCTCCGTTTCAACCTTTAATCCTTTATAATTACTTTATATACATATAAATGCATCTATTATTTTCTACAATTTTCTACATCCCCAATATTATGCAACCTTACTCATTCCTTTATCATTCTATCCATCCATTTCTACTCATCCTTCATTATTGTCACATCAGACTTATAACAGCTGTGTCTCCCCATTGCTCTTTCATAAATCTAACTATCAATTCCTATTCCTTTTAAATTTTTTCCAAAGTTTTGTCTCTTAGTAATTGTGTTTGTTTATCTAATTCAATAACCTCAAATAATTTCCACATCCAATTTTCCTTCGCTGGGATAGCTTTCTTCTTCCAGTTTTGTACAAAGGTAATTCTTGTAGTTATCAATAAGTAAAACAATATTTTCCCATATTTTTCTCAATTTGTCTATCCATTATTTCTAATAAGAAAAAATTAGGCTTCATTTCAACTTTTTGTCCTATTATTTTACTAATTGTTTGGCTTATCATTTTTCAATAATCTTTAGCTAATTTGCAGCCCCATCAACAATGGTAGAATGTGACAGGGGTTTCACCATATTTCCAGCAACTACTATCAGTCTTTTTATAAGTTTTTGCCAGTTTGTCATGTGATAAGTAGCATCTATGGTACATTTTATACCAATTTTCTTTTAATTTTTTTTGGCATAGTGTGTATTTCATTCCCTTGTTCCATAATTTCTCCCACTGTGCCAGTTGTATTGGGTGCCCTGTATAATTTGCCCATTGAATCATCATTTCTTTGACCACCTCCCCTTTCATCTGGTATTCTAATAATTTATTATATATTCTTCCTGTTGTCCTCTTTTTATTATCAAATAATATCTCTTCAATTTCTGTTCTTTTTTCTGCCCAGCCGCAATCTATTTATGTTTTGTTTTGGCAGCGTCAGAGACGAGGAGGAGACATCTGGGCTGGCAGAGGCTTTTTAGCCCGCCCCAACCCCCCTTCCAAACGCAGCGTCAGAGGCGAGGAGGAGCCATCTGGGCTGGCAGAGGCTTTTTAGCCCACCCCAACCCCCACTCCGCCACATATGGTGTATGCGAAACAGGAAAAGGGGTGAGAGTCTCGACTCTTTGACCCCCTTGACAGTAGTGGGAATTCTTGTAGCTACCAACTTTGTAGCTGCTATAATATCTATCTCTTCCTATTAAGGAGAGTCGGAGAAGGTACTCTGTTTCTGTTTACTCTGATGTTAATTTTTTGATGAAGGCTTCCCTTCCTCCTACTTGTGCCTTAAGGCTGATGTGACACCCACCAATTTTAATTTTATTATGTAACTACTAGATAAATATCTTCACGAGAAGCACTTAGTATTGAACTCTGACTGTATTTATCCTATGTGACTCATTTTGAACCCTTTCTCCCTTGTGGTTTTTTGGAAGTTAGGAGGGGTACTTCTTTTTCATCCACCGTGAGGTGGGAGATGTATTATTTTTGATTGGGATTTATTATATGGTCCTTTTGTTTTCCATTATCTTTTGCATGTGCATTAGAATAATAAGTTGTTATTGAAGTTATATTTGAGAGAAATGGCAATGGGGAAATCTACAGAAGATAACCCAGTAGAAGAAACTCTCCTGCCCCCAATCAATATTACTAAAATGTCAGAGCTTGGTAAAAAAGTTAAAGAGGAAATGAGGAAATTAAGAGAAGAAATAAGAGAGGAAATAAGAGATGAGATATGAACAGAATTAAGATCTGAATTTAAAGACTTAAGAGACAAAATAAAATGAGATTTACAGAAAGAGATCCAAGATTTGAAAAAGGAAATGAAGAATAATATCTATAAATTTTCTAAAGAAACGGAGGATTTAAATAAAAGGATATCTAAAGTTCATATAAGCACTGAAGATATAGAATATAGGACAGTTCTTCTAGAAAATTCATATAGAAAGGAAGTAGAGAAAAATTTATTGATAGAAACAAAATTAAAAGAAAAAGCTTTGAGATTCAGAGGACTTCAGGAAAGATACGGTGAAGACTTGAGCGAGAGGATAATATCAGCCCTAGCACAGTATATAGACTGGTCCCAAGATTTACTAGACTCAGAAGTTGATAAACTGTACAGAGTGAATTCTAGAATAGCAACAAACAGACGACTTCCTAGAGATACTGTAGTTTATTTTGTAAGGGAAAGAGCTAAGAATCTCATCTATGACTTGAGCTTTAGGGAAAAACTATTTATTGAAAAATCAAGAGATAAAGATCTTTAAAGAAATCCCCTCATCTATATTTCAAAAAAGGAAAGCTTACGAGCCTTTAGTTCAGTACTTGAAAAAGGAAGAAATAAAATATAAATGGGATAAGCGCGAAGGTCTTACTTTTACATTAAAAGGACAAAAATTCATAATTAATTAACAAGAGAAGATGCAGGAATTTCTAGGAAAGATTAAAGACAATAAGGGTGAATATCATAATAAGCCAGACCCCTTTAAACAACAAAGTCCAGAAAGGAAGACAAAGATGAGAACAAGAGCAGATGATAAATTTTATGAAAAGAACCTAGATCTCAGTAATTTAACAAATAAAAGGAAACATATAAATAGACAAGACCAAGTTGAGTCAGAAGAGGGACAGGAATCGGAGCTAGAAGGAGAGAAAAGAGCAGTTGGTGACTCATCAGAAGTTTCCGATGAAGACTCTGAACAAGAATCATTAGGAGAACAAGCTAAAGGAGCTATAGCACTTAGGGGGAAATCTTCAAAGAGGAAACACAAGGGAACAACTAAAAAGAAAAAGGGGAAACAACAAGATTTTAATAAAGTACGGAAAAAAAGAATTAATTTTTGATTATCTAACTAAGAGTCCAGTTGCGAGGTGATGTATCTATTATTTTCATGGGATGTTAATGGACTAAACTCTAAAAGTAAGAGGGAGAAAATATTTCATTACCTAATCAAACAGAAAGCTTCAATAATTTGCTTACAAGAAACACATATACATATGAAAGATTCTTTAATGTTGAAGAATAAGAGATTAGGCAATTTGTTTTCAGTTTCCAGTCCAACTGAAAAGAAAAGAGGGGTTGCAACTTATGTAAGCAAAGATCTAGGAGCTAAAGAAATCTTTAAAGATAATCAAGGCCAATACTTGGCTATTGAAATAAATACTCAAATTAACCTTTGTTGATTATTAATTTGTATGCACCACAAGAAAATAAATCTAATTTCTTTAAGAAATTGCATGCTCAAGTTAAGGAGTTAAGTTATGAAAATATAATTATCACTGGAGACTGGAATGGGGTTATGAATACTAAAGAAGATAGGTCAAGCCAGTTTAAGAAAAAACAGGGTAAGCTTCCTATATCTGCTTTTGACCTAGTAGAGGATTTAAGTTTAATAGATGTATGAAGATCGTTTCACCCTAAGGATAAAGACTTTACTTTCTTCTCAAATAGATATAGATCCTGGTCAAGGATAGACATGATATTATCATCTAAACTCATGTATAAGGATATCAATAGAGTTGAAATTTTACCAATGGCACTTTCAGATCATTGCCCAGTCCTTTTAATGTTGCATCAAAGATTAAAAGAATTTATATGGAAATTGAATAACTACCTTTTAGAGGATGAAGATGTAATTAATGAAATTAAGAAACAAATAAAATTATTTTTTCAAGAAAATATTAAAGATGGAATGCCAATGCACATAATTTGGGATGCGGGTAAATAATAATAATAATAATAATAATAATAATAATAATAATAAAATGTTTATTTATAGCCCGCCTTTCCATAGATCAAGGCGGGTTACAACAATTTCAGTTACAGGATAAAAACACGATAAACAGCAAATATACATTAAAATCACAGTACAATTCACAATATCACAATATAACAATATCCAGCTAGCATAGGATGTTCAACAACAAAAATAATAACAGTGGAGGGGGAGGAAGGAGGCTACAAAGGAAAGGAATTAGGGGAAAGCTTTTTGGAACAGGAAGGTTTTTAGTTCCTTCCTGAACCGGTCAAGGGAGGTGGCCGAGCGGAGCTCACTGGGAAGTGCGTTCCAGAGCAGAGGAGCCGAGATGGAGTAGGCTCTATGCGATGTGGCGTATTTTGAATCTGAGACTCTCAGCAAATGCTTCCCAGCCGATCTGAGTGTGCAGGGTGGATTATATGGGGAGAGGCGGTTCTCTAAGTACCCTGGGCCCAAGTCATTTAGGGCTTTATAGGTAATAACCAACACCTTGTATTGCGCTCGGAAGCAAATGGGCAGCTAATGAAGATCTTTTAATACTGATGTTATATGGGTGGCCCTGGAAGATCCAGTGACCACTCTAGCTGCCATATTTTGAACCAACTGTAGCTTCTGGGAATGGTACAAGGGTTGCCCCATGTAGAGCGCATTACAGAAATCCAAACGAGAGGTTACCAGAGCATGTACCATCGTTTCAAGGGCCCTCCGGCCCAGGAAGGGTCGCAGCTGGCTTATCAACCAGAGTTGAAAACAGGTGCTCCTGACCGTCGCATCCACCTGGGATGTGAGGTGGAGCGACAAGTCCAGGAGCACCCCCAGACTGTGAACAGAGTCCTTCAAGGGGAGCGTGACCCCGTTCAGGACAGGTGGACAAACCTCCAATCCCAGACCGGGGGAACCTGTCACGAGCACTTCTGTTTTCTCTGGATTCAAGCTGAGTCTGTTTTCCCTCATCCAGCCCATTACCGAGTCTAGACAGGCATCAAGAGGAGAGATGCCATCCCTGGTCACTGCATCAGTCGGAGACACAGAGAAGACTATTTGGGTGTCATCAGCGTACTGATAACACCGCGCCCGGTGTCTCCGGATAATCTCTCCCAGCAAAAAAAAGCGGTTTTTAGGGGGATATTAATGCAACAGCATATGATTAAGAAAAGAAAGACTCGAGAAAAAGAGCAAGAATTATTGGAAATGCTGAAAGAAAAAGAACAGAAGGCTAAGAAAATTCCAAAGGATAAGGGCATTTTTCAGGATCTACAGCTACTTAAAAGTAAAATTAACAAAAATATAATGCAGGAAACAAAGGACAAAATTAAATATTTTAAATTTAATGAATCTGAAAATGCTGACAAGGTGGGGAAATGGCTTGCATTGGAAGTTGAAAAAGAAAAAAGAAGAAAGAGCAATTGAAGTACAATTTAGATTTACAACTGTTTAGGTAAAACTAGTCATTTTCCAGATAGAGCAATCCTCTAGAACACCACTGAACATACTAGAATTTAGTTCTGTGTAAGGGATTAGCAATACTTTTACGAATGGTTGCTTAAATTTCCAGAATTATACAAGACTTCAACATTCCTTATTTCTACTGTTTGTTAATCAAGAATCTTAGAATCACAGAATTATAGTATTGGAAAAGACCACAAGGGGCAGCCAGTCCAATCCCCTGCCATGCAGTAATACACAACCAATAGATGGCCATCCAGCCTCTGCTTAAAAACCTCCAAAGAATGAGCCTCCACAACACTCTGAGGCAATGGGTTGCACTGTCAAACAGCTGCTTGCACAGTTGAACAGTAATGTAAACTCAGAAGCCCCCAAACAAACACTTGCACTTCTTCTTGTTATTAATTTTAATCAAGTAAACTTTGACTTATGGCAACCATATGAATGAGAGATCTCCAGGGTCATCCTGTCATCCACAGCCCTGATCAGGTTTTGCAAAATCAGGGCCATGGCTTCTTTGATTGAGCCCATTCATCTGTAATGTGGTCTTCTTTTCCAACTGCCTTCTGCTTTAACAAGCATTATTGTCTTTTCTAGCAAGTCATGTCTTCTTATGATATATCTAAAGTACAACAGTCTCAGTTTAATCATCTTGGTTTCTAGTGAGAGTTCAAGCTTGATTTGCTGTAATCCCTATTCATTTGTCTTTTTAACAGCCCACAGCATCCATAGAACTCTCCTCCAGCACATTTCAAATGAGTTTGTCTTCAGCTTTCTTCATTGTCCAGCTTTTATATACACACACAGAAATTGGAAAAACAATGGCATGGACAATCCTGACATTATTATTCAATATATATTCACACTTGAGGATTTTGTCTAGTTCCTTTCAAGTACTAGTCTTCTGATTTCTTGATTGCAATCTCCATTCTCATTAATGACTGAGCTAGGATATGCAGAATTTTGAACCATTTCAATGTCTTCATCATATTACTAGCAGAAGTTATCTAAATCATGTGTGCTCATTATTTTTTTTTAATGTTCACCTGTATCCCTGTCTTTGTACTTTCTTCCCTGACTTTCTACAATAGCCATCTCCAAGAGGTTGCTATTTTCTGCTAGTGGTATGATGCCATCTTAAATTGGTGTTTTCCTCTCCAATCATTTTTATGCCTCCTTCCTCTGAGTTTAATCCTGCTTTGCATATGATATGTTCAGTGTATAAGTTAAACAGATAGGATGATAAAATGCAGCCCTGCCTGATCCCCTTGCTAACTGGAAGCTATCCTGTTTCTCCATATTCAGACTTGATCGTGGCCTCATGTCCTGAGTACAGGTTACACATCTAGACAATCAAATGTTGTGGCACTTCATTTTCTGTAAGAGTGATCCATACTTTTTCATGATCTATACAATCAAAGGCTTTACCATGATCTATAAAACATAGCCTGATTTTCTTCTGAAATTCTTTAAAGAGTTTCATTATCCAATATGCATTTGCAGCATGCTTCCAAGGAACTTATCACTTGAAGGCGCTTACGTGGGTGAAACGTTGCTGAACTGTTGCAGAAGCACAAAGCTGGGATCATTCATCATGTTTCTAAAATGGAATTGAGGCTTCCCCTTTCCTTCTGTTGGTGAAGCAGTGGTGGAGAAGCCACTTTTTGAATAGGGATATCTCCATGAATAGACAGATCAGCAATCTGTGTATAGTGCACACATGTTGAATGTTCATGTGAAAAACTATCTGCCTTAATTGATAATAGTTTAGGAATGATTGTTTAGTTGGGAATGATTGTTGTATTCACATGTTGCATTCTACCTATACATTTGTTCTTTGGTTTTGTTTCTGTGATCCTCGCCTGTTTAGTTATGTCTTACATCCAAAGCGGCGAATTCTGGTTAATTGTCGCTTTCCTAAGCAGAAACTTAAAGCAGAAGCAAACCATTGTTTGAGTTAACTTGATTAGTAACAGGGCTGGCTCTACTATTAGGCAGAGTTAGGAAGTAATCTCAGATTACAGATGGTTCAGGGAAGTGTCACAATGAAGTTTATCGCACCGGGTTCTCGGCCCGGCCCAGCAGGAAACGGAAATGAGTGGGGGACGGATTTTACCGCACACACCCGTCCCTCACTCGTTCCGTTCCCCCTCTCTTCCCTGCCCCTTCCGTTCCAGAGGGGACGCTTTTTGAGAACTGTTCAGAACAGTTCTCAAAAATTTCCCCCTCTGGAACGGATTAAGAATGGAAGAGAGGGGGAATGGAACGAATGAGGGACGGATGCGTGCGGTAAAATCCGTCCCCCACTCGTTCCGCACTCGGCCCTGCTCCTTCCGTTCCATTCTCAGAACGGGTGGAAGGAACGCAGTGCGATAAAGTTCAATTACTCCAGTTGTTCTTCTTGAGTACACCTACAGCTATTTTCCTCTATTGGAAGACACAAGTCACATATGTCACACATCTTATCCTGAGATTAGCTGGACCTCCCAGGTACAGTAGAGGATGCTACCCCACTGCTAATGTTGTAAGAAGTTTCAACTGCCAAATCAGTTGGCCTTTGTAAATGGAAAACAGGGATAGCTGTGGTCTACTTTCTTCCTTGCTTCAAGCAGCAAAACATCTTCGGCTTGCCCCAGTTGTTAAAAGGCAGTAAACCAGAATCCCCTGTTTAAGACATAATGGGGAATTCTGGATTAAGTATACCATTACTGAAGTCTGGAAGCCTCTATGATGATGAGATTTGACCTTTCTTATTTGCCAGATTTTTCCATCCAAAATTGGAATAGATCTCACATTAAGATTTTGCGAGATACAGCCCACACAAATGTACCAAGCTGGCGCCCATTTTAGGGCTAGGGACCCGTAACAATGGCGGAGCCCTGTGTACATGGGTGCCACCATTGTCATGTAAGTGCTGCGTGGCATCCACATGTCACTGCAAGGTGCTTACATAAGGAGTGCACCAGTGGTACACTCGTTACGTCACGCTTTCAGTGCAAAAAGAACCTGGTTTTCCAGGTTCTTTTTCCTGCGGAGGGAAGCCGCGTGGTTTGACGGCTGCGGCTTCCCTCTGGAGGAAATTAGGCTGTCAACAGGCCGCCCTTTTCAGGCAGTCTGTCCCACGTCATTATTTTCTAAATTTTATTATAGTCTATTCTTCTGTCATAAACATTTAAGACAATTTTGTTTATTTCAAATATGGCTTTAATTTCATGCATTTCTCCTTTGTCCCCACTTTCTACTCTTAGGCTATCATACAGGCCCAAACAGACAGACCAAAATAAAGCTGCTTCGGGTCACTTTAAGGGTATGCTGTTTAAATGCTGCATGTGTCCTAAGAGGCTGGAAGACAAGCCAAAGCTACACTCCAGTCCTAAGGACTGGAGCGCAGCTTTGGCACAGCTTCTGGCCTCTTAAGATGTGTGTGCCATGTAAACAGCATACCTCCAAAGTGACCTGAAGCAGCTTTATTTTGGCCTTTCTGTTTGGGCCCGTACAACAGTTATATTAAGTCTTTTTTGCGTGTTTCAAAGCATATCTGCATTACATAGCATTACATACTTGGATGTTTATGTGTGCATGCCCTTTATGTAGCTACCTTCTCTATGAGTGCTTTAAACAATTTGGCTTTGTATCAATTAATGTAAAAGATTGTCTGGGGTTGGCTTTTCTATAAGCAATCTCCCTCCTGCTTATGAAAAACTTCTTTCAGTTTATGAAATGAAGCCTGAAAGGTGAACCTTGGAGCATTGTTAAATGATTTGACATACAGTAGCTTTATTGTACCCCAGAACTATGTTTAAATTGCAAGCAACAAATGTCTCTGACACACACTCAAGATGACAAAAGTTATAAATGTGGAAGAACAGACAAGCTAGGAGAGGCTGCAGCAGTTTGCTTTTGCCTGACCCTACTGTGAAGGGCAAGATTCTGCCCTCTCATCTCATCTCCCCCCACCAGCTGAGTTAACTGAAAACAAATTACTTTCCCACTTTGAACTCATTTTGCAGCAATTGAAATATGCTGAGGACAAAGAGAGAAATTTTAAAAGCAGCTGAAAAAGTGGGATGGAAGAGGATTAGTTCAGGCTATCTCTGCTGAACTGTAACAGTTGAAGATATGCCCCCCCCGGGTTCCCACCAAATGTACCTGACAAGTTGGTGAAACTGAGAGAAAGCTCAAGATGGTCTTTGTCCCTATATTTAAAAGTTATGCTCACAGAGCTAATGAAGAAGAAAGTGGATCCTGCATGAATGGTGGTTGAGGATGGTTGGTTTACCTGAATCTCCATGCTTCTTCTTCATAAATGTGTGTGCACTGTGGGAAGGGAGAAAGAGGCAATTGCTTGGATTTCACACAGTCAAGTAGAGGTTCTTGGTAGAAGTTCAACAGTAGAAGTTCTTGGAGAGAATTTCTTGGATCCAATACCAAAGGAACTTTCTGCTGAGAAATATGCTACATTAAAGGAAAGCAGAGATAAATACACATGGGGGGGGGGGGGGGGAGGAGAGAAATTGTTTCATGTATGATGTGCCACACTTGCCTGTTTTTGAAAAATGAATATTTGTTCCCATATTATGTTGACCATTTGGGGGATGATTCCTAATAGTCTCTAGCAGTAGGGGGAGGTGTAAGACAAACATTGAATTGTGGGAGGCTGGCAACCAAGTGAAGGGAAGCGGCCACACAATGTGAGAAAGATGTGGCTGGAACCGCTTAAGAAAGGGTTTTGTTTTAAATGCATGGATAGAGAAAAGCCTGGTAGCCAAAAACATAACCAGCCAGAAAGCTAAATGCATGCAGCTGAAGAACTTAAACAATTCGAATGGAAGACATAAGAGATGGCCAGAAGAGCATTAACAAAACCAGGCTCTCTTCCAGACCTTAATCTGAGCCAGCGAACTCAACAGACCTCAGCTCCGGAACCAAGCTTTTGAAGGCTTTTGAAGGTTCAGCTAGGCCCTGAGACATACAAAGAAATAATAAGAAGGAGTGCATGGAATGTCCTTTCTCTCTTTAACTAATGGGTAGCCACAACCATGCTCTTTCCATTTTTGGAGCACTGGATTATACTGAATCAAAGGTTGAAATCCTGTGGTCCATTACACTGGTGTAAGTGTGTTGTGCTAACACACTTTCACCTGGATTGCACAGAAGCTAGGAAGGAAGGAAGGAAAGAAGGAAGGAAGGACGGATGGATGGATGGATGGATGGATGGCACATTTATTGATCCTAATTGGGAGAACAAGGCAGTCAACTCCAAGAAACCTATTTGTCCAGTGCCAGCCTTCAGCAGAGGAGGCAACCTCAGAACTAAAGACTTTCTGTGAAGACTGTCTTGTAAAACATTCCCTGCTGCATGGGACATGCAATTTTGAAAGTCAGCTTTTCCCTAGCACTTGTATCTGAGGATCCCTTTGGAAAGCCAGCACTGGAGTAATATGCTTCTTGGAGCTGGCAGCTTTTTTCTCCCATTGAGAACCATGGCAATCCTTCCTCCTTTTGCACTTGCTTTTTCCTCCTATGGCTACATCACTGCTACCACAGCCCACATTGCCATATTGGATCTCAAGTTTTGACCCTACTCTACTCCTGTATCTCTGGACCACCTTATTTCTGGATTGCTTCTCCTGGAAGCCTCTAAGACTGGTGTTTGACTTTTTAAATAGATTGCATTCCTCTGCTGGACTGTTTAACATAAAAAGCTAGGCTCAGTCCAAGTTAAAAAACAAAGACAAAACAAAACCCCATGTGGTCCTTGGACAGTCCTAAGGGCAGAAAATTGACCCTTGTCTGAAATGATGAGGGAGCTGAATTGTCTCAGAAGCCTTATATGTACTTCAGAGCATACATGAAGCTCCAGTTTCTGGGGTTCATATTTACATGAAAAAGTTGGCAGCCTTGTCTTTATAAAGCAACAGTTTTCAAACTGGGGTCTCCAGTAGACTTCAACTTCCAGGAGCCAGGAACCCCAGCAAACATGGGCAAAAGCCAAAGATTCTAGATACTGTCATCTAACAACCCCTGGGCCCCCAAAACTGGGAGCCATTACTGTGATAAAGCAAATGGTAGATCACATTACACTGTAGCTCACTTTGCCTTTCAGAGGTCACATGCAATGCTTTGCAGATGGCAGTGTTCTGCTTTAGGAATGACTAAATCTCAGCTCTGCTCATTGCATCCTGCCTATCCAAATTCTGCTGTAGTTGAATTTGGATGTCTTAGCTTCCCTTAGTACAAACACAGCTGTGTGGTGTTTTTGGTGCTGCATTTCCACCATCTCAGGGGATATATTTTGGCAGTGTTTGAAAACTGACCCACAAACATACATCCTGTACAGTGTTTAAAATATATTTGGGATGGAATGTTCTATGATTTATGTTGAACAATATTTCTGATTTTTTTTT
>NC_056522.1:40942257-40961050 GCF_019175285.1 Sceloporus undulatus | reverse complement strand
TTTTAACCCAAGTTAACAGCGTCCGGCTCATCCAGTCCCACTGCAATGTCCAGTGTTGTATCTAAATTGCAGTGCTGATTAGAAAGCCTTCCAGGGCTTCTGCCTTATGCAGAAATGCATTTTAGAGTCTAGAAAGTTTTTTCCATGGTTGAGCCTGTACACTTCCAGGCGGTGAGATCCTGAAACTACTAATGACTGAACCCCCCTCAAAAATCGTGGAAGTTAGTCTTATTATGTAGAGGTATATAATTTATTATGTAGAGGTCTATACTTTTTAAGCTCATTAAAAAAAAGATGTATTATTAGGTTAAGGTTTGAATAGTAAGAGGGGAGTGGATATATTCAGTGTAGTCAACCCACAGACAGGCAATTTGGAAACCACAGATCCCCTGTTTGTCCAGGGGGTTGAACTGGATGGCCCTTGTGGTCTCTTCTAACTTGATGATTCTAGAATAACGCAGTGCAAAAGTCTAACTGAGAGTTTATTGCTTTCACCATCTAACAAACACTCTACCAGGTTGGTATTATTCTTATTTTTAAGTAAAGTTACCTTAGATGTGGCATGCACTTTCTTTGAATTGTGGAAACTGGATTCCTCTTGAAAATGACAGAGCTTCACATCAGAAAGGAAGCAGACTTCCATTAATTTCAGAGTTCGATACCAGAATAAATTTGAAAAATGTTAAATAGCATTTTTAGGTCAGTACTTTCTTGACTCTATTGCTTTCAAGAATCAATTTGTCATAGTGATGCAGAATAATGACTGTTCACATGAATAGGGTAAAGGTGAAGGAGAGTATATTGTTAGTACTTTTTGTATGATTTGCTTTTAGAAATATTCCAGAAGCTACTAGGTGGTTATGAAAATAGTACAGATCCCCTGGTTCATATTTTCATTACTAGCCATTCATCATATTCCTGATAGGAAACTTTTCAGTATTCCATTTAGTAAACCAGATAGGTAGCAATCATGTTCTGCAGCCAGTGAAATGCCACCAGTTGTGTATAATGTAAACCCGCATTCTTCAAGAGTTTGGCAATGGTCCAGATGGCTGAGTGAGTTATTTTGAAAGATGAAGACATTTCCAAGAAATTAAAAACATGATTCACAATCTCTTCCCATAAAAATCTAAAGTCATGCTATTCTTCACTCAACAAGTGTTAGTTGAGAAGCTTACTTGTTTATGAATGCTTGGGTTATTTGCAGTTCTTTTCTCAATAAAAACAAAAGCAAACTTACCTTTCTCTCATTAACCTTATGTCTCAGTTCAAGACATCTATGTGGTTAAAAATGAAACGCTAAAAAGATGTGATGTAGCTTTTGTATCGTGGGTTCAAACATAGTGCTTAAAAGAAGAGCTAAGTACTGCTTGAACAGCGAGCCACAGAAATCTTAAGAGAGAAATTAGTCCATGCACATCAAGCACAGGTACAGGATTAAGTGCAAGGATGTAATTTAGGGGCTGGTAGCGCTGGGCAAGAGACAAAAATGTCCCCTTGCACTTCCTGTTACCACCTTAGGGTCCTGCTGCCAGGGATGTAGCCGGGGGGGGGGATCTGGGGGTCCGGACCCCCCCTTCCATTAGAAAAATGAATGGTGTGTGCTGCTGCGCCGCTGCACTCAAGCCCCATTATAATGGTGGCACTTAGTCTGGACCCCCCCTTCCTAAAATCCTAGCTACGTCCCTGCTGCTGCTGATACCCTGCAAGTGCCAACAGATCCACAGATCTTTGCACCCTCCCTGCCATAGAAGGAGGAGGGGAAGAAAACAGCTTTCACATGATACAGAGAGAAAAAGGAGAAGTCCTTGGCTTTCATTGCATGAGGTCCATTGGAGCTGAGGTCAAGGTAGAAAAGTGGGATATTTAACAGCAGCTGAAAAAATGGGGTGACAGAAGATGAAATGGGACTGTCCCTGCCAAATATGGACATTTAGAGGGTACGTATTATGTGGATTCCCAGCTATCCTCCATATTGTGCATATTTACTATGAAGCTCTCAGCTGACTAATTCGGTATAAGAAAGTATGTATTAGGGAAAGGCACATAGGGGCATGACAGATGGGTGCTTTGCACCAGCCTGGGCCTGAACTAGGGGTGCGTGGAAGCTGAGCGTTTACATGTTCAGCAACCCTACTGAACTACACACGATCTGCTGGTCCCAAGCTGTCTAATTTTCTCCATCATGCTATGTCTTTCATGGCCACTGTACTCACCATTCCCCCCTCCCCTGCTTTTGCCACTGCCTGTACCAGTGTAGTGTGCCAATGGTATTCTGGGCGTCATGTGAATATAAGGAAAAATTTAATGAAGTTTTTTTAAAATTGCACACTTATACAGAAAGCAGATGGAATGGACTTAGGGCTGAAAACCTAAAAAAGGAAGAAAACACAAACAAGAGGGAGGATGATACATCTATATTCATAAACATAAAAAACACAAATGAAAAAAGCATTAGGTTTCTACCTCTTGCTCTGTGAGGATGACAGCAATGTGCAGATTTAACTTGCCTTGCCCCACACTGTCTCCAAGTGGCATCTCCTTACATCAGTAATTTTTGATTTATAACCCGCCTTAACTGTATATCATTGCTTCCAAAAATGGTTTTGGGCTTTTCTTTTAACCATGTGAGATGATGATGGATGTGTATGTCATCTTGTCCATTTCCTTCTGCCAATACTGATTTTTTTTTCTTCCTACATTCTAATTTTAAAATTATTGGCTTTTTTGGGCTTCCTACATACCCTCAAATGATTCTTTTGCCGACTAATAATATTGTTCCTGCTGTTGGGAGTTTAATTTAAAATTTCCACCCCTTTTCATTTTACCCCATCTAATGATTTGAGTCAACATTAAATTTTGCTTCCCCTTTTGGAGTTCCATTCTTCAAAATCTAGAGGGCAGCTGATGTTCTCAAAAACTATAATTTTTTAGTTAGTTCCCTCCTTTAGAGCAAATCAATTAATTTCCTGAATAATTTCAGTTTGTTAGTTTCAGTTAATCAGGAAGAACAAACTACGAAAGGCTGTGGTAGTTTGCTTTGTCTGAACCTACTGGAAAGGCCAAGATTCTGCCCCTCTTCTCCCCCTACTGAGTTAATTGAGTGCATACCACTTTTGCACTTTGAACTCAGTTTGCAGCAATTAAAGAAAACTGAGGACAAAGGGAGAAAGTGGGAAGAGACAAAAGACACTGAGATGTTTTAAAACCAGCTGAAAAAATGGGACGGTAGATGATTAATCAGGGTTGTCTCTGCCAAATTAGGGCAGTTTGAGGCTATTCACAAAAGATTAAAGAATAACACAGTTGCTTGTATAGCTGAGAAATTAAGCTGAGTCTATCCATAAATTGTGCCTGCTTAAAGATAATTTGTCAGTTCCACTCCCACTAACTGGAACCAACTGAAGGTTTGACCTTTAAACAAAGCTGTTTTAAAGCAGACTAAGAATGGAGTAAGTATCCCTCAGCTGGAGAACATAGGGATTCTCATTCTCTGCTTTTATTATTTTTCCAGGCAGGAACCATCCCCATCCCCCTTTGGCGTCCTACTCTGTGAAATGCGACCAGTGCCCACCTACTGAATTCCCATGCTTTTGTGTCCAGAATTTCCTCCCCCATCTTGAAGGGAAATGGTTTTAATTTACAACACAGTCTAGGGCTGGCGAGCATTTCATGCTACCTATGCCAATGCAGTTGCAACATTTCTCATATCAAACTACTTTGCTGCTCCAAAGATACGTTTGTACTACTTTTGACATACTGCTGTGGAACATGTTTTCTGAATTATACCTTCACTCGCCTTACTCTGCCTTTTTCACTGGTGCCATGGCATCTAAGTGGACTACATGGTGCAGCCCAAGGGAGCACTGGAGCTCAAGACTTATTAACATTCCCCAGCATTAACTCTCATATTTAAAGACACACACATTAGTTGGCCCGGTTGGGTATCAGAAGGAATTCCTGCGGCTGTAGGAAAGGGCTAAGCTGAAAAATGAGAATACATCTGAGACCAGGTATCAAGACTGTGGTTCAATAGAGATGTCATTCACAAAGAAAAGAAAATTCCAACTGGGATACTTACCTTCATTCTTTGCTGGCTTGCCAATATTATAATGCAGTGATTTTCAAACACTGGAGCCTACCCCTATATGAGGAGAAGAGCGTATCAGGATTACAAAGGAAGCACGTTTTATTTGGGGAAAATATTCAATAATGACTTTTTTTATTTGGCAGATGGGAAAATCTGTCATGCTTGTTGCCTTTCTTAGAACAGTTTGTTCCACCACCTTGTGGTGTGCAGGAGTGCACCTATTATTATTCATTTCCTTATCTCATGGGTTACGTTATAGTATAGTGCGCGTGAATTGTGTTATTGTACATCTTCCTCTTCTGGATCTCATTTCACTAAATCTGCCACTTCTCCCGCTCTATGCCACACTTAAGGCTTCACTCTGGGCTCCCATGGTAATGCTGGATTCACTGCATCTGCCCACCTCTCCCAAACAAAAAAGATATGCCTCTTCCAAACAAAAAGTGATTCTGCTCCTGCATGAGTTTTACGTCAAATTCAAAATACTTGAATGAACAGCTACTGTCCCAAACCATGCTGTTTGATGGATTCTGGGGGATAGAGTCTCGAAGGTAACTTTTCCAAGCTCTGGTTTAGAATACATTTTGTGTTCATACAATGTTTTCGTTGTTTTGCTGGTTCCATATTTCACTTTTCTAAGCCTGTCTATATAATCCAGTTACACTCAAAACATTGTCCCAATGATGGGTTTGAGCAAACGGAAGACTGAGAGAATAGTGTTTAGGTGGAAATGATAGGAAAAATATGTTCTTTTCCATGCTATTTAACACATTTCTAAGCAGTATTTGATGACTTTTTTGTTCTCTTCTTTACTTTTACAACAAGCCCCAATCTAGATGCACTTATATTGAGAGGTGTTCCCTAACAAGAGAAAGGTGAAATGGACAGTAGAGTTAAGGGACTCTAGAATTGATTTCTGAGAGCACAACCAGACAAGAAAAAAAATTCCTGAAAGTCTCAGTTTTTGTTACTGTACACACTGATTTTATTTTTGAGATCCACACAAAGTTTTCTTCATCCTGAAGTATTCCCAAGGAACTCTCCGCATTACCAGTGACTTTTCATTCCTCATTCCCTGGTCAGTTGAAATTAACCCACTATTTTTTGAAATGAAATGTCTATACTAGCCATTGCTCTGCCTAGGTCCTGCAAATTCGTACCTGTTACCTCCTTAATAGAGTCAATCCTTCTAGCATGTGGTTTTCCTCTCTTTCTACATCCCTTCACCTTTCCTAGAGTGGTTGCCTTTTCAAATGAGTCTTGCCTTCTTATGATGTGGTTACAGCATGACATCAAATTTATCATCTTGACATCCAGGGAGTTTTCAGGTTTGATCTGTTCTAGGACCCATTTCTTTGTCTTTTTAGCTATCTACAGTATCCACAACACTCTTCTCCAGCACCACATTTTTTTAAAACATGGATTTTCCTCTAATCTGCTTTTCTCACTGTCCAGATCTCACATCCATACGTGGTAATGGGGAATACAATGGCTTTGACAATTCTAACTTTCAGGCTCAGTTGTATATCTTTACACTTCAGGATTTTTTCTAGTTCTTTCATTGTTGCCCTCCCCATTCCTAGTCTTCTGATTTCTTGACTGCAGTCCCCATTTTGCTAAATGTTTGATCCAAGGCATGGGAACTCTTTTACTATTTCAATTTTCTCATTTTCTAGGTTGAATTTGTGTAGGTCTTCTGTGGTCATTACTTTAGTTTTTTTTATCTTTAGCAGTAAGCCTGCCTTTGTACTTTCTTCCTTGATTTTCCTTAGTAGTTGTCCCAAGTCTGTGATGCTTTCTGCTAGTAGTATGGTGTCATCTGCATATGTTAGATTGTTGATATTCCTTCCTATTGCCTTCACTCCTCCTCCTCCTCCTGTGTCCTGGCCTGCTCTTCATATGATACTTTCTGTGTACAAATGGAACAAATAAGGTAAAATGATGAGACTAATCATAACTAACCAGCCATAAGTAGAAACTTATGCAAATTAGACTTGGGTCTAATATGCACTGCAGAATTAATGCAGTTTGACACTACTCAATGCTATGGAATCCTTTGATTTCTTGGACAGAGAAGGCTAAATATCTCACAAAACTACAAATCCCAGGTTTCCATAGCATTAAGCGATGGCAGTTAAAGTGGTGTCAAACTGCATTATTTCTGCAGTGCAGATTAGATCGAAGTTAATGTAAGCCTGTTCTCTGTTTTTCTAAAGTAAACTCGACATGGAACTGGAAAATGTTCCTGGAATAACAACAATAGCAACAACAATAATAAAAACACAACATTCTCTTCAGTACTAAACCCACGTGGAAGCTCCCTCCTGCCTAATACTTTTATTTCCTACAGTTCTGAGTTACACCGCAGGAAATATTTACCACACATACTATGTTTAAAATGGATTTGGGACCATATAAAATGAAGAATACTCTGAGACTGTCCAATATTTATGAAGTATATTTCCACACATATAAAATATATTGTGTGATATCATTGATTTTTAAATGCCATGGAAATTGGCCATGTCAAAATATTTTGAAGCAGGTTTTATACTCTGTCAGAACTATCCCCCAAAATAATGTGCTCAGCATTTTTATGAAAACTCCTAACACATGGACATATGGAAAATATATTTCATGTCCACAAGGGACAAAGATTTTAAATACAGGGTGTAATAAATACATGTTGGCTAAAGTCAAGAAACCTTGTTGGTTTGCCTCTAATGTTACAGTATCCCAATCTAAACTATGTTTTGCATATCTCTATCTGCACAGATATAACTTAATTTTTTTTTCATTAGTGGTATTGAGGGTTTGGAGCATGCTATTTTTTACTTGACCACAGATCCTAGTATAAAAACAAGTTTGCTTACTTAAACTAATTGTTTATCTAACCATTTTGACTAGTTTCTGGCAGTTACTGAGATATTTTTGTGGGGAAAGCCAATCCTTGTCAGTCTGTTCAAGTAGGCAACCATTTTTTTCTTTATTTACTAGATTTATATCCCACCTTTTTCCAAAAAAGGGAATATTAAAAGCAATTTACAATGCAATTGAATAAAACAAATTCAGTTAAAACATGTAATAAGTAGACAGATAGCAGATTAAAAAAACACAATTAAAAACTGTCGCGGCAAGAAGACACAGAGACAAGAATGGGGGTGCACAAGCTTCCCTCCAGCTTGCCTTCAAGCCAGGTTTCTGGCTGGGCCTTTTATTGTCATTTTGCTTACATTAGTCCGTTATTTGTCTTACAATCATTTGCTAGGTTACGTGCCCTTTTCTGCAGTGGAAGCAGGATGTGAAGACCGGCTAATTCAGCATGGACTTATCTATCTGATTATGGATAAAGCATTGTCATCTCGAGTGGGGGTCGAAGTCCTATGGTTTGTCAGTAGAACTGCCACGTCACAATCTTGATGAGCATTGCTATCCAGAGAGAGGGTCGCGACCCCACGGTTTTGCCCATGAGGTTGCCACAAAAAACACCCCAATGAAACAAAAGATTGTCATTACCCAGTTAAAAGCAGAGAACAGAAAGATGACTTTCCTTCATTACACAATTATTGTAGTATGATTCCACCATAACTGCCACAGCTGCATCCTATGGAATCCAGGTTTTTGCTGTTTGGTGAGACACTAAAGCCATGTGGAAGTCAATTCTAAATATCCCTCTCAAAACTGTAAATCCCAGGATTCCACAAGATGGAACTGTGGCAGGTTGAGCAGAAATTCAGAACTATAATTTTGTACTGTGAAAGGGCCTCTGGACTGAGATCCACATAATCTACACTCAAAATATGTAAAGTGCCATTTATGTATTGTTAATCTCCTATCAGTGTATTTATGCAGACAACCAGGAAGGCAATGGCTGCCAGTCAGGTGACAGTATGACTGAGCTCCAGCCCATCAGTAGCTGCTTGCTTAGCAAGGCAATGCAAGGAGATGCTGGATTCCTCTTTGTGCAATGTCTGTGCTAGTATATATCCTTATATAATCCCTAGTTATACCACTGTAAATCATGTGAGGTATCCAGGTCTGGACTGCAACTTCTGTGGACCCACCAAGCAGCATGACCACTGGTTATATTCAGTAAAGGTTTCTGGGATATATAGTTCAAAATTATCTTTCTAGCTTGCTTAGAAGCCCTTTCTGTCACAGTTTAAGTCAGTTGTCAAAGGATCACCTGTATAAAAGACTGTATGCAGGCTTTTCATAGCCTAGAAAAGCCTGTATATAAGAAAATCAGCTCCCACACCACCAAGTTATGGGCCCTAAGAACACTCCTGCTGATGATGCTGGGCTCCTGCTGGACACTGACCTTCAGTTATAGATTGTAAAATGTAAGACCTGGAAGTTTAAATAGTGTGTTTATAAAGCATAAAACTGAAAGTTTTGTGTATTCTGGAATGTGTATGTCACACAGGAGGTTAATGAATTTGCAAATATTGAACTTTATCGCACTGCGTTCCTTTCACCCGTTCTGAGAACGGAACGGAAGGAGCAGGGCCGAGTGCGGAACGAGTGGGGGACGGATTTTACCGCACGCATCCGTCCCCCATTCGTTCCCGTTCCCCGCTCGGCCGTTCTTAATCCGTTCCAGAGGGGGAAATTTTTGAGAACTGTTCTGAACAGTTCTCAAAAAGCATCCCCTCTGGAACGGAAGGGGCAGGGAAGAGAGGGGGAACGGAATGAGTGAGGGACGGGTGTGTGCAGTAAAATCCGTCCCCCACTCATTTCCGTTTCCTGCTGGGCCGGGCCGAGAACCCGGTGCGATAAACTCCTTAGTGTCTGCTCCTCAGTGAGATACAGTCAGGTTGCGGGTTCCTGCTCAGTATTATTAGACTTAATTTGCCACTGATTCTGCCAGGTGATTGCAACTTGGCTGCCTCCTGGGTCCCAGGTGTGCTTCAGAGGGTGCTTTTCCAAAACTGGAACTTGCCGTTTTAGAAAAATGATCTCCGAAGCACTCCTGCAATTGCCCAGCAGAATCAGTGGCAAATTAAGTCTAATAATAAGTAGTAGGAATCCGTAACCCGACTGTATTCTGTTGGGGAGTAATCGGGTTATAAGTGTGATAATCTGCTAAGAGGATAGACACTGGCTAGTTCTGGTCATAGCGCCAGCCTAACTATAAATAATAAGCTGGTGAAAACATGTACAATGAAATGACCTATAACGGTGCCATCACTAGGGTTAGTGTCACCCTGCATGGTAACTCATGGTGTCACCCCCTCCCCCATTGACGTCCTCCAGTATCACACCATACAGAATCCTTAGTAATGTTTTTTGTAGTAATGTTACTCATAAATCGTAATTCCTATGTAGTGGTTACATGAGTGTATTGGTTAGGACACCCCAATATTGTTTAAGATGCTAATGTTCCTCCATGTGTAAGTGTAAAAATGCTTGCTAAAGAAATTCAGAAGATATAAAGATTCAGTTCATATGAAAATGTAACACCATACCAGCAAGGTAATGTAATGAATCCATGATGTCTCACCTGAAATGTAATGTAATGCATGTCATGTGCCTAGACATTGAAAAGTCTGTTTCTTCCTAAGAGGAGTGTGTACATATGTCTGTTCATAGGTGCCTATAATAAATAGCCAGGGGCGGGTTACATACCGCCAAGAAGCAGCGCTGTTCCGCCGCCGCTTGCGGAGTCCGGGAGCCACAGCTGCCACACCACAGGGCTCCCGGACGCTCAGAGGAAGGAACGCGGAAATCGCACTCCTTCTCGGGCCCTGGAAGAGGCGGCGCAAGTGCCAAAGAGTGCACTCGCGGCGTCACTTCCAGTGCACCACGTGCGGACGCAGAGTGTCCGTTACATCAATATGGCGGCGGCCGTGTGGAACGGCCGCCGCCATATTGTATGTATTGAATACATATTAGGGTTAGGGGGTGCGGAAGCACCGCCCCTTCCTAACCCTAATACGTATTCAATACGTATTTTTTGGCAGTCAATAACCCGCCTAAGAGACTAACAGAGAGCTTTTTCATATTCCCAGTACTTAAGAATGTTTAAGTGGAGCGTTGATGCTAACTGCCTGTTTGGACATGAGGTGGTCCTTTACCAGATTATAAATACTTAGCTTTTCTCAGATAGAGCCATGACAGCTGAAGTGCTTTTTGTCTCTCTACACTGAGCACCCCTTCCAATTCCATCTGCAAAGTTTTGGTTTTCATTAATCTCTAGGATGATGGTGCAAATACTCTTTTTATTAATGTCCTTCTACCAAGCACATGAGGGCTAGATGTTTAAGTTACATTTATATTTAACTGAAATAATATATAAGCCTTTTAAAAACAAAATGTTAATTTTAAGATGGTTCTGTTCTGGAAATAAAGTTTATTTCCTCAAATTAGAGTGGGTTTCTCCCCATCCCTGACTCTCCAGGTGCTGCTGAAATCAAAATGTTGTTTCAGTGCTTCCAGGAATAAAAGGCTTATAGTAGATGTATTACCATTAGCACACTGAAGCCAAGAAATTGTAGAAATTAATGTGAAATATTTTTATCCCTATCAAAGGTTCTTCAGCGCAAGGCACATTATTTAATATACAGGAAGGCAGCAAATTTGTTCTACTGTTCTCCCTTGTTCTGTATTCATGGAAAGAGATTCACATCATAATTCTATCTATATCTATCTCTACAGTTCAGATAGAACTGCATTTCCCCCACTCCTGATCCATTCCTATTTTTCCCCAATAGATTTCAATGAGGGTTTTTTCCCCCAAATAAGTGCTTTGGTTTGTAGCCTCAGTGCTGCCAAAAATTTCACTTCAGTTTATATTCTGGGTCATGTATTTGTCAAGTTCCTTTTTGAAAGCTGTATGCCATCTGGTTAAAAATTTAGAACAAATACATCATTCAGTTATTTACCATTCAAAATTATGATTAATAGTACATGTCTATGGATGGAAAGCATGACCAAAAAGGTGACCAAAGTTGTCTCTATCCCATAGCCAGACCTGAAGCCAGTCTGAAATATATCTAGATAATCCATATCATCCAGGAACCCTGGGAATTGGAAGGCCACAACATATTTTAACACCTTGCCCTCAAAGGGGATACTTGATAATAGTTGTCTAATAAGGTGGGATTCAGGGAGAGTTTTTAAAGAAAAAGCCTAACCACAGCTTCCTTTAAACAAAACCTTGTTGTGTAGCCATGGGGGTTTGAATAGCAGTCCCTTATTTGTGGACCTCTTCTTCGGAGGGAGATGATTCACTATAGCTTTTCAGCACTTGCTTCTAGACTCTGGAACAACCTGCTGGATGAGATCCATCAGATTATCACCTTGGAAACCTTTAAGAAGGCTATTAAGATGGATCTCTTCCAGCAGGCCTTTCCAGACTAGGTCCACCTTATTTTCCTGCCTCCCCCCTCCACTTCTCTCCCTGTTTCTCCATCCATTTTCCCATCCTTTCTGGTCCCCGCTATACATTTCTTTTTTACAAATCTTCCAGTGATTTTAACTGTGATTTTATACTATTGTTTTAATATCTGTCTGGTTTACTATGTTTTTATACTGGGGAGGGGAGGGATAGGGGTTTTAGAATTTTAACTGTATTATCTTTTATTGTTGTAATCTGCTTGGATTCCAAGTGATTAAACGGAATATAAATTATTATTATTATTATTATTATTATTATTATTATTATTGGTACAAACATTTAAACATTTTTAAAATTGCTTGCTTTTAGCTGAAATGCTTTTTTACATTGTTTCAGTATTTTCTGTTAAATTTATGTGTACACAGTTAGCTTATGAATTCTCCTTCTTTGTTCTTTACAGGCAGTATTTAAATATTTATGCCTAGTTTTTCTTTAGAACTTCGATTTCCTTTTTCTTTCCTATGCGCAGTCCTTCCCATTTATCTCTATTACATTCCATACTATTGCTTGCAGAGTATTTTAATGGTACTCTTCTGTTAAAACCTGGAACCTTTAGTGGTACAAGTTTGGGCACTCAGCCTCATATATTTAACATCACTCAAGGGATGAAATTACCAGTCTAGGAGAATTTTTATTTTTTAAAAAATAAAATGCACTTTTAAGCATTCACTACATTCAAGTTTTTTAGCCTTCATTTTTCTTACTTGCGACTCTCTAGGGTCCAGTTGGGAAACTGTTCTGCCCCATTTGCTCTAATTTTGGCTGAATTTTTCTCAGAATGAGGATGGAATTGAGTAGTTCCAAGTAGTATATATGAATCTGTATGCTGTTCCTTCTTTATATAATATATGCTAGGAGAAATGTAAAGGTAAAAGAGGAAAGGAGGGAATCCAAATTCATGTTCCCTGATCGTTTTTCTCACAGGCACAGGCCAACAAATGATCTCTTTATGTCTGTCTAATCTCTCTATCTGTCCATTTATCTGTTTCCTACCACTTGTCACTATAATGCCACATTCTAGCATGAAACAGAATCCAGGGTAAGGTGCTTATTTCTTTGTTGGCTACATTTATATTGGCTTCTATCCTCAATAAGCTAAATTTGGCATATTTGGCTCTTTTCCTCACAGCCTTTCCCAACCTTGTGTTGAAAAAGATCAGGCTGAGAGAGAGTGACTGGCCCAAGGTTTAATGGCTCAGTGTCGACCTAATTCTGGATTTTGCAGTTCCCAGTTCCATATTAATCAGGCTGCCCATTGATTTAGCTTACATTGCAATGAGGCAGAGCCAATCCTGGGGCCTCTAGATCATAAGTAGCATGGTGGAGATATCTAACTTGGTGGCTTACATTTTCATGGCACACTCGTTGGCATTCTGTATGCAGGCACAGATTTGTATCTTAGCTATATGAATCTGTAACTGCTCTCTTTTAGTATCACTATGTAGTCGTGATCATGGTACTATTGTCATTAAGGTAAATGTCTCCCCAAACCCACCTTAACAGCTGGCAATCACACTGAGTGAAAGAGGTTTGTTTAGCTGCTGATCAGTGGACAAGAGAAGAAGGTTTCCAGCTCTGTTCCACTAGCAAGCGAGGCTGCAACAATCAAAAATATGACCCCGTCAGAATACCTCACCACACAGGACGAGTTAGAGTTGTATGCTAGATGACAGTGTAGATGTAGAGGTAATCAGGTGATAGTAGTTGTTAAGATGGTAAATTGAGGTTTTTTTCTCTTTTCTTTCTTGCCACTTCACTAGCAGGTATTGGGGGTTGGGGGGAGGGAAAGGGGGTGAGGAATACGTAGAATAAACTATATAGTAGGTCATTTGGAATGACTTGGGAGGGGAAAGGTAGGGGTGAATGCGATGTTTGTGTATGTCTGTTGGATTTGTATGTATTTGTAGTATTTGTATAATAAAAAAAATTAAATTAAAAAAAATTCCTCATCACACTGATGGGAGGGAGCTGTAAATGCCATCCTTTGCATCCTGATCAGAATCTGAACAGACCTCTTTTGCTTGATGCAGCTGCTGTTGAGGTGGGCTGGGAGGGCGTCAGGCCAGGAGGTGTTATGCAGTTAAACATTTGTAATTAAGGAGTCATTCACACATCATTATAATAATTGTAAGCTGCTCTGATAGCCTTTAGGGCTGAAGGGCGGGGTATAAATACCATAATCTCTCTCTCTCTTTTCTTCGCGAATGAAGATTCAGGAAGGACTCATCCCGTGCTTTCTACAAGCGCACTGATGACTAAAAAGGCCAATCCAAGATAAACAAGTCCGGTTGCAGAAAGCACAGCAGAAAGTCTCCTTGGGTGATGTTTCCGGGTTGTGGTTCTTTCTGCGTTGTCGTTTCTCTTCAAGACTCGTTCAGCGTGAGCTTTCAAAAAAGGCTGCAGCATTGTGGATAGTGTGTCTCCATGCCTCCCGATGCGAGGCCAGGGTGGGCCATTGTTGGTGATCAATTTGGCCAAGCCTGAGATGTTGTTTCAGGGAGTCCTTGTATCTCTTCTTTGGGGCGCCCCCTTACGCTGACCCGTGGTGAGTTCACTGTAGAATACTATTTTTGGGAGGCGGTGGTCCTTCATCCTAGAAATGTGTCCTGCCCAGCGCAGCTGAGTCCTCAATAGCATGGCCTCAATGCTGGTGATCCCTGCTTGCTCAAGGACAGCAACATTTGTCACATAGTCAGTCCAGTGTATATTTAGAATTGTATGTAAACAGTGCTGATGAAAGCGTTTGTGGAGTCGTACGTGTTGTCGATAGGTGACCCATATTTCAGACCCATAAAGGAGAATAGACAGTACAATGGCTCTATATACACTGATTTTTTGTGCTTCGCTTCAGGTGTTTGTTACTCCAGACTCTTTTGTGAACCCTTCCGAATGTACTATATGCCTTTGCTAGTCTCTGATCGATCTCTTTATTAATCTTGGCATCTGAGGAGATGATGCTTCCCAGGTAGGTGAACTGCTGGACAGACTTAAGCACAGATTTGCCTACAGTGATGTGGGGATGGTAGTGTTCTTCCTGAGGTGCAGGCAGGTAGAGAACTTCTGTTTTCTTCAGACTGACTTCCAGCCCAAAGAGCTCTGCAGCTGTAGCAAAACAAGATGTTAGGTGCTGCAGAGCTGCTTCTGTATGGGCAATGAGGGCAGCATCGTCAGCAAAAAGCAGCTCAAGGACTAGATAGTTTAGAGTCTTAATGTGAGCCCTCAGACGGCTTAAGTTAAAAAGGCTACCATCAGTACGGTAGCGTATATAAATGCTGTCTTCTTCTTTGAGATCTGCCGTAGCCCTTTGGAGCATCATGCTGAAGAAGACTGTAAATAGAGTTGGAGCGAGAACACAACCTTGTTTCACACCATTAGTTATTAGACAGGGCTCCAAGAGAGTGTCGCCATATCTGATTTGACCTTGCTGGCCTTCATGTAGCAAGATAATCATTTTGAGGAATTTGGGGGGGGGGCATCCTAGTCATTCCAGGATCTGCCACAGACCTTTTCTACTCACAGTGTCGAAGACTTTGGTGAGGTCGACAAATGTTACACAGAGGCCTGTTACAGACTGCCAAAATAAAGCTGCTTCGAGTCTCTTTGGAGGTATGCTATTTAAATGATGCATGGGTCCTAAGAGTCCGGAGGTTGCGCCAAAGTCACACTCCATTCCTAAGCACTGGAGTGCAGCTTTGGTGCAGCTTCCGGATTCTTAGGATGCATGCATCATTTAAATAGCATACCTCCAAAGAGACCCGAAGCAGCTTTATTTTGGCAGTCTGTAACAGGCCAGAGTCTTTTGTTCTGCTCTCTACATTTCTCTTGCAGTTGTCTAAGGGCAAATACCATATCTGTAGTGCTCCTATTAGCTCTAAAGCCACTGGAAATTGTCTCTCATGGCAGCTTGTTGAAGATTATTGACTTAGATTCTCCTCTTTAGGATGCCACCCCTCTTAGGTTTAAACTTAAAAGGAATATTTAGCTTACATCTTACGAGGCGATGATCTGTTTGACATACTGCATTGGGCATCACTCAGGTATGACGGACATCGCGAATATTTCTCTGGCGCACTAGGATATAGTCAATGAGGTACCAGTGTTTGGATTGGGGATGTATCCAGGTTGTCTTCAAGTTATCTTTCTGCTGAAAGATAGTGTTTGTAATAGTCAACTGCTCTTCAGCACAAAACTCTAGCAGGAGGTGTCTGTTATTACAGTTTCCAACACCATGCTTGACTAAAACACCTTTCCAGGCTTCGAAGTTCTTTCCTACTTTGGCACTGAAGTCACCAAGTATAATGATTTTGTCTTCTGCAGGGACTTTTTCTATGAGGTGGTGGAGGTCTCAGTGGAATTTGTCTTTCTTCACAGGGTCGGCTTGCATAGTTGGGGCATATATACTGAGGAGAACAACATGTGGGAGGTGTAAGGAGATAATGTGATCAGAGTGTCCTGTTGGCAAGGTTTTGAGTTTGGAGGCAATGGTGTTTTTGATCGTAAAGCCTACACTTGAAAGATGTTTTTCAGTTTTGAGTTTGCCAGACCAATAGAGTGTGTAGCCAGCACCGTGTTCTTTAAGGCTGCCTTCCTCATGGAGATGAACTTCACTAAGAGCAGCGATGTCAATGTTAAGTTGTGACAGTTCATGGGCTGTTAGAGCAGAACGACGCTCAGGACGTCCACTATCTGCAGAATCTTGCATGGTTCTGATGTTCCAGCATGCAAGCGTTAGTCTATTTGCACCTTTGGAGGCTGGTGTGTGTCTTTGTTTCTTTGTCTTTGTTTGACTGCATCAGAAGATGACCGTTGGCCGCGGCTAGCCAACTGGGTAGATGGGGATGAGCTTTCATTAGGCCACCTTTTCTAGGCTCCTCTCCATATGGAGCAAGCAGTGCTCTCCTTAAAAAAGGCTACTTGGTCATTCAGGATGCTGCCGAACAAGACTGTCATCCCCAGTCAGTCTCAAGTGACCAAAGTCCTGAACCGCCTGCATGCAGGGTTGGGTCTGCGGCTTCCAGTGCATCTTTAAACCTGCCGTTTCATCCCTCGCCTATCGCTACAGGGCTAATAATAATAATAATAATAATAATAATAATAATAATAATAGTTGTTGTTGTTGTTGTTGTTGTTGTGTGACTATGCAAATAATGTCACTCATGCATTCTGATTTTGTTGTTCACATTGTGGAACCACATCTATGCACATCTCTGCGAGTTCAGTTGTCCACATGTGTCAGCACTCAAATAAAGATGGAGTCAATGATGCAAATGTATTTGAAGCACATTCAAGGCCTGCAGAGTTTTATACCAGGTCTATTTGCATCAGTTATACATGCAGCCAAGAATGTAAATCTTTTAGAAAAACTCAGAAAAATATCCAACATCAAATATACCGGGTTAAGTGAATTTTTTTGGCAGCCCCCCCCCCCCCAACTAATCCAATGCATTTGCAATGCATGTGAACAACAAAGATTCAACCCAGATTCTACCTGGATTATTTTCACTGTCTGAATAATTACTAAATAGCCAATGTAGAATATCAGGTATTGATATCAAATACAAATCTCTCTCTCTCTCTCTTTTTACCTTATTCAGTTCTTGTTCTAGCAACCGAGGTACTCTCCCCAGACAAGCCAGAGTCATAAGCCATTCAGTCCAAGTGGGAACCAGGCAGATTCGAATCAGATTCAAATCCACCCTGGTTCTCACTGACAGCGACTTTTCCTCGGTCACTCCACCCTGGCCATGCCTCCCCCCATCCCTGGCCTTCTTCCTAGCCTACCTCCTCCATCCTCTTGGTCTGGTCTGCCTCCTCCATTCCCCAGACCTCTCCGTCATGTGGTCTGGCCTCTCCACCTGAGCCTTCCTGCCGCATCTCCAGCACCAGCCTTGTTCCAGTGCATAGATAGTGGGAAGCACATTCGGGGTTCGGAACCTGGTTTAAGAGCTAAGTGGGAATTAGGCCAAGAGATAAGACTGTTGCTTCCTCTTGAATGGTCAGTTGTCAGCAATGATCTCCAGAGAGAGATGCTGGATTATTTATTTATAACCTGGCTGACATACAGCGTTTCCTCTATGAACTCTCAGAGCATCTGAAATCCTCCCTCTCTCATCTACGTTTGATTATGGTAGGTATTACTGAGTCCATGTCGATATGCTGTAGCTGCTGGGAAGTATCACTGACTGTTTCAAGCAGTGGCATGCCCCTTGTCCTTCTGTTTCTCTGTCTATAAGAAGATTTCTCTTCTTCCCTTTCTTTCTAAGGTTTTGGAATGGGTTGTTTATTCTCGCTGTCTCGAGTTTCTTGAAGCCAACTCCATTCTTGATCCCTTTCAGTCTGGTTTCCGGCCAAAGCATTCCACAGAGACAGCTCTCACTAAGATCTCGAATTACCTTTTACAGGCCAAGGCTAATGGCCTTTACTCTGTTCTCATCCTTCTTGATCTGTCTGCAGCCTTTGACACCATTGATCACTGTCTTCTAGTTGATGCACTTTCTGACCTTGGGTTCTCAGACTCTGTTCTTGACTGGTTTAGATCTTATTTGTCAGGCCGATCTTTTGCAGTGGTCTCTGGTGGTCAAACTTCGTCCTCTGTTCCCTTATCTGTTGGAGTGCCCCAGGGCTCTGTTCTGGGTCCCCTTCTGTTTTCTCTCTACACACTGTCCTTAGGTAAACTCATTAGCTCTTTTGGTTTTTCCTACCATCTGTACGCCGATGACACCCAGCTGTATCTTTCCACCCCTGACCAGCTCCAAGCCAAGCTGTGAGGCTCCTGTGTTTGTGCCTGTGCCTTTTACCATCTGGGCAGCAGCTAAAGGCAAGGGACTTGGACAGGGGGTGGGGCCAAGGCTTTGAAGCTTCTTCTGCCCTGCTGCATCACCACCAGCCAGCTCCAAGCCAAGCTGTGAGGCTCCTGTGTTTGTGCCTGTGCCTTTTACCATCTGGGCAGCAGCTGAGGCAAGGAACTTGGTCCCACCCCTGTTTGTGTGCCCTCCGAAGGACTGTTGCTGTGTTGCTGTGGCCGGGTGGCTCTCTGGGTTGGGTGTTAGGATTGCGCAGCTGCGCACCAACCTAGAGAAGCCACCTACAGAGGTCCAACTCAGCGTTTTCCAGCCAGGACTGAGGAGCGCCCGGTAACAACTGGGGGAAGGCGGAGAGAGGGGCGTGTCGGTGGCAGGGACACGCTACAAAGCCAGTCTGCTGGACTCCTCCTTCGTCCCACCCCTGTTTGTGTGCCCTCCAAAGGACTGTTGTTGAGTTGCTGTGGCCGGGTGGCTCTCTGGGTTGGGTGTTAGGATTGCGCA
>NC_056522.1:40926468-40942247 GCF_019175285.1 Sceloporus undulatus | reverse complement strand
GTGCGCACCAACCTAGGGAAGCCGCCTATGGAGGTCCAACTCCACAACTGCACAACTGCGCACCTGTGCAGCCTCGTAGAGGGCATTGGGGGGAGCATCCTTTGCTAGCTGTGTCGCAGCAGAGGAATGATTGGAGCTGTATCTATTCTCTGCTGCTCTGTTTCTTGGTGGGGGGAGAGCTTATGGATGCGGGAAGCCCACAGTTGGGGGAGGTAGCGGGTGATGGTTTTGGTGTGAGCGGAGCTCCAATTGGAGTAGTGTAGGGCAGGGGGAGATATAGTGGTAGGAGAGTGGAGTCTCATCGGAAGGGAAGGCGAGATCGATGCGTAATATCTATCTCTCCTTCCATCCACTCTCCCAACCAAAGAGATCTGAGGGTCAGTCCAACTGTACCACAAACCCAGTCTCTGCTCCTGTGCAATGCCAGGTCTGTAAAAAATAAGACCCACATAGTTCACGATCTACTGGATGATAAGAACTGCGACCTGGCTTGCATCACTGAGACCTGGCTTGGGCCTGAAAGTGAAGCTGTGTGGGCACAGGCCCTTCCTGCCAGGTACTCAGTCAAGGACCAGACCAGGTTAGGTGGGTGGGTGGGGGGGTGTTGCCTTGATCCATAAGAACACCCTTTCCTTAACCAGGAACCATGTCCAGCAAACTACCTATACTGTATTGAATGTATTTACCTGACTCTAAAGGCCAGAGATAGCTTAGGGATTCTGTTGGTTTACCGGCCACCCCGTGCGCTAACAGACTTCCTGGCCGAGCTGACACAGCTGGTCTCGGAGCTGGTGTTGGAGTCCCCTAGGCTTTTTGTCCTGGGGGACCTCAACATCCCCTTCAAGGCCAGCTAAGGTCCATCTGGTGCAACTCAGGAGTTCATGTCTACCATGACTGCCATGGGCCTATCTCAATTGGTCTTGGGGCCCACACATTCTGCTGGTAATACACTTGATATGGTCTTTTGTACGGACATGGAGAATCCATGGGCGGAGGTAACTAATATCTCAGCCTTGTCATGGATGGACCATTTCCTGGTTGAGGTTAAATTCAAGGCTTCTACCCAGATCCCTCCCGGTCCACCCTCGAAGGCTGATGGAACCCAAAAGGTTCCAAGAGGCCCTAGAGGGGTATATGGTTGGAACTGACGGCGATTCTGTTGATGCCCTGACAAACATCTGGGATACTGATCTCTCCAGGGCTATACACAGTATCGCTCCCAAGCATCCTCTCAGGCCTGCTTCCAAAAAAACAGCCCTGGTATATGGAAGACCTCAGGGAAAGGAAGCGGGTTCTGCGACGATTAGAGCACGACTGGCTACACGTATCGCGTCCATGGAGTCGCGTCCGGCAGAGCTGTTCAGGGTAGTGAGGGAGCTGACTCAGCTTCCCTCCTCCCTGAACTCTATTTTGGAACCATCCAAGGCCTGCTGTGACGAGTTTAACAACTTCTTCGCGGATAAAACCTCTAGGATAAGGGCTGATCTCAACGCCAGTATTTCTTCAGGATCCAGAATAGAGGTCTCCAGAGCTTCCGTGGACTCAATTGTACTGGATCATTTTGAGTCTGTGAGTACTGAGGAAGTGGACAAGATCCTTAGAAGTGTTAGGAAGACAACGTGCTCTCTCGATCCCTGTCCCTCTTGGCTAGTGGCTCAGGGGGGTGCGGCGGTAACTATTATGTTGTGCCGCATAATCAATTCATCTTTTAGGGAAGGGCGATTTCCATCCAGCTTAAAATTGGCCATTGTAAAACCGCTGTTAAAAAAGCCCTCCCTAGACCCCCTGATTCATAACAATTATCGGCCTGTTTCGCTGCTGCCTTTTTTGGGGAAGGTGATCGAGAGGGCGGTTGCCATTCAGCTTCAATCGATCTTGGATGATACTGATTTTCTAGACCCATTTCAAACTGGCTTCCGGGCGGGCTATGGAGTTGAGACTGCCATGGTCGCCTTGGTCGATGATCTCCGACTGGGCATGGACGGGGAAGCGTGTCCCTGTTAGTGCTCTTGGACATCTCAGCAGCTTTCGATACCATTGACCATGGTATCCTTCTGGAACACCTGAGGGAGTTGGGAATCGAGGCACTGCGCTCCAGTGGTTCCGTTCCTACCTTTCGGGTAGATTCCAGATGGTGCAGCTGGGGGACTTGTGCTCCGATAGGAGGGCGCTTACATCTGGCATCCCCCAGGGAGCCATTCTGTCCCCCATGGTATTTAACATTTACATGAAACTGCTGGGAGAGATCATCTGGAGACACGGGGCGTGGTGTTATCAGTACGCTGATGACACCCAAATATGTTTCTCTGTGTCTCCGATGGATGCAGTGACCAGGGATGGCATCTCTCCTCTAGATGCCTGTCTGGAGTCATTAATGGGCTGGATGAGGGAAAACAGACTCAGCTTGAATCCAGAGAAAATGGAAGTACTCATGATAGGTTCCCCGGGCCTGGGGATGGAAATTTGTCCACCTGTCCTGAATGGGGTCACGCTTCCCCTGAAGGACTCTGTTCGCAGTCTGAGGGTGCTCCTGGACTTGTCGCTCCACCTGACATCTCAGGTGGATGCGACAGTCAGGAGCACTTGTTATCAGCTTCGGCTGATACGTCAGCTGCTACCCTACCTGGGCCAGGGGGACCTTGAAACGGTGGTACACGCTCTGGTAACCTCTTGGTTGGATTTCTGTAACGCGCTCTACATGGGGCAACCCTTGTACCAAACCTGGAAGCTTCAATTAGTGCAGAACATGGCAGCCAGGCTGGTCACTGGATGCCCCAGGACCAACCATATAACACCGGTTTTACAAGATCTACACTGGCTGCCCATTCGCTTCCGGGTGCAATACAAGGTGTTGGTTATTACCTATAAAGCCCTAAATGGCTTGGGCCCAGGGTACTTGGAGGACCGCCTCTCCTCATATAATCCGCCCCGCACTCTCAGGTCAGCCGGGAAGCAATTGCTGAGAGTTCCAGCTACAAAATACTCTGTGACTGCACAAAGGGCATTTTCCAGCTCGGCCCTGCAGCTCTGGAACTCCCTTCCCGGTGAGCTCCGCTCGGTCACCTCCCTTGACTCTTTCAGGAAGAGGCTAAAAACCTTCCTCTTCCAACAGGCTTTCCCCTAGACAATGTAACATCTGCTCTCTCCCCAATGTATTGTTGCACCTGCACTTTATGCTAGCCACTGTTGTGCTTTTAATTTTGTAATTTTTTATCCTGTTTTAACTTGTTTTATTGCATTGTTTGTGCTTTTATATATGAATACTGTTGTAAAATTTGTACACTGTTGTACTTGCTGTAACCCGCTTTGATCTGCAAAGGAAAAGCAGGATACAAATAAACAGTTTATTATTATTATTATTATTCTCCAAGGCTTGAACAGCAAGTTTCGTCTCGTCTCACAGCTGTCTTGCAGTGGATGTGCCATTGGCGTTTGAAGCTCAACATGTCCAAGACAGAGCTTCTTGTCTTTCCTCCTAAATCCACCCTTCAACACTCCTTTTCTGTCTCTGTGAACAACACTTCTATTCAACCAGTCCAGCAAGCCTGCAGTCTTGGTTTGATCTTTGATTCTTCTCTGTCGTGTATCCCTCAGATCCAGACCACAGCCAAGGCTTGTAGATTCCTTTTGTACAATATTGCCAAAATCCAACCATTTCTCTCTGCCTGTACTACCAAGATCCTGGTCTGTGCCCTAGTGGTCTCATGACTTGATTACTGTAATATCCTTTTGGCAGGGATTCCTCTTTCTCACCTCCGTCCTTTAATTGCTGTCCAGCATTCAGCTGCATGCATTATCACATCCGCCCACTGCTCTGACCATATCTCTCCTTTGCTGGCATCCCTTCACTGGCTCCCCCTCCCTTTCCGCATTCAGTATAAGCTCCTGCTGTCGACGTTTAAAGCCCTCCATGGGCTGGCCCCTCCTTACTTATCAGACCTTCTTTCTCCTCACCTTCCCACTAGGGCCCTCCATTCTGGTAGTCAAGGTCTGCTGTCCCAGCCCAGGATTTCCTCTGCCCCATCTCGGATTCACCCCTTTTCACTAGCTGCCCCTCACTCCTGGAACCTTCTTCCCATGCGAACAAGAGCCATCACTTCTTTAACCAGCTTCAAAATGGAGTTGAAGACCATTCTGTTCAGAGAAGCGTTCCCAGGCATTGCATAATTCTTGCTTGCCTCTCTGGATGAAGATTAACCATCCATTATGAAGCCAAGCCCTCCCTCCAGTCCACCTGCCTTGATCCAGGCCTTGGAGGTAGGGAGGAACTGCTGGACCTCATCCCCTTCCCCACCACTACTCCCTTCTCCTTTTCTGTGGTGTCTTTTTAGATTGTAAGCCTGAGGGCAGGGAACCGTCTAATTAAAAAGACTGTATGTACAGCGCTGTGTAAATTTACAGCGCTTTACAAATAAAGGTTAATAATAAAAAGGTTAATAATATAAGCCAGGAATGTCCCTCTGACCTTCAGCTTCACTTTCTGTGCCAAAGGGTTCATGTACACTGTAGAAATGATGCAGTTTGACACCACTTTAACTGTCATGGCTCCATCCTATAGAATCCTGGGATTTGTAGTGGAGTGGAGAAGGCTAAAACTCTTGTAAAACTACAAATCCCAGGATTCCATAGGATGGCACTATGGCACTTAAAGTGACACAGAGTAGATGCAATTAGAGTCTTGGATCCTGGGAAGAAGGCTTTACACAGATACTGCTTAATTTGCTGAGCAATATAAGACTGTTCTAAATTCCAAGGTTTCCAAAACTTGCCAGTAGGACAGAAATGTGGTGTATGATTTTGAAATTTCTTTTTAAGAATTTTAGCTTGTTATAAGCTTACTGTAAGAGACCAGAGCTACTAATGTGTAGGGAGTGGATATTTCTTTAACATTTGTGGCTATTCTTAAAAGGGGGAAATACATTTTTTTTCCCTTTTAGCAGTTAATTGCATTGCTTGTCTTAGTTTCTACTAATATTTCCTCTGCTCAACAGCTGGAAACTGAATTCATAATGAATATTCACATCTTTCAACTTCCACTGCCTCAAGTTAACCACATGGCCCGCTAGCCAGGAACTCTTTAGGCTATAATAGAAATGAATATTTTGGAAACTTGTGGTAGCCAAATATTCAACCTTTGGAATAGTGTGTGTTATGGGCCTTAAAAAACACAACCCTAAATGACATAGGAAATTATGGTTTATTTTTCCTGCCTAGGAATATTAATAATAATTAAAAATTTTTACCAAGTCAGTTACCAGAAACCTTGAGAGTTACAGCCTTGGGAGATGAGACCTAACTTTGGCCAACTTTTCATTAATTCTAAAATAGACCATATTAGAACTGCTTTAAAGATCTGCCCTATAAATAGCAGAGAAAACTAAGAGTTGGGTTATACTGAATGAACCCTAGCCTGGCTTAACATTATTTCAGTTTTGTTGCTGTTGTTGTGTGCCTTCAAGTCATTTCTGACTTCAGTGACCCTAAGGCAAACCATACTGGGTTTCTGGGGCTGAGTGTGTATGACTTACCCAAGGTCATCCAGTGGGTTTCCTTAGTCTAGCAAGGAATTAAACCCTGGTTTTCAGAATTGTGGTCCAATGTTCATACCACTACACCACACTGGCTCTATTTTTTTACTTTGGCTACATTTTTTTTAAATCAAAACAATAACTGAACATAACAGATTTTTTTAAAAAATGTCTTTCTGTCTATGAAAATTCCCTTCGTGAAGAGAAAGACGGGAAGCAGACCATTGGCATTTTAATGTTTTGCAGTTAAACTGAGCTGAATCAGACATCAGTTATATTCCCAACATGAATACATATAATTCATGCATCTACACTATAGGTCTTATTATTATTACTTTTATACTACTTTAACTGTCATGTATCCATCCTAAAGAATCCTGGGATTTGTAGTTTAGTGTGGTACTAAGACTGGTAGTTCAGGGGGGTGTATTAAACTTCACAGAATCACAATATCCAAAATTGCTTAGGATGGCATTTACATGGCATTAAACTGGCATAACAGTAGTGTAGATATGCCTTGATCAGAATGTAAGGTTACAATTCTAAACACACACAAGGGGGGAAGATCCCCTTCAAAGGAGTGCAACTTATTTCTAAGCAAACATGCAAAGAGTTTTACTGTAAAACTGTTTTATAAATGCTTCTCTTGTTATTTCTAAGTTTGACATCAGCAGATATAAATGGTCCTTCTTTCCCATGCTTGTGAAACACCCATGGGTGCATCTATACTGTAAAAATAATGCAGTTTGACACCACTTTAACTGTCATGACTCCATCCTATGGAATCCTGGAACTTGTAGTTTTGTGAGGCACTAGCACTCTTTGATTAAGAAGGCTAAAAACCTTGTAAAATTGTAAATCCCAGGATTCCATAGGATGGAACTACAGCATTTAAAGTGGTGTCAGACGGCATTATTTCTATACACCCAATGTGGCCTTGATGGGGATGGGGCATTTGTATCCTACACTTGGCTACAAGGAGGGGAGAAATGGGGCAAGGTAAAGTTATGTAAGTCCAGCTCCTGTTCCCATTGGCGGTTGTGCCGGTGTCTTTTCCTCCTCCTGCTTATCCTCTTCCTCCTGTGGCCTCAGCACCTGCCCACCTGCTTTGGGTAGTATAATATAGGAACAGAAAGAATATTCATAATTTCCCAACAGTCAGGAAGTCCTGTCAGGTGGAATAACAGACCAGCAAAAATCTTGTACAATTTTTACTTGGTATTCAAAGTTCTTCAAGTGCTGTGGAGGGATTATTCACAATTATGCTGGTTCGATGCACAGTACAAGATAATCCGTCAGTTTCAAACAAAATAACAGTTCTCTCTGAAATCCTTCCTCATTTTCAACTCTCAAAACTATTCAGATTCAATCAATTCCTAACTGGGCCCAACTCCATTTCTAACTGGCCCTATTGGTCTCTATTACACACAAATCTCTATTTTTCAAAATTTTGTTTCTGCTCCTGTAGCCCCCATAGCATTCCATGACTGTAATTGGCTGGTTCTACCCAAGTTTTGAAATACAAAATCCATAATCTTTGGCAATGTAACCACTTTTAAAAAAATCAGAGAGAAAATATGCTGCTATGCTACAGATAGGGGCTTTCTAGACGGCCCTTTGGGACGTCCGGAGGACGTCCCATTTTAAAAAAGGGGCGTCTCTTTTAGACGCCCCTGGGCCTCGTACGGACTCCGTCCGTACAAGATGGCGCCGGCCTTTCTACATGGGCGCCGCCATCTTTGCGTATTGGACGCACAGCGTCCAGACGCGTCGCGCCGCTGCTGACGTAGCGAGCGCGCCCCTGGCGCCTCGCTACGTCGCAAACGCGACGCAGAAAGAAGCTCCATTTTGGAGCTTCTTTTTTCGGTCCGCGCGGGAGTCGGGCCGTTTGAAGGCTCCGGCTCCCCCGCGGACCTTCTGGCGGCGGCGCCAGACCGCTGCAAAGCGGCGGTCTGTACCCCGCCATAGTCTATTTAGAATGGTGGCTTCTTGCTCTTTAAACTTCCACTCTTAGACAACTGCATACGAGTCACACATGTGTCAAGAACATTGAAGGAGCATTGCGCCATTAGGAAGAAAGACGTCTGGCTTTGATTACTGATAATTATAGATAAGCTGTAGTTGACAATCATTTTCTGACCACAAACTCAAATCAATCAATTAAAGACTTCATACAGCAGCACCCGGGCTTAATCATTTCCAGGCTCTTAAAACGATCCATTAAGCCTTGTAGCATGTCGAGCTGCTGCATTCCATTTGTTCATTCTCCCAACCATCAACTACGCTGCTACTCTTTGGCTAATTTCAAGCATGCGGTTTTTGCAGCTTTCAAAATACTGGGCTTGTGGAAGAAAATTAGATAAAATTGTAAAATTGCCAGCTTTGTTTAAATAGGAGTAACTGTAGAAATGATGACTAAGATGGCCATACTCTCCAAAGAAATGGACACAACTATGTGCATAAATATAATTACGTGCATTTCTGTAGATGGCTGGGAAAGGTTGTGTTAGGACCAGATGATAAAGAGAATGGAAATGGGATCAGAGTTCTTGTACTTCAACCTCCCACCCTGAGCCAAGGTCAACAAATCAAGACTATAGATTAGAGTAAATGAATGATGCTGAGCCCTACAGAAAACACATGGCCTCAATATGAGACCTCTTTGACTTGAACCATTTGTTAACTGGTAGTTGTTGAATATAAATGATTTCAAACTGTGGGGCGCAATCTGAGCCACTCTTTTGCTTCAAGTGACTTTGAGGCACATCAGGCATTGTACCCAGAGTCTGGAAAAAGTTTATTTTTTTTACAGCTCCCTACCAGGTTCTCCCATTGGGCTTATATATATGTGTGTTTATATGTGCCTTCAAGTTGTCTGTCTATAGATAACCCTTAATGAAGTAGATTTGTTCCTGCACATTATTTCTTTAACAAAAATTTGATACCAGAGGCAGAAATAATGTGGAAATAATATGTTCCTGCACTGTGGAAAAAAGAGGAGCAGTTCTGCATTTTTCAGTTTTATCCAAAACTAACAATATACATATGTGAAATGAACCAACCAGGTCAGGTAAGCATTGCATAAATAAACAGAAGATATTTTTGGCCCTTCTACAGACTACCTGAAAGCTTATTCCAAAATATATCCAGGGATGATTTTTTCTTTCATCACTTTCCAAGTTTATGATTTCCATTTTTGTGGCAAGAATTAAGGATCTGTGCTTCTTTAACAAATTAGAGGGAGGTGGTGAGATAAGGGATATTATCGCATGGGCAAATGCTGCTGTCATAGACTCGGGATTGTAAAGACAAAACTGGGTTTTATTGTATGCATTGGTGGCCGAGTGAGTGCAACCCGTCTGCTCAGCTGTGCTTATCCCACAGCTTTTCAAAAATGGAAGGCTCCAGTTTTTGAAAACCTGCGGGATAAGTGCAGCTGAGGTCAGGGGTGCAGATGGGTTGCACTCACCCAGCCGGCGGCAGGTGCGATAAAACCTGCTTTCATCTTTACAATCCCAAGTCTATTGCAGAAGCATTTGTCAATCTCCAAGATCATCTCCTTTCCCCTTTTCACTCTGTTTTGCTTTTCTTTCATATTCAGTAAGGGATTGTGGAGCCGTTTGCCTGTTGTAGGCAGGCACAGACAGCTACAGTAGGATCAGCTAGAGTAGAATCCCATCCTTTCCTAGTTCAAGCTTTATTACTTTGCTTACTGTAGATGCATTGCTGCAACCCAGCACTGAATGTCCATGTTTCTCCAGCTGCCTCACTCCTAGGTGGTGGGGAAAACCATTCAGTAGCATCTGCACATGTGAAATACCATGTCTGTCATCCCAGATGGATGCCTGGCAAGCAGGCTGGGCTAGGCAGCTCATTGAATGGAAGGCAGGTTGGTCAGTGTCTGGACTTGGACCCATGTGGTGCCAAACTTACGTGCAGCTGTAATCAAATAAAGCTGTGACCTGTTTTAGTCCATCCAAATTGTATGATTTTAGAGAAGCTGAACAATATTTGCCAGTGAGACTACATAGAAAATAGGGAAGCTGAGGAACAGGGAACAGAGTTCTGGGTCCATACTCTCTGAGGTAACCTATTCTGCTATTGAACAGCTCTTACAATAAAATAGTTCTTCTTAAGTAATTTTGCAAATGAAGCTCCTTAGGTCTGGCTTCCAGAGTCTCCAGTTTTAAACACTTGCTAACTCATGTAGTTGCTTTGTAATCAGTGCCACTAAGCACTGTCTTCGATTCTTAAACCTGATGTGTTTCCCCACCACTTCTTCTATTTTTTAATGAAAAAGATCATTCAGGCAAAAAAAGTTGGAGTAGTTGAACAATGCCTGTGGATCAGTAGTTCTAGAAAGCATCCATCCTGTAACAGCTGATGCACACACCAAGGCATTTCTGTGCAGTAGCAACACAGTGTGCTTTCTAGAAGAAACTTGCTACAGCTGAGTGCATTGGGGACAAGCCTTTGCACACAAATGCCCAACAGCAAATAATCTTCTGTGCTTATGAAATGTTCTGAGTATATTTAATTTTTAAATTTGCTGTTTACATTGGATGAGAATCTGCGTGTGTCTATATGGGTGGGTGTGTATGAAATAAATAAATAGCATCCATGCTGTTGGTCCTATCTGAATATAATAAGCATTAAAGGAACATTTCTCTTGGACAGCCTGATCAACATTATTTAAATGTATGTCTAGCATTTAGATGTCAGAAGCGTGTGATGTATTTTTCCCTTGATAAGTAGAAATCATTTGTATGAACTATCCAGGGATGTGTTAATCATTTTGTGTCCTACCAAGCCCTCTTTGGGCAGGCATTCAGTCTCTCATGCAATAATGGACAACTCAGACAAGTTGTTGGTGTTGTTATATTTATTTCTATCCTGATTTCCCCCCTGTTCGGGATTCAAAGTAGTTTACATCAAATTGAAAAAAATATATAGTTAAAAATCCACAAGATACAAAAATTATAAGTTCTTCTCTTGGCTGGAGAGATTCTGGAGTTTTAGTTCAAAAAATAACCTTTTTGGATTGAGTAGATGTATAGTTATTATCTTTTGTTTGTAAATGGATATAACTTTAATTTGACGGATAGTTAGGTGGTATTAATAGCGATTTTAGAGTTTAGAAATCATTTGATGAAAAGGATGTTTGTTTAAGTTTGAGAGAGTAATAATGATATATAGAGCTGTATACTTTTACTAGGTATACATTTGAAGTCTTTTTAAAAATGTCTTTATTGTTCTATTTATTTAGTATACGTATGTTTCATTGTGAGTGGTTTTATTTCTGTTTTGTTTTGTCTGTTTTGTTTGTCACTGTTATTGCTTCTTCTTTTCAAACTGAATATATTTTTAAATAATTGTTTTTAAAAGGTAAATTTTGCAAACACTGGGATCAACCTTTCTGCTGGCAGCCAGTTGCTCCGTGATTTTGTGGCCCTTTCTTTGGAGAAATGGTGGTGCGGTCTATAATTATAAATTTTATTAAAGTTACCATGACAAATGTAAGCATGCCGAATACATTTCAGATAAATGTACTTCTCCACAGCCTTCATTGTATCTGAATACAGATATAGAGTATAACCCTTTGTAAGTGGTTAATGTCACTAATTTCAGTGCAATGAATGCTGGCATTGAGTTCACTAGATTTTAGCCAACGTGTTCACTTTTTGCCCTTCCCCTTGGGCTCCATATTGCATCATGTATCATTTTCCAAATTCAAGGAAAACTCAATGAGAGAATTAATTGGATTTATGTTTCACTGGATAATATAAGTCTTCATTGCCTAGACGGAAAGGCAAAACCTTCTGGTGGAATTAGTGTCCAACATTTTGACACAAGGAAGTGCATTTTCTAAGCAGTGTGGTTTTGGTACTTGTCACTTAAGATATTGCAAGCCAATCCTTAAATATACAGCTCAGGGGGTGTTTTAATGGCTACTTACATTGGGATTGTTTTCTCAAGATTTAAAATTTCTTATTAGAGAAAGCAGAACAGCTTCCTTGACAACCTAAAAGACAGAGGAACTTTTTCTCTCATGCACAAACATCTCTAGTTTTTTATTTTTGTTTTAGTTTTTCTAATTTTAATGTGTGTGTGTATATATATGAGAGACTTTGTTCTTCAATCCATTTGCAGGCATTTTTAAAATGACACAATTCTTGGTATAGCAACACAATATATTGTTGAAACACACTGCAGTTAATCTGATCAGAACCCAACTCTGAGGTTACACCACAGAGTTTGGGCATACAAGACTTCTTTGTTATGCCCTTGAAATGTAGCTTTTGGAAAGTCTGACCTAACAGACAAATCAAATAGTATTAGACAATGGCAATTCTTGTAATTTTTGTCATCAATCATTTCTATTTTGTTCCCTTTTAAAACTGGCACATTCAATCCTAGTTTTAATTAAGGAGCTGCAAACATGTGACGAAGTCCTAAATAACAGAAACACATACACATGCCTACACAAATGCATATACAGACACAGCCTTAGGAAGAAGACAGTTTAGAGTTTTCAGCATCTTTATCAGTGGAATTGACTGCTTGCATGTTACAGAATTATTTTTTGAATTCTCCCACACATTTACTATCACACCTTACCGTGGCACCTACAGGCTATCTTCAGTTAAATGTTTACCTGCTTTCTTCAGTCAAATACATAAATACAAGTGCTAATCTAATGCACCCAGCAAAGCTATACTTCTTTCATTTACAACACTGGCTATGCATTCACTTAGAATACAACAGTAGCATTTTATAAGGAATATTCAGATGACTTACCTTTTCTTCACTTTGAGTGTGTTTTCCCCTTCCCCCACATGAGAACCTCTGAAGATTTATTTTCTGGAAGGTCAGGTAAGCAAAAAAGGCCTGTTCAAAGGCAGTCATGGGCACATTGTTCTCCTTCAGTAGTGATAGCCTGTTCGATGTTAGATGGGGAAGATCTTTCCTAACAATTGCCTTCAAACAATGGTCCATCTGCTCAAGGGGAAGCCCATATCCACATTCCATTAGGCTGTATGCTAAACTGTCCATACAAAGTATTTGGAAACTTCATGTAGGGTACAATACTTGAGATCAGCTTTGCAGAGTATGCGAGTCAGGTGCAGTGCAGCCATCACTTATAAATTAAAAGTATCGGGACTTTTTGTTTAGCTGGGACACTGTAGCTGCCAACCTCAGAGGAAGAGAAGGGAAAGATTAATTTTCCTATATTGTGAGTTTTTCCCGTCATGATGCAAAGTGTTGAGTTGGTGTTGAACAAGCAATTGAGATCCATTAACTCTGCAAAAGACCTGCTTCTTGTAGAGATGAAAAAGGCAGAACAGATTTCTTGATATAGATCAACACAGCTGCCTATGTTTTGAATTCTTCTTGAGGCACAGCAATGGAAACTGTCTTAATTTGCACATACTGTACATGTTTAAAGTTACCATATAGCACTGCTGGTATTATGTGACCCCCCACCCCCTCGGCATGATTCAAAGTTGTGGTTCCTACCCATTGATACCTGTTAATAGCCTAAATGGCTTGGCATTATGTTAACCGTCACTGAAGTCTTTGCATCTTTTCTCTTTGTCTTCAAAGGATCCCATTTTAGGAGAAAGGCAGGATAGAAGTGCAATAAATACATAAATGGCTTGCTAGGACATGTAACAGTCTTCTAGCCACGGTTATGGAATATCCCCATTTGGGAGGCTCACTTGGCTCTGCCTTTCTTGATCCCAAGGGAAGCTGTGAAGGCAGTCCTGCTTCCTCAGATATCTGGTACACTTTATTTTCCTGACATTATGATCAGTTCTGTTGTTTTTTCTTGCATTTTTAATGCCTCTTTGTTTATTGTATGGATTATTGTGCATCATTATTTTAAAATTGTGGCAAGCTGTCTTGAGTTCTGTGTTTTCAACAGCTGTGTAAAATTGAAAATAAAGAATCAGCCCCTGTAGCTTTCCAAATTGGAGCGAAGGTGCTGTCTCTCATTCAATTGTCTCCCCCCCTGCAATGTGTGTGTGTGTGTGTGTGTGTGTGTATTCAGGAAAGCTCATATGAAAAGGGAAAGAAACAATTACCTATATTATGAAAGCATCTGTCAACTGTCAACACCATGCTGACAGTCCAAATTGCTCTAGGTGTGATAATTTTAAAAATGGTATGAAATTCTTCCAGAAATTCATATTGAAATGCTTAAGGAGGTGTTTCCTCTTTAGATTTCTCATGTTACTTTGCCATTTTCTTCCTGTGACATAAGAACATGACTGGATAAAGGGCAAACAGCTCCATCCTTACCTCTTAATTGTCAGGACTCTAATTTTAAATCATTTTTAAAAAAATTCAGACGTTTTGTGCTGTATCTTACCAGGGCATTAATTCATTGGCAATATGCCAACAAATACAGATTTTGCAGGTATAATTGCATGAGTTCAATGCTGCTGCAATTCATCATCTCCTAAAACTCATTAATATGGCTGTATTCTGTTTCAATAGGTGTCAGTATCGCCTACAGTCTGGATCGCCAGGAGTTGCTGCACTCCTTCATCTACTTCAGCAAGCTTCCCATTCCATAATACATACTTTTTTTTTAAATTAAAATTTAGCTTCTTTCAGAAAATTCAGAAACAGCCTCCAATAACCCATTTAGGTTTTCTGCAAACTCTCTAGGTTTGTTACATGGGCAAGAGAAGTCGAGCTGCGTATCACCTGTGTGCTGGTGACACTTCAACCCAAACATCTGAATGACCTCTCCTAGTAGCTTCATGTTAAAATCATAGGGGACAACATGGAAACCTCAAGATCAATGCCCATGGGGTGGAACAAATGTCTCATTAAACCTTTTGTGCCCACCTCTCCAGAAATTGTCACCATAACTCTGTGCCTTTCAATCCTGCTCAGGCTCAGAAGGACTAACAGCACTGAAAGCCAAGGAGAGTACAGGAAAAAATAAACAAACATGCATTCTCTTAGTCCATCCACTAGTATAAGCAGGGAGATATGAGACAAGAGATGCACAGACCAATTGGCGTTTATCAGACAAGGGAAATTGGAAGTATAATCCAATGGCAATCTGAATGCAATCATGGGGTTTAACATTATTGCATGATAACCCACTACATGCAAATTTGGGCAATGGGAAGTCAGTCCAAGTGCAATCATGGGGTTTCACGTTATTGCGTGATAGACTACCACATGCAAATTCGTGCAATGGCATACTATTTTCAGGCAATGGGAAGCCAGTTCGAATGCAATTTGCATTCATGTAAATTCGCTGAACTAGCGAATTCACGTGAATGCGTTCTGGCCCCACTTTCTTTTCATTCGAAATTAAGAGAAATTCCTCACGTGTGATAAAGTCCAATGTCTGGACTGGAACAAAAAAGTGGTAGTACTGGCAAAACTAGAGAGCTGTGGAGATGTAGTAGTAAATTACAGAAACCAAAATACTTTGTAGCACTGACAGATGCTGGAGGAGAAAAATGTACATGGGTTACTAGACAGATAATCACTCTCAGTAGATCTAGAATACTACTTTTGGTTCTAAAGCTGGTAGCATGTAGGGTTGCCATAAGTCAGGACCTCCAAACTGGGACAAATGTAGGACAAATGTAGGACAAAATTTTCAAATGTAGGACATATTTTTTAAATGGAGGACACACTAAAAATTGAATGATTTTAAAAAAATGTTAATATAAATGCATGTTTCTTAGGCATGATCAAAATGGAGGACATTTTGGCATTATTCCTAGACAGATGGCAGAAATGGACTTCCCTTTCTGGCCAAACACCACCACCCCCTTTAAAAACACACACAGCCCACATTTGGGCATTTGACATGGCTTTATTTAACATGGCTTCTTGCAAATTTCATAGAATCATAGAATCGTAGAGTTGGAAGAGACACAAGAGCCATCCAGTCCAACCCCCTGCCATGCAGGAACTCTCAATCAAAACATCCTTGACAGAGAGGCTTATTGCATAACCAAACCCGTTAGGTTTAATAATTAACATGGGTTAACATGGCTATGCATATTGAACATGTCAAGGTGGTTTAACAAGAAGTGGATTTGCCCTCGGAAAATAAATGCACACAGATGGGGCCAAAAATCCACTAAATAAATATACAGAAAGGGGAAAATAAATGCACACAGATGAGGGCCAAAAATCCACTACATAAATATACTGTACAGAAAGGGGAAAATAAATGCACACAGATGGGGCCAAAAATCCACTAAATAAATA
>NC_056522.1:40887144-40926458 GCF_019175285.1 Sceloporus undulatus | reverse complement strand
TACACAGGGGGGAAAGTACATGATGGAAATGGCTACCTACCTCCTCCTCCTCCTCCTCCTCCTTTTCCATTTCATCTTCAGCGCCAAACAGCACCCGGAAATGGCCCTTTTCCCTCCCACTCTCCCAGAGCGAGAGGCTTGAGATCAATGCACCTCCTCTTTCTCCTCCTCCTCCTTCTATGAAGCCTCGCCTTCTCATTGAGGCTGGCCAATGGTTGACTGGGGCTGCAAACAGCCCAGCCCCTGCTCTTTTCCTATAGGTCAGCCAGTCTCAAGGGAAGGAGTTGTTTTCTTAAGTTTGAGTGTGTGTGCACACACACAAACGGAGCGCACACAAGCTGCAGCCTGCCTTGGCCCAGGCAACTGCCGTGGGTGGTGTGGTGTGCCAAAGCGCTGCGCATGGAGATGGAGTGCGCAGAGGCGGAGGAGGAGGCGGAGGAGGTGGGTGGATGGCTGGCTGGCCGGCCAGCCACATCAGCTGCCGGCCATAACAGCAGCCAAAGGCGCTGCCACAGCAGTGCCCTAACCAAGCACACGGCCGAGGGGAAACCCGGGACAGGGGCAAACTGGGATGGGACCGTGTGGACCCATCCAAAACCGGGAAAGTCCTGCCCCCAGGCGGGTTATGGCAACCCTAATAGCATGCAAGTTTTTTCTTTGTTGTCTCCTGCTGTTATTATCCCCTAGATCTGACTCACATAGAGTTTAAATTTTATTTCCTGGATTTTATGACTCTATGGCCCGTTACACACGGGCTCTTGAGGTGCCCCCATCACGTGATAGGGGTTGGCCTGGGACCTAGCATCCACACTGGCCTCACCCCTATCACGTGACGGGGCGTAATAATGGCGGCGCCCTATACATACAGGCGCTGCCATTATTACATGTCGGATGCATAGCGTCCGCACGTCGTACGGCGCTTATGATGTTGCGAATGCACCATTGGTGCCTCGCGGCATCATAACTGCGCCGTGGGAAGAAGCACCATTTTGGGGCTTCTTATTTGCTCCGTGCGGGAGCCGCGTGGTTTGGCTGCTGCGGCTCCTGCGCGGAGCAACCAGCAGTGCCGGCACCTGCCTCTTTTAGGCGGTCTGTAATGGGCCTTTGTCTCCCAGAGCCCACATGGCCAGGGAGGAGGAATGGCCTCTGCTTACAAGGATATCCCTCCATACTACGTATATATAGCCTCTGTTTTGCCTTAAAATATTTACAGAAACAGTTAAAACACTAATCATTTACATATCTCCACAAGTTCAGAAGGTCTAAGCATGAAGAAAGAAACTGAGTTTCTGTTGCAGGGCCATTCCATTCAAAACCTTTGCTCACAACCCATGCCATTATTTCTGATTTCAATTTCAGAGTAGACAACACTTGATACCTCAGTCGCTGCAGTCTGTAGCCAAAAGGTGGCAGTACTCTTCCACTATTATTTTCCCAAAGTGGTCTCCATATTAAAGCAATATTTCTCCCTGAAAGGTCATCCCTACTGCCCCTCCAATCTGAAATTGTTCTCCCCATCTTGGTAGGAGAAAGCAAATTTTTAAAACGTCAAGGATGTTGCTTTTATTTTTATTGTGGTGGTGTATGGCATCAGATTTTGTTGCAGTGTATTGTATGAGGCACATGTACAGTGTAATCCTGTATGTATCAGGAGAATTCTAAATGACCCTTCCTAAATTTCCAGTCATTAAAAAGACTCCATTGTTGTTGCTGTTATGTGACTTCATGTAGTTTCTGAATGATCAAAGAGTTTTCTTGGCAAGATTTGTTCAGAGGAGGTTTGCCATTGCCTCCCCCAGAGATTGAGAGTGTATGACGTGCCCGTGGTCACCCATTAGGTTTCATGGCCAAACAGGGATTTTAACCCTGGTCTCCAGTGTCCTATTCTAACAATCAAACCACTACGCCACACCTTCCCTCATGATGGCTTTCAAATGGGATAAGCAAAGTCTCCTTGCAAGCAATAAAATAACATTTTGCACTCATATCAACCTTTCTGATGCTGGTGAAAGGCATCTGAAGCCCATTTCTGTTAGAGTTGTTAGGCCAGGGACAAGGCCTTTTCTGGAGCAAATCTGCCACTTTAGAAAACTTCCTAGAAAGAAGTGTGGCTTCTTCTTTATTAGATTTTTTAGGAGAATTCTAATTTTTTTTATTTGTTTGACTTCAGAACCATTATTTATTTATTTAATTTATACCCTGCCTTTTTCCCAGGGTAGGATCCAAGGCTGCTGATAGTGAAACAATGGTGGGATACAGACCGCCAATTTGGGGTGGGCTGCAGCCGCCCCTTTGTGCAACGTATTGGGGCTAGGGCAGCCACAGCGGCAGCCCAAACGCCCCAATACAGCACTTTTCGGGACCAGGGAGGAGCGGCAAAATGCCGCTCCTCCCTGGTCCTGAAAAGGGGTGTCCTTGGGGCTTCATGCCCCAGGACACTCCGGGAGCTGCAGCCAGGGGAGAAAGGGGCCCTGGCGGCGTTCCCAGGCAATCTAGTTGCTGTGGAACTGAGGCGCCCTCCAGGAAGGACCTCCATCCCAGAGCTCCTTCTTGTGCTGCGGTTAGGCTGCCACAAGTGGCCTGACGCGGCGCCAGGACGTAACGGCTATGCCACGCTGTTTGGACACAATGTGGCCATTACATCAAAATGGCCGCACCCATGTAGACAGGGTGCTGCCATTTTGACGTACTGAGTATGTCCTAGGGTTAGGGAGCATCTGAAAAGGATGCTCCCAGGCAACCTTAGCACGTACTTAGTACGTGTTTCAAGGCCCATCTGTACAGGGCCAATATTCTGCTGATATTGTTTTTACTGGCTGCTACTATGACTAGTATTATAGTTCAGATGTCTGTGTGTGCTTTAGGTTCTGCTTTTATGATTTCATGGTTTGTAATGTATTTTTATGATTGTTTTAAGAAAGTTATGCTTTCATATGTTGCGAACTGCCTTGGAAGAGGCAACTTCTTTTGGCATCACCACCCTTGGAAGTATGAATGCAAGAAGGTTCTTTCTTCATGGTTGATACTAAATCTTGGAATTTCTGTCTGTGGCATGTGAGATTGTCCCCTTTTATGTTGTCTCTTTACAGGAAGGCAAAAAATCCTATTATTTCAGGCACAGATTTGGCATCTCTAGGCTGCCCCCCCTGGTTTTGGGGTGGTGGTAGTTTTATTGCCTTTAAATCTCTTCTTTTTAAAATTGCATTTGTTCGTATTAATAGAATCATAGAATCATAAAGTTGGAAGAAACCACAAGGGCCATCCAATCCAATGCTCTGCCATGCCATTTAAATTTGTTGTGTTTATTGCACTGAGTCCCATCTTGGGGCAGAATGGTAGGGCATAAATTAATAAATAAACAGGAAGGGGTAACTCAAAAGGCTGACAATAGATGACAAGAGAAAGTTCCTGTTGGAACACACAATGTTTCTCTTATCCCAATGTGAGGATACTTCTTTTAGATCCCAGAGGACCTTAAGGTTACTTTTCTTTTTAAAAAATATTTTCTCCCCAAACTCCACTGTTTTGGGGCAGAACCAGGTTTTTAAAATATATGGTTTGACCCCCAAATTGGGATTGTGGTGGAATCAGGGGTGGGGATGGAGATAGGGAATGGTGGGACTAGGTAGGTGGGTGATCACCTACATCAGATGGTCACTTAGGCCACTTGATCGCTCCTGCCACAGAAGAGTAGCAATCTTGTTTGTATTGGCAGATGGAAAAAGCAGTATTGCTTTTTATTTTGGGATTTGGTGTTTGTATGCACATTCATAGTTAGGCATTTCACTTTTTCATGGTCCACTTGATAGAAGTGCAGATGGGCATTCAGAAGGAAAGAAAAGGAAAGGCTATTTGGGCGAATATGCAAATATGTGCATGCGTTGTAGGAATCAAAAATAAAAAAAAAACCTCACAGCTGCTGCGTTCATTTGAACAGACTCAAACCGATACAGCTAACATGTACACACAGTAGAAACAACTGCTTGCACTGATGTGGCTATATAATGAGGGGCCTGTGTGACTTTCTGAACTGTTTTTTGTTTGCATTAAAACAGGTGTGTGGCAGTAAAGGGGTCAAGCCAGGGCAAGGATGCTACACAATGGGGCTCGGATAGAGCCCTCATGTAGGTTCAACAAGAATTTTGTGTATACAACATCATCACTGATCACAGAAGATTCACTTTTCTTCTGTTTGAGTGGACTGAGACCTGGGCCACCTGTGCACAAACTATCAGGAAACTTGGTGCTTATTTTACTAGAAGATGCCTATAAAAACCATTAAGAACAGGGGCTATGAGACGAGCATACAAAATACTGGGGCATACTAAAGTAAAAGTAAGGGGAAATAGAGTGAAAGAGCTCTCTGAGGTCCAATAATGCTGCTTTTACCATTTGTCAGGTGCATAATCACTCTGGAGAATAGGTATAGCTAGGCCTTTGCAACACTATGAATCAATGTTCTCTGAACAATTCACCTACTGTGTATAAGCCACGCCAATACCTTCCTGTCTCCAAAAACTACTTAAACCCCCCTGCCTTGAAGGGCTCTGACATCAAGAGCTATCTGTAGTAATACTGAAAATCACAGCTTGTGATGTAATATAAAGAAATCTCTTTTAACAGCACTTTCTTGTATGGGAACATTAATCCTCATTTACCAGACAAACTCGGGGAACTCTGAAAAGAGAAAACTATACTCTTCTATGAGGTGGTGGTAGGAACTAAAAACAGGGGGAGAAAAAGACCAGACTTCGGAAAAGTTACTTTTGGCACTATAATTTCCAAGATAGTTAGTGGCTGTACTGGCTAGGAGATTCTAGTTTTAAAAAATAACATCTCCAAACTCTGAAAAAGACTAGTGTGAAAAAAATAAGATTAGTGTGAAAGAAAAAGAGTAGTGGGAAAAAAGAAAAAGAACAAAAGGTAAGGGCACTCAGGTTGTTATTGTTGAGCATTAAGGGGGTTCTAATCAATTAAAACAAAATAAGATTAAAAAAAACAGATGAAAAATTAAAAACAATGAAATAAGTTATCCTCTTAAAACACCATACCCTCCAACATTTCATAGATGAAAAGTGGGACACACGTGTCCAAATAACACCAAGACTGCAAACATTATTAATGAGGAAGGGCACACAGGTTAGGAGAAATACAGCAATTTACTGTTGGCTGATCCTAATGAGAAGGTCAGAATTCTTCCCCTCCTTTCCTCTCTCCTCTGTTGTGTTGAAAAAGTCTGCAGCAATAGATGTGAGCTAGGAACAAAGGGGGAAAGTGAGAGGACAACAGAAAAACCAGGAAATTTTAAAAGCAGCTGAAACAGTGGGATAGCAGAGATTTAACTGGGATTGTCCCTGCCAAACTGGGACAGTTAGAGGACATAAAATATTACTAATTGATAACAATATAAATGCATTTAAAAACATACCAATAATACATGTGCCCTTTTTAAAAGATCCTTCCACACGGACTGTTAAATCCAGCCCCCTTCTTCAAGAGAGTTGCAGTGCAATGAGGAATTCTGATTGCTTTGCTTGTTGGTGGGAGCTGGGAAAAGAGAGCCCATCCAGGGCATAAGGTTAAAGTGTGAAATCCCATTATTAATCTGAAATTACAGTTTATGGTGTGAAAAGGTGAGGATTCATAGCAGTGACAAATTGTAACACCCCCCCCCATGTCAACCACAAAAAAACCTTTGTGAAATATTCCTTGAGAATTATTTTTTTACTTATTCCATCTATATACTGCCTTTCTCTTGATGGAGGACCAATAATGGCTTACAAAGTTCAAACAAGACCAGCTAAACAATTGACATACAATTAAAAATCATCACATTAAAACCCTTTAAAAATATACAAAGATATAACAACATTTTAAAAACAATCAGTAGACCCATGGAATCAACGGGAATTTTGTAAATCAACACCAATGTGAATTCTTTTGACTGAGTTGGTCTATACTGGTTGGGTGTAACAATTCAGTTTAAGCCTCTGTGTTTGATTGTGTTGTTTTACTACAAGTCAAATGGATACCCACCGAAAGAAGTAGAGCACTTTATGTCTTCAAGGGGTTGAATCTTTGTTGTTCACATGCATTTTGAATGCATCAAATTAAGTTAGGGTGGGGCTGCCAACCCCCCCCCCCCCATTTAACCTGGGATAATTGATCTCAGGTCCTTTCCTGAGTTTTCCTAAAAGATTTGCATTGTCAGCTGTGTAAATAACTAATGCAAATACCGTAGATCTAGGATAAACCGGGATAAAACTCTGCGTGCCTTGAATGTGTTTCAAATACATCTGCATCACTGACTCCATCTTTATTCACAGGGCTGACACATGTGAGCATCATCACTTGCATAGATGCACATACAGTAGATGCAGTTCTGATAAAAAAAATAGTCTGAACAACAAAACGAGATTGTGGGAGTGAGATTATCCGCATAGCCGTGCTAACAAAAACAGTGTCTGAATAACCCCAAGATGCTTTTGCTTATCAGCTCATAATTTATATTGATACTGGTAGAGAGAAATGAAGCTTAAAAAAAACCACATTAAAATTGTTTTTTGTGGGGTTTTTGGGCTATGTGACCATGTTCTAGAAGAGTTTCTCCCCGATGTTTCGCCAGCTGAATATGCCAGCCACAGATGCTGGTGGAATGTCAGGAAGAAACTCTTCTAGAACATGGCCACATAACCCGAAAACCCCACAAAAAACTATGGATGCCAGTCACAAAAGCCTTTGACCACACATTCAAATTATTAGATTGAATGTGGCCACAATGTTAATTTGTACAAAAACACACTAATTCAGCTAGAAATGAAATACCTGAGGTGAGAGTTACAATGGTTACACATACACAGAAGCATTATTCTTTTTCCTTCATATTCTTTTCCAACATTCAGGGTTTAAAATGCTTCCAAGGAGATGCAAGGCCTGCAACCAGTTTTCCATGGGGCTGAACAGGACAGTATGATTCTCAAATTGTGACACATCCTGGCTCTTATCAGCAGAAAATGCAAGCTAGAGTAAAGCTCTTCCATCTTTTAGCAAGGGTCCATTATGCCTCTCTCTCTCTCTCTCTCGTGTGCTTTATGAAAAGGTTTGTACAGTAAATAATGATCGACTGTGTTGCAGTTCTTTGTTCTTTTGCCAAGCTCCTTTTAGTTTTGGCAGCAATTCTGTTTTCCCTGTCATCATCTAATGTCTATTTATTTTACATAGCTACAAAGCCAGCGAAATTCCCTCTTAAATCCCAGGTTGCAAAGATGAAGAAGCAATTCAATTCCTTTTATTAAAATTCTCTAGTGGACTCTTTGCTCTCTCCTCCATCCACCTTCTAATTAGGTTCAGAAAGGGTCATTGGTTTCAAAAGCTTCTGGAGAGGCCCGGCCTGAATGAATAGGTCACGCACACAACATTTCTGAATAGCATTGAAATATTGGCAGGCCCTGGATATCCCCCATGCCTGTTGCTGCTGGCTTGGATTGTTAGTCTTCCCCAGGTTCCTCCTCCTGTCTTCATTTCATTCTTTCTCTCTTGCCCTCAAGTATATGACTCATTACCTGTGGAAACAATTCACCTCACAAGATGAATGTGTAGGTTCTTAAAGCAGGATGCAAGTGGCTTTGAAACTCACTAGAGGTGGGAAAGCATTCAGGTTTTTTAAAACTTTGGGTTTTTTCCATGCTGCGTAAGCAATTTGCAAATGTCAGTAAATTCTTCAACAATGAATGCTCCCCCATTTGCACCGGACATACTCAAAAGATTAACCGCCCAGATTGGTTTGCCAGAGGGCAGTATACAAATAAATATTATTATTATTATTATTATTATTATTATTATTATTATTATTAAGATGCAACTTATTCCCAACATAGGGATCAGGAGCCCTGGTGGCGCAGTGGTTAAATGCCTGTACTGCAGCCACTCACTCAAAACCATAAGGTTGCGAGTTCAAGACCAGCAAAAGGGCTCAAGCTTGACTCAGGCTTGCATCCTTCCGAGGTTGCTAAAATGAGTGCCCAGATTGTTGGGGGCAAATTAGCTTACAGTTGTAAACCACTTAGACACTGCTTAGACGGTATGAAGCAGTATATAAATGAAGCTTGTTTGTTAAAGATGAGGACTCTCTCTCTCTCTCGCTCAAAAAAAAAAAAAAAAAAAAAAAAAAAGAGATGGAAACTCTAATTCCACATAAACATGGCTGAAAATATTAGGCTTTAAATCCAGAATTTTCATAGGTATTTAAGATGAGAAGCCTGTCCAAAAAAAGAAAAGAAAAGAAAAAAAATGAAGCAAATGCCCTAAAGGCATCAGGTTCCATCTGATCGTGGAAGCTAAGCAGGGTCAGTCCTGGCTAATACTTGGATGGGAGACTGCCAAGCAACATCAGGTGTTGCAGGCTATATTTCAGAGGAGGGAACTGGCAAAACCATTTGGGTATTCCTTGCCAAAGAAAACTCTCTGAAATGTATGGAATCACCATAGGACCTAGAGCCGTGGTGGCAAACCTATAGCATGCATGCCTTCTTTAGCATATGAAGCCATTTATGAGGGCATGCAGAGAGATCAGGGCACGGGGGAAGAGGTGCATGCATGTTCCTCTTCTTCCCCCACCCTCCCAGGACTTCAGCTGTCTTCCACCCAGGAAGGCAGAAGTCCCTCCCCCAGAAGTCCCATGCCCCTGGAAGTCCCAGCCCCCCAGCACCAGGTAACATCTGCTGTGGGAATGCCTTTGAGTTTGGGCACTCGGTCTCTAAAAGGTTCACCATCACTGACATAGACATTTCTAGAAAGAATACTTCTCTAGACATTTTTAGGTCCTCCAGCACAATTCTATGGTGAACTGTTGGCATGAATAGGAATATGAATATGAAACTGTATGTGTGTATGCATTGCCTTAAGCTCTTTGGGAAGGTAGGTGGGATATGTCATTCATCAGAAACATGCAAATAAACTGCGGCATTAATTAACTTCAACTTCTTTACTTTGAAATAAGGGTTAAAATACAGTTGAGGCAAGAGTATAACTACCATGGAAGGGGGAAACGAGGGCATGGCCTCACCTCCTGTTCAATTTTCCTTGGCTTCAAATTTCTAGCATTGCAGAGAGTAAGATATAGAAAATTGTTCACACCTATCATCTTGCCTTCTGCATCCTGTTAAACAAAAGTAACACTCTCTTCTCCCAAACATCCAACATTCAAAATCATCCAGGACAGGCACTTAGAATAATAGAATCATAGAATCATAGAGTTGGAAGAGACCACTAGGGCCATCCAGTCCAACCCCCTGCCATGCAGGAAATCCAAATCAAAGCATCCCTGACAGATGGCCATCCAGCCTCTGTTTAAAGACCTCCAAGGAAGGAGACTCTATCACCCGCCGAGGGAGTGCATTCCACTGTCGAACAGCCCTTACTGTCAGGAAGTTCCTCCTAATGTTCAGGTGGAATCTCTTTTCCTGTAGCTTGCATCCATTGTTCCGGGTCCTGTTCTCTGGAGCAGCAGAAAACAAGCTTGCTCCCTCCTCAATATGACATCCTTTCAAATATTTAAACAGGGCAATCATATCACCTCTTAACATTCTTTTCTCCAGGCTAAACATCCCCAGCTCCCTAAGTCGTTCCTCATAGGGCATGGTTTCCAAACCTTTCACCATTTTAGTCGCCCTCCTTTGGACACGCTCCAGTTTCTCAATGTCCTTTCTGAATTGTGGTGCCCAGAACTGGACACAATATTCTAGGTGGGGCCTGACCAGAGCAGAATACAGTGGCACTATTACTTCTCTTGATCTAGACACTATACTTCTGTTGATGCAGCCTAAAATAGCATTGGCCTTTTTAGCTGCCGCATCACACTGTTCACTCATGTTCAACTTGTGGTCTACTTGGACTCCTAGATCCCTTTCACACGTAGTTTCATTCAGCCAGGTGTCACCCATCCTATATCTGTGCATTTTATTTTTCCGCCCTAAGTGCAATACCTTACATTTCTCTGTGTTGAATTTCATTTTGTTAGCTTTGGCCCAGCTTTCTAGTATATTCAGGTCATTTTGAATCTTGATCCTGTCCTCTGGGGTATTAGCTATACCCCCTAATTTGGTGTCATCTGCAAATTTGATAAGTATGCTCCCAATTCTGTCATCCAGGTCATTGATAAAGATGTTGAATAGCACTGGGCCCAGGACAGAGCCCTGTGGGACCCCACTGGTCACTTCTCTCCAGGATGAAAAGGAGCCATTGCTGAGCACCCTTTGGGTTCGGCTGGTCAACCAATTACAGATCCATGTAACAGTTCCTTTGTCTAGCCCACATTTTACCAGCTTGTTTGCAACTTTTACAGTACATATTTGTGACTGTTACAGGGTTTTGGATAGCAGAATTGTGTATTTGCAGAAAGAAAGTTCTGGAGGTTATTGTTAAAACCACCCATGGAGAGGAGGTCGCAGCCTCTTTGCAATGGGGGAAGAAGAGTTCTCATGGCAGTGGTGAAGTGATGAGAAGTATGGAGGGAGGAAGAAAATTCAGTGTGGGCCAGCACAGTGGTGTGGGAATGGGGAGGTTGGTGACTAATTTGTAGAATCAACAATCTGGATCAACAGCTTTTCATCTAACTTTACCCCTCACCCCCTGAGTTCCTTCACCTCCCTAGAAACCCTCTTTCCAGATATAACAAGGCCAGTGCAGATCCAGAATGACAATAATGACCTTTTGGGAGCACAGGTCTATGTCTAGCCTGGAGGAAATACTGGGGCAGCCCTGAAGCAATCAGGTCAATGCTGCCAAACTTCACAGGAACAATGGAGATGCTGTGGAAGAAAGTTTCAATGAATATGGAAGAAAACTGAGAAGCAATGGAACTCTGGAGAGAAGAGAGGAAGAGGAGGGAAATAACTATAGGCCTAGAAGCAGAAGGGTCCATAGTAAGGGGCAAGGAGCAACTTGAACAAAAAAATAGGTAGCACAACACTACCCTGAAAGTACTGAAAAGTATTGTTGGCATAGCTGATGTCTGAGCAAGACAGAGTGGTAGTGGCCAGCAGGCAGCAGCAAAGGAGGTGGTAGTTGCAAAGGAGTTGGAGTTGGAAGGAAGAGCAGCTGCGGCCCCACCATCCCAACAATATCCACCAATACAACCCCTGCCACCACTGTGGCAATGAGGACTGTTGGGGAGTGCAGGTCCTTGCCTAGCCTTCAGGCAACCCTAAAGTAATTGGACTGATACTACTGAACTTCATGGGAATGGCAGAGCTGCCTTGGAAGAAAGTTTCAAGGAATATGGGGAAAACTGAGAAGCAATGAAACTCTGTAAAGAAGGGAACAAGAGAACAGAAATAACTGCAGAGATGGAGGCAGAAGGATCCACAATAGTCTGCTGGATTGTATATGCATTGTTTGTCTTCTTGTCAGAAAACATCACCAACTATACCTGCAACAATTGCAAATTGATAGCTGTCTTGGAAGAGGTCACACAACACAACAGCTATGTGTTGTGTCTGATAATAATAATAATAATAATAATAATAATAATAATAGCAACAACTTTTATTTACATCCCGCTTCTCCCTATGAATCTTCAATGCATCAGAGAACAGGAGAACTTACTAGATAGAGCACAAGGAGAATTGATCAATCAAAACCTACAGGAAGACACTGGACTTTATCACATGAGGAAAATCAGGGGTTTAAACGAACATTTGTCTGTGAAAATCGCACAATCACAGTGAAGATTTTCACACTATGTCACGATTAAAGAGGATTTATCCAGGCAATAAACAGGTAATAAGCAGTAACAAATCATTCACAGGATTTCCCTGTGAATGATAAATAATAAATAATAACTACATCCAAGGGTATTAAAAGAACTGGCAAATGTAATATCGGAGCCATTGGCAATAATCTTTGAGAACTCCTAGAGAACAGGAGAAATCCCAGCAGACTGGAGGAGGGCAAACGTTGTCTCCATCTTCAAAAAGGGGAAAAAGGAGGATCCAAACAATTATCGTCCAATTAGTCTGACATCAATTCCAGGAAAGATTCTAGAGCAGATCATTAAAAAGAGAGTCTGTGAACATCTAGAAAGCAATGCCATAATCACAAAAAGTCAACACGGGTTTCAGAGAAAGAAGTCATGCCAGACAAACCTGATCTGTTTTTCTGATAAAATTACCAGCTTGTTAGATGAAGGGAATGCTGTGGATATAGTATATCTTGATTTCATTTAAGGCCTTTGACAAAGTTCCTCATGATATTCTTGCAAACAAGCTTGTAAAATGTGGGCTAGACAAGGCAACTATTACATGGATTTGTAATTGGTTGACTGACCGAAGCCAAAGGGTGCTCAACAATGGCCCGTTTTCATCCTGGAGAGAAGTGACCAGTGGGGTCCCACAAGGCTCTGTCCTGGGGCTAGTGCTATTCAACATCTTTATCAATGACTTGGAGGACAAAATTGGGGGAATACTTATCAAATTTGCAGATGACACCAAATTTGGAGGAGTAGCTAATACCTCAGAGGACAGGATCAAGATTCAAAATGACCTGAACAGACTAGAAAACTGGGCCAAAGCTAACAAAATGAAATTCAACACGGAGAAATGTAAGGTACTGCACTTAGGATGGAAAAATGAAAAGCACAGATATAGGATGGGGGACACCTGGCTGAATGAAACGAGGGCCTGTTACAGACTGCCAAAATAAAACTGCTCCGGGTCTCTTTGGAGGTATGCTGTTTAAATGATGCATGCATCCGAAGAATCTGGAAGCTGCACCAAAAGCTGCAATCCGGCGCTTAGGAATGGTGTGCCTTTGGTGCGACCTCCAGACTCTTAGGATCCATGCATCATTTAAATAGCATGCCTCCAAAGAGACCCGAAGCAGCTTTATTTTGGCAGTCTGTAACAGGCTGAGGTGTGAAAGAGATCTAGGAGTCCATGTAGACCATAAGTTGAACATGAGTCAACAGTGCGATGCGGCAGCTAACAAGGCCAATGTGATTTTAGGCTGCATCAATAGAAGTGTAGTGTCTAGATCAAGAGAAGTAATAGTGCCACTCTATTCTGCTATGATCAGGCCCCACCTGGAATATTGTGTCCAGTTCTGGGTGCCACAATTCAAAAAGGACATTGAGAAACTGGAGCGTATCCAAAGGAGGGCGACTAAAATGGTGAAGAGAAGGTTAGCCTGGAGAAGAGAAGGTTAAGAGGTGATATGATAGCCCTGTTTAAATATTTGAAGGGATGTCATATTGATGAGGGAGCAAGCTTGTTTTCTGCTGCTCCAGAGACAAGGACCCAGAGCAATGGATGCAAGCTCCAGGAAAAGAGATTCCACCTCAACATTAGGAGGAACTTCCTGACAGTAAGGGCTGTTCGACAGTGGAACAAACTCCCTCAAAGTGTAGTGGAGTTTCCTTCCTTAGAGGTCTTCAAACAGAGGCTAGATGGCCATCTGTTGGGGATGCTTTGATTGTGATTTCCTGCATGGCAGGGGATTGGACTGGATGGCCCTTGCGGTCTCTTCCAACTCTACGATTCTATGATTCTATGATTCTATGAAATAAATAAAACTATTATTTGTACCCCACTTTTTGTTAATTGGCTTACAGTGTCAAAAAGGATACAGCAATATATACAAAGTATCCCCCTTAAAAAAGAATTAAACAATTTAGGATTAAAATTACATACATAATACATAAAACAATAAAAACAGTAACGGTGGGCAGAATCATTATGTGGAGGAGCCATTACATGGCCGAGTAGTTTATTCTGAGAAGGCCTGCTGGAAGAGATCAGTCTTGACAGCTTTCTTGAAGCTGTCTAGGTTGGTAATTTGTCGGATCTTGTCCAGCAGGCCATTCCACAGACTGGGAGCGGTTGCAGAGAATGTCCTCGGGGAGGTCACAATCAGTCTGGTCTTTATAGACGGAATAAATTCCTCCCAGAGGGCCTGAGGGCACAGGATGGATTATATGGAAGTAGGTGATCCCTTAAATAAATTGGGCCCAAGCCATGCAGGGCTTTAAATGTGATAACCAACACCTTGTACTGTGCCTGAAAACTAATAGGCAGCCACTGGAGTGACTTTAGTATTGGTGTTATGTGGTCACTCCTTGATGTTCCAGTAATCAACCTGGCTGCCATATTCTGTACCAGTTGCAGTTTTCGTACTATGCAGAAGGGTAACCCCATGTAGAGTGCATTGTAAAACTCAAGTCTTGAGGTTACCAGTGCATGTACTACAGTTTTAAGGTCCCCTGGTTCCAGGAAAAGGTGCAGCTGGTGTATCAGCCAAAGCTGGTAACAGACACTCTTGATGGTCGCACTCACCTGATTTCTCATGTGAAGCGACAGATCAAGAAGCACCCCCAGACTGCGATCACACTCCTTTCATGAGAGCATGGACCCCTCCAGGACTGGAGGTTGCAACTCAATACCTGGTTTGGGGACCCCTACTGTAAGTCCCTCCGTTTTGTCTGGATTCAGTTTGAGCTTGTTTCCTCTTATCCAGTCCATTACTGGCTCAAGACACTGATTGAGGGGAGAAATGAGTGTCTTGAGGCAGTAATAGACTGGATGAGGGAAAACATTGTGATGATTTGTTGCTGGTTATTACCTGTGTATTGCCAGGATAAGTCATCTTTAATCGCAATGCATGTGACAATCTTAACCGCAACTGAACTATTTTCATAGACTAATGTTTGTTTAAACCCTGCTTTCCCCCCATGTGATAAAGTCCACTCCAAAGCAAATGAACAGGCCTGTAACAGTGAGGCAGGAAAGTCACTGTTTGGAGCAGACTGTACAGAAGGGATTCAAAACTTCTCCAACTAAGCAGTTGTTTCCTACTTCTTCAGGAGGATAGCATCAGTTGAAGATGCTTAAACAGGAAAACAGCCACCAGGATACCACAGGCCAATGAAGAATTCAAGGTAACCACCAACCAAAACAAGAAGAAAAGTGCTGGTGATTTGGGACTTGTTGCTCAGGGCTACAGAGGCATCTGTGTGCCAGCTTGACAAAATGAATTGGGAAGTGTCTTCCTGGCACACACATCTAGAATGTCACTGAGAACTTGCCAAAACTAATCAAGAACACAGATCAGGACCCCTTTTTCCTTATTCATGTGGGTACCAGTGACAGGGTCAAGAAAACCTTTGAGCAGATCACCTCTGGCTATGAAGTCAGGAAGGGCAAGAAGTTTAAGGGGTTTGAGGCACAGGTGGTATTCTCATCAATTCTGACAGTGAAGGATAAAAGACTACATAGGGACAGAAAGATACTAAAAGTGAATGACTGGTTATGTAGATGGGGTAGATGGTAGAGGTTTGACTTCTGGGACCATGGTCTTTGTTAGATGTAGGACTACTGGCTACAGATGGACTGTACCTCACAAAACTGGGAAGAGTATTTTTGGTAGTAGGCAAGTCTGATTAAGAGTGCTTTAAGTTCTTAGGGGATTCTTAGGAGATGATAGACAGTCCAAAGGCAAGCTCTAAACAAAGGATGTGAATTCTAGAGGAGAAGCTGAGCAAGACAGTGGGATTTATAAAAAAGTTGATAATAAATTGACAAATGCTTGTACATCAATGCACAGAGTTTGGAAAACATACAAGGTGAGCTTGAAGTCCTAGTGCAGGAAGGTAAATGTGACTTTATAGGTAAAATGGAGACTGGGTATGAAGACTCCTATGAGTGGAATATTACAATTGAAGCCCATATCCTCCCATGGTGTATTCCCCACACTAGTGGGACATAGAGAAGGGCCCCTACAACAGACTTCAGTTTTCAGGCAGGTGCATTTAGGGATGGCACCTCTTTAAGTATTGCTATACCAAACCACTTAGAGCTTTAAATGTTATCTAACTACTTTGGATACTTGCTGATTTCTGTATATTTTTTATTCTGAAATGCACTTTTATGACCTGAGAAACACTTTCTGAGCACATGCATCCAACAACTTCTCTTCTACCTATGATTTCTTGATGAAATTTTTGTTATCTGGACACATGGAAAGTAATCACTTGAGAATTTTCACTAGGATTTCAACAACCTCCACGCTAGCACCCTAACCTGGAACAATAAGCACAACAAATTCAGTTCCTGATAGCACTGTGAAACTGCACAATGGATGTGTGCAGTGGTATGGAAATCTTGGTAATAACTCATTTCATCCAGATTCTGCCTCAGATGCATAGTTGCCTGAGAAGATGATAAAGGCCACTTTATACCTAGTCAAGCCTGTATGTCAGAGCTTTTAGTAACCATACTTATACATGGCCTGGTTTAAAGCCATGGAAGCAGAAATCCCCATATGTACATTTTTCTCATTGGCTTGTAGTCATACTTCTACTAGGTTTCACTTCCACTTGAAAGCTAACCTGAATGGGAGGAAGTTCCAAATATCTTGGGCAAAAGTGTGACTTGACCCCAACCCTTGGGGTCAAATGGGCTATGTATTGTAAATAAACAAATAAAGAATCAAATCCCCAGTGAAGTTCATAGAAGAAGCATATGAAAACCTGCAGATATTTTGCCTGTAATTAGTTTAGGAAATCCAGGCAATTAATTTGGTATTACTTTAGTGTTATGATTGGCGCTTGGTTGCAGAAAATGTTTTCCAGACTGATACTTTTCTCTACCATTAATCGTGATAAATCACTCTGCAACAAATGGCAAAGAAGTGGAGGAGGTGGAGGATGAGAAGGAAGCTTAAACCACCTAAGTTATTGCAAAGTGTCTAAATTAAAATGGCCTAAAACCAACCCAGATTATCTGTTCATCATGATCCAAGTCAAATTATGATCAGAGCAAAGTAATCACCATTGGCTCCAGAATGAACTTTCCATGTGTTTTAAAGCCAAACCAGTTTGCTTACTCAGATTTTCACTTGAATCACAGTTCCTTTCAAATGTAGGTGATGCAAAGATGGACACATCTAAGGAGAAGGACAGACAGAGGGGTCATAAATAGTACTACCCACAACTGTGTGTCATAAAAGCTAATAATCCAGACAAATTTTGTTTATGCTTACTTTGACATCAGTTTGTTTTGTTTATGATCACTTTGACATCAGTTGCAAATACATTTACATATAATGCAGAGCAGAAATAAGTTATAATAAGAAATTCTTTATTTTATTCTCATCAAATTATCTGATTTTGAAGATTTAGGAGATTTTTGCACTTTCGAGACTAACTGTATGCATTTCTTTGTTCCTCAGAAAAGAGTTGTCTTCAACACTGTTCTTCCATCTGCTGATACAACTCCTTTCCTCCTTCCTGGATATGCCAACAGAGAATCCTGTAATCCCAGGGCTTTTTTCTTGTCCCACTGCATGGCAGAAACTCTGCACATGGACAACAGAAACATTTGAAAAGTTTTCTCCTCACTTGATGGGCTTTTGAGAGCTTTTGTACTTTTAAAATAATGTTTTGTAAAAAAAAAAAAGCATGACTTTTAAAATATAAAGACAGTTTTTGCCTCAAATGCCTGTTTTGTACAAGCAAACTCATCACCAGCACCTTGGAAGTGTATTGGCAATGTATAGTATACAGCTGGCTAGCAGGAAAACTGTAGCTGACATATTCTGGCTGACTACAGAAACACTGGTTGTTGGTTAGCTGCAGCCAGAGTAAACCCATTCAATCAATTGTTGACTGGAGAGACAACATTCTGCTCTTGAACAGAGCAGACCCATGGAATCAAGAGAAAACAGCCTCTTGATTCCATGGGTCTGCTCTGTTCAAGAGTAGAATTTCAATTTCCATCAAGTGAAAATGAACATTATAAACCAGAATAAATATGCAAGCAAGTTCCTGATTATACTGCTCACTGCACTTTACACGGGCTTCACATGAAGATGCTTCAGCTAGTACAAAATGCAGCAGCTATATTGCTGGCTGGCACACCACATAGAAAACATATAACACTAGATTTAAAGGAATTGCACCGGCTGCCAATATGCTTCTCATCTTAATTCAAGATACTGGTGATGATATTCAAAACCCTATGATTAGATGCTTGAAGGAGCACATTCTTATATAAATCTGCCTGAGGATTGATGGTTGCTGGTGGACCATTTCTTTGTATCTCACCAATACTTTGTTCCCTTCCAATTTTGCTTCTCATTTGTCCTTCACTGCTTGAAGAGTTTCATCTGCCATCCTGAACTTCTCTTTCTTTTTGCCTGCAGATAGTGTCTCTTTGCCTTCTTCCTTGACAATGTCCCTGCCTTCAGTCGAGAGGTCTTCCGGTTCCTGGTGCATTAGACTTAATAGTGCAAATCTGTTTTTACATTGTCTTTAAATTATATTAGGATGTTCTTCAGGCTGTATTTTGGCTTGATCTTTGGTTTACTCTTCTTCATTAGCTTTACTATAATTTTTGATATTAACATCTTATGATCTTTGCCACAATCTTCTCCTGCTCTTGTTTTTTGGAGAGAATGGAACTTCTCTGTCTTTTGCCTCCAATTATGTAGTGATTTCTATATGGGCTATCAGGTGATAATGGTAAAGAGTTCCTGTACCTTGGATCAAACACTGAACAGAATGGAGACTGTAGCCAAGAAGTCAGAATAAGACTACAAATGGGAAGGGCAGCTATGAAGGAACTAAACAAGATCCTAAAGAGTAAAGATATAAAACTCATCACTAAAGTTAGAATTGTCAAGCCAGTGTATTCCCCATCACCATGTACAAATCTGAGAGCTGTACACTGAAGACAGCAGATAGAAAGAAAATCAGCTCTTTGAGATGCGGTGCTGGAGAAGAGTGCTAGGAATAGTGCGGTGGTTAAAAAGACAAACTAATGAGTCCTTGAACAGATCAAGCCTGGACTCTCTCTCGAAGCCAAAGCTGTCATACTTTGGTCACATCATGAGATGGTACAACTCATTAGAAAAGACAATAATATTAGGAAAGGTGGAAGGAAGCAGAAAAAGAGGAAGACCACAAGCTAGATGGATAGATTCCATTAAGGAGGGCACAAATATAAATTTACAGTACCTCAGCAGAGCAGTGGAGGACAGGGGTCTTGAAGATGTCTCATTCACAGGGTTGCTATGAATTGAGGTCAACTTGAAGGCAGTTAACAAGAACAACAACACCAGGTGATGCCTATGTATGCAGTCACCTCTTTGGTTGTTTGAAGAATGTAGCCTTGCAAAATTCAGTCAGTCACTCTCCTTCTTCATTTTTTGATCTTAGGCCAAACTTTCCTACAATCTTTGATTCTACTTTGTTTTCTACGTCTGCATTCCAACCACTATGATTAACAAAAAATATTGTTTCGGTGTGTAGTCAGTTTCCTCTTGTACTCCAGCACAAAATCTTTCAATTTCTTCTTCTTCTGCCTCTGTAGCTGGGTTATGGTTCTACAGTATTCATAGGTTTGCCCTGAATTTTAATTAGTATTATTTGGTCAGACTTTGTGTTATATCCTTTGACTCCTTTTGTTACATCTGTTCTCACTATTAAAAATTGAATACTGTAAACATTAAAATCCCTATATGCCAGTTGGGAAGGGCAAGGTGCTGCCCCCTCTGCTTCTCTCTCCTTTGCTGAGTTAACTGTGTACAAACTACTTTTTTCTTTGAGTTCATTTTGCAGCAATTGAAGTAAGCAAGGGGAAAGGCGGGAAGAGAAACTAGGACATTTTAAAAGTAACCGAGAAAGTAGGATGGCAGTGGATAATCTCGAGCTGTCCAACAGGAACAGTTGGAGGTTATGTGGGATAAACTTAACCCCTGTACTCACCCCATTTGCAAGAATTTTGACAACAGATGATTAAGATTACTAAGGGGATTTTAAAAAAATAAATGGAATGAAATAGGTCAGGGGTTCGTTTGTGCTGCCTGAAGCACCCTCTTTGCTCTCTTAAATAATGGGAGGTGGCACTTCCACCATTCTGCTTTACATAATGCTCTGAAAGAGTCACTTAGTATTTTCCAGCATTTTCCATAGGCCTCTCAACATTTTCATTTCCAGCTGGGTTAGAAGTCAAGAGAGGCCAAAATACCTAGACAGGAACAAAAGCCGCCAAAATACTGAGACATGAATACAGAAAGGCCAAAATACCGAGACAATAACAAAATAGTAATGAGAAGTACTGGATGCCCCACAAGGCAGCTTTCATGTTGTGAGAAATCCAATCATATGTGCTGACAGATGAGATCCATCTTGTTTAGATAAGCTTTTGAATAAGCATTTAAATCTTGAGGTCCTTATCCGAGTTAAGTCCAAATTAATTCTGAAACTTTTGGAGTTTGCCTGTCTCTTATAATATCACTGGAATATTGTGGTACTTGATTTTCAATGCATCCTGAAAGAGTGGAAATATACCGCTTAAAAACATCCTAGATATCAGCTATGGCTGGCATTTGAATCCTGAAGTACTACATACCTACAGTAAGCATTCTGAGATTGTTGCTTATCACAATGTATTATAATATATTACATAATTTATAACACAGTTTAATGTACTGAATCTAGCAAAAGCTTCCTGTTGACAGGAGGGCTTCTGTCATCACCAGGAAGCTTTAAATCCAGAAAAAGCTTCTTCAATGGTGGTGCATGGCAGGAGATTATTGCCGTTGTCCCTTCCCTTTGCTTTCCTCTCTGTCTGCTCCAGATGTGGTCTACAATGGTAGAAATGAGGAAACAGTGCTGAGGATAGCAGCCAGAGGGTGTTATGGGTCAAAATATTTTTCCCCCACCTGCAGCCATAAAGAATATTCTGAGCAGAATTCTTGTACAATGTTCTCCCTTATATTTTTATTTTATTTTAGTGATATTTTGCCTTTCTCCCAGTGGGAATCAAGGCAGCTTGCAACATGAATTACAACAAGATACAAGAATTAAAGCTTATTAAATTATAAATTTAAAAACCATTAAATAAACTACCATATTAAAACAGCAATTGTTAAATCTATATTTAAAACAATATAAAATCATTTAAAAACATGACAGTAACAATAAAAGTACAGCCCCCCACATCACCATTAAATATGTTTCTGCACAGTCACTTAAAGCCTTATTGCACAAGAATAGAAAGTCAAAATGGAGCCGAAGAGTAGCACTTTCATTCTCTTCCCATGGGAGATGGTTGTAAAAACGTGCCTTTTGTTGAACTGATTTTTCCAGCTAGACAAGAGATATGCCTTTACAGCCATCTCCCATGGGAACAGAACTGAAGTGCTACAATGTCATGTGGTAAGGCATGGAGAAAGTTGCTATTTCCTGCCCTTTACCCAGAATGAGCATTGAAGGAATTTTAAAACAGGAATAGATTAATAATAAGTAGAAATAAAAACAAATAGAATTTTGTAACTGATGTTGTTATTTGTTGTCAAGCCAGCTTTGACTTATGGTGTTCTCATGAACAAGAGGCCTCCAAGAGAGTCTGTTAACACCCCTGCTCCGGTTGTGCAAAACTCAGAGCCATGTGTCCAAGTCCTAACCATCTACCTTCCTTTTTTCCTATTTACTGCCTTCAGTTTCACTGAGAATTACCATCTTTTCCATTGAATCATATTATCTCATGAAAGCATCCGATTAGTCATTTCAGTTTCTAGTGAGAGTTAAAGATCAATTTGTTGTGTTGTTCAAGTTATTTTTGGTTTATGGCAACCTTAAGGCAAGCTATCACAGAAATTTTCTTGGCAATTTTTTTTCAGATAGGGTGTGCCATTGCCTTCATCTGAAGCTGTAAGTGTGTGGGTTATTCGATGCCAGCCCATAGGTTTCCATGGCTGAGCAGGAATTCAAACCCTGGGTTCCTAGCCCTCCAATTTTAGTTTTCTCCCACCACTTTTAGGGTAATTTTTCATCTAAATACTGGCCAAAAGCACTGCAAAACAGCTGCAAATACAGTGTTTGTGACTATTTATACCCTGTGTTTGAGCCAAAAGTGCTCCCAGGGCACTTTACAAATCATTAATTTGACAGTTTCTTGCCCTCAGGCTTACAATCTAAATATGACATGGCACATAAGGAAAAGGAAAGGGCAGTGAGGGAGGAGTTTAAGTCCAGCAGATGTTGGCTGCTCTTCTCTCCCTCAGATGCCAACAAAGTGGCAGTTGGAAAATGGAGGAAGAGCCTTTTGCCAGCTGCCAGGCCAAAGTGTGATGGATTGTGTCTGGCTTCTCTTATTTCTTTTCCTATTCCCCTGAGTCCCTAGACCACCACAGAAAACAAAAAAGGTTGAAATTCAGCCCAAATTGTGATGTTAAGTCACTTCTAGCATGACGAAATGAAGTGGTGTGCCCTCCTGAGTGTGTGGATCATGGTGGCGGGTGCGGGGGTTATGGCTTCACCACCTCCACAGTTCAACACCTCTGCTTTACATGTTGCTTGCCTTTGATGGTTGTAAGTCAAATCACACATTTTATAAATGGGATGCTGTCAGCTGTTGTTAGGCAGTGGGACAGCAGATGCAGAGGAATCATTAGGAGGTATAGGAAGTGTGGATCACACTGGGTGACATCCTCGCAGGGGGTATTACCCAGTGGGGTGCTATACCCAGAGGGACTGGTGTGGTTATTAGGCGAGCAAGACAGGTTGTCACCTCCCCTTTCTGCTTACCCAGCAGCTGCAAGGAATCCTAAATGGGCCCTCTGGAGGCCGCAGTACAATCCTCCCTTAGCAGCAGCTGGTGCTGGAGGGCCAGTGCCTTCAGGTGCTGGGAGAGCAGCCATGTTGGACTCTGAAGACCTTTCTAGGGTGGGGGATACCTTCATGGTCCAATGTGGCTTCTGAAAGAGCAGCTGTAGAGATACCTGAATGAGCTGCAGTGTTGCCCCCCCCCCAAGCAGCGGTCTGAGCAGATAAGCAGTCAGGGCAGAAGGGCAAGGCAGTTTGCCTCCCCTGCAGCAGTTGATACCAACCTCAGTGATGCCACTGAGCAGATGTGCCAACATTCTGGCTGATGAAGGCTTGGGGGTCAAGCAGGGTGATCACAATTGGGGTTTAGTTGAAAATTTTGATTTGGTGACTCTCTTTAGCAGCCCTAAGATAAAAGCTTAGAACAGAAGAGACCAGCCACCACCTCTGCACATGCATTTTGCCAAATTAATAGAATCAAACTCAGCCATCCTTCAAAAGCATAAAAAGAATGTTTACTCATAATACTTGTGCATAATTCACACAGGTTCAGCTTCTTGAGGTAGGTAGAAAGAAGAAGAAAATTGACACAATAGGTCAAAGTATGTCCAAGCTTTTCTGGGAGAAAATCTTCCATCTACCTCCTTAATAGAGGATTAGCAAACATGGTGTGAAAAGGGTTTCTCAGGGAACAGAAGAGATGTGTAGTTGCCTCAGGAAAAGAGACAGATGTGTAAACTAATAAACAGGAGGCTACCACAAAAACGTACTCTAAACTCCTAGAGAGCATGCACTCTAATTATCATATAGTTTCAGGAATGTGAAGTTGCTGTCTCCAACAACTATGTATTTCAGTTTACAGATGACAATCCTTTATTTGGAAAGCTGTTTGAGGAGTTTTTTGTCTGATGGCTTTCTGTAGGAGCCCTGGTGGTGCAGTGGTTAAATGCCTTTACTGCAGCCACTCACTCACAAACCATAAGGTTGCGAGTTCAATCCCAGCCAAGGAGGCTCAAGCTCGACCCAGTCTTGCATCCTTCTGAGGTTGCTAAAACGAGTCCCCAGATTGTTGAGGGCAATTAGCTTACACTTTGTAAACCGCTTAGGGAGTGCTTAAGTGTACTGATAAGTGGTATAGAAATGTACTTGCTATTGCTATTTGAAGAGCTTTCAAGCTGCAAGTGTGATTCAGTGATACATAAGAAGGAAGAGCAATGGGGCTTTGAAGTTGCCCATCAATAAGAAAGGAGACTGACATGTAAGAAAACAGAAGGCAGAAGAACGGGTATATACTGAGAGACTCCTAATTTGGTGAATGCAATTTGCGAGCCAAATAAGTGAATATAATTACTCAGCATAACATACCTACTCAACATGAAAGGAAGTGGAAAACAGAAACACAAAGTTGAGGAAAAGAGAGACGCACTTACAAGAGAAGATAAAGGAGAGACAAACTATATGAAGAGAGAGAGCAGCAGAGGACACATAAATCCAAAACACACTGCAGAAATAATCTAGTTTGAGACCGCTTTAATTGAGACCTTGGCCCAGTGCTAGGGAATTCTAAGAACTGTAGTTTATTGTGGCACCAGAGCTCTCTGACAGAGAAGGCTAAATGCCTTGCAAAACTACAGTTCCCAGAATTCCCTAGCACTGGGCCAGGGCAGTTAAACCAGTCTCAAACTGGATTATTTCTGCAGTGTATTTCGGACCATAGATAATTTGGTTACAGTCTTCCCTATTTTGGTGAGACATACTGCTATTTAAATTATAGTAATTATCTTAAAATTTGGCTCTATACACATAAATGGGCATACGAAAACTTTAGGCAAACTTCTATCCAATTCTTCTTTTCTTTGGCAGCTGTTTGGAAACCGCTAGGGACTGGTTAGGCACAATTACTAAACCCCTCTGAATAGCTTTGGTAGAAGAAAGAATTAAATTTCTTCCACTCCACTATAATACTAGCTGTTTGAGCCTGTGTGGTGTAGTGGCTTGAGACTATGACTCTGGAAACCATGGTTTGGACCTCTACTCAGCTATGGAAACCCAGTGGGTGACTATGGGCATGTTGCACTCTTTTAGCATCAGGGGAAAGAAAAGGAAAAACTCCCTCTGAATAAATTCTGCCAAGAAAATTCCAGGTATCAAATAGCTCACTTGTTATTTGATAAACACATCTCCTCAGCCCATGAACCAGGGAGAGAACTCACAAGTTGACAGACTGAAAGCTGTGTGGGCACACAACCTTTGTGCGGTCCCTATCACCTGGAAATGAGGCTGAAAGTGAGGCTGAGCCCCTCAGCTAGGCCTGTCCCCATGTTCCTACACCCCCAAGATCATTTCAGGGGACCCCCATTGGAGAATGAAGGGAAGATGTAACTCCCTCTCCCCCATTCTCCCAGAACAGGATCTTGCCCCATACCACACCTCTCTGAAGTTATAACAAAATCAAAGGAGGATGACAAAGTCAGTTCCACGTCAAAATGATATATAAAGAAAATTATTTTAGGAAATATTAGGGGAAAGCTAGACAGGCTGATTTACTCCATGATCCCTAGTGGAATTTGCAGTCCAATCACCATCACTTTCAAAGCAAATGTCAACTCCCAGGGTGTTTCACACTACTCAGTGTACTACAGCACTATGATTCCATTGTAACTGCCATGGTTCTATCCTAAGGGATATTGGGATTTGCAATTTAAGGATAAGTATTTGTAATTTGTAATACTGAGGGAGAGATATCAAGGATAATGCCAAATATGAGGATTCCATAAGATGCAGACATGCAGATTAATCACAACACTATAACTGTGTAGTGTCAGAGGGCCCCTGGTCTGGCTGCTGTAGGTAATGAGGAGAGATGCTGTTTTGTCTTTCCTTTCAAGCAATTAAATTTCTTAAGATAGCTTTGGATGTTGCATGCATTTTCTCTCAATCCATGTATTGTTTATTGTGGCACCTCACAACAGTTTGTCAAGAGACCGTGACTTCTCTCCAACAAAAATAAATCTAAAACTCAAAGAGAACATTCAAATAATGTGTACGTATTGCCCCCTATAGCCTTATGAATTTAATAATACAAAGTATGTTTATTCAAAGGCTCAATTTGCTTACAATTTTAATTATGTTTTGAGCCTGTCCCAACAAGATGTAGTAGCCCTACCAAGAAGGACCAGTATCCTGAAATTCCAGCATCCAGTGCCAGGTACTTTGTTTTCCATAGCCATTTCTGCACTTCAGGAATGAGTTGTGTCTCTGAACAGTTGATGACATTTTAAGAGGCACTTATGATGATGCAACCTCAATAAACAACATCTGTTTTTGTTATACAACAAGAAAAATAAATGATGTCAGGGATAAAAACCAAAGAAGCTCAAACTTTAAGCATATTATATTTGCATCTTATATTTTCTCTGAAAGTATCACAATAATATCAATACATGATTTAGAAAGTTGTTAGCATGGCTAGAGTTGCCTCTAGAATTTCTAAATGTATTTCAGATAAGGCCACACAGGTAGCATAGGGCCATCATCCAGAGCATCACTTCTTATTGACCATGAGGTAGTACATACCCTCCAACTGTTCTGATTTGGCACCCTAAATAATAATCTGTCACCCCACTTTTTCAGCTGCTTTAAAATGTCCTGGTTGTTCTCTCCTCATCCTAATTTCCCCCTTAGTTCTCAACTTACTTCAGCTGTTATAAACTGAATTCAAAGTACAAAAAGAATTTGCACCCAGTTAACTCAGCAAAGAAGAGAGATCGGATCTGAATCTTCGCCTTTCCTGCACATTTAGGCAAAAACAAACTGCTGCAGCCTCTTCTGGCTTGCGTTTTCTTCTTCATTAATAACTTTTGCCATCATGACTATGCTCTGAAGTTGCTTGGCCACATGCGTCCTGGAGGGTATTGTAATAGTAAAATTTTAAGTGCAGCCTCAAAGCTAGGCACTCAAAAAGAATTAGTACTCATGCAGGCCTCCAGGAGCAGGGACATGAAAACCTGTTAGTTTTATTTTTTGAGAAGGGTTTTCTCAAAATCTTTTCATTTTGTTCCAGTTGTATATCAGGTTGTACAACTCTTTTTTCTTACTACAAAGAAACGTGTGTCCTTTTTTTGCATGTTTTCCCAAAATGTACAGTTTTCTATATGCATTTGTCATAAATTTTACATTTCAATGCATTTTCTTCACTTTTTAAAGTATGCATATTTTTCAGATATATACATATATATCCACATGTTTTTCAAATGTCAGCATGGTTTTGATCCATTTTTTTCTTGTTAAAATATACTGTACACTTTAGAAGTGTATGGATTTCTGAATCAAGATATGCTCCATCCTGTTGCCAACCATGGGAGGTATGAAATTGGTCACGTTCGTATCAGCAATTATGCAATTTTCTAATAATTCTAAGTAATTAATGTGCTGATTAAAAGTCTGACCACAAAACGAAAAATCTAGAAAAAATAAACCACAAAAATTAGAATTAAAGTCTGTTGGCACAATTGCAAACAATAGATAGATAGATAGATAGATAGATAGATAGATAGATGGTACTCTCCGCTGGCCTCAGTCATGGTTAATTCTGCTCAGTTTAAAACATGGTGAGCTCTAGCAAACAACCTTCAGCCAGCTGAAATAGAACTTTTCACTTTTAATTAGGAATTTCCAAGGGTTGCCATAGTATTGCTATTTAAACTACTGGAGTATAGTAGAAACTGCATCATCAAAGAGAAAAGGAAAAGAGTATCCAGAGTATCCAGGAGAGACTTTGGAAAATTTCCTTTTTTTGGACCACAGCTTACAATCCTCCAGCTAGCATGGCCACTGGCCGTGCCAGCTAGAGGATTGTGGGAGCTGATTTCCAAAAAGCAACTTTTCTGAGCTTTGTTAGGGAATGCATGTAAGGGGCTGTTGGCTGGCTGTTGTCTTCCTGGGCTTCCCAGAGGCACCTGCTTGTTCTATGTGGCAACAAAAGCCTGGACCAGATCAGCCTTTGGACTGATCCATAAGGCTTTTGTTGTGTTCTTATTCTTACTGAATATGCCAAACAGAGGGACAAAAAGCCAAAGGAGAATTTTATGATGGTAATAAAACATTGTGCCTGACTCCAGTCTTACTCCACACCACCCCCACATTTAGATTAAAAAAAGACACACACAGGACTGTGTTGGGACTTTAGAGTGAAACTGAAGCTGCAAGAACCATGTATTTCTTTGTACACATAAGACCCTCTCCTCCCCACTTCACTTTAATCTTCAGTGCCTCATGGCCTCTACAAACTCCTGATTCAGAAAAGAAAGTAAACAAATGGGACTTTAGCATGGGGAAATAATCTTGCCTTGTATTTTCTAGCACCATCCATAAAGATGAAGCAAAAGACACATGCCTATGGCAGGAAAATATATATGGCCTTCAAATTGACAAAAGAGTTTCCCCTAAAACTGAAGCAAAGGGTGGCATAAAACGTTTTGATTACTTTTGGTTTTTTATTATTAAAACAACCTGGAGTATATTGTTAGTATGTCCTAGAAACTGGCAGGCTCCCTCCGTCTCTTTCTCCTTCTCTCTTTCTTCTTCTTCAGGAACTACGTAACCACAAAGTTCCTGTTTACTATATTTCTTGGGGATAAAGTTTTCTGTGGTGTAAGACACCTAAGACCATTAGGCGCACGCACCAGAGATCTAAAGAAAGTCTATTTATTGAAGCTTCCAGGAAAAATATTGACTGGGCAGTAAAAATACTTTCTTTGATTACTCAGTCTCATATTTTAAATTTAAAATTACAGGAACTTTTCTTTTTTAGCAATTTATTTTTAGCTTCTATTTTTTTGTGTTTTAATTGGAAAAAAAGTTGCTTACTTTTTAAACATGGAGCCTTTCCACTAACCTAGTAGATCAGGTTAGATTGTATGGTCTTTTAAGGTGCTTTATCTCCTACCCACTTCCTAAGATTCTGCTCCATAATAAATAAGAAAAGTTCCATACTTTCTTCAGAAACAGTGGAGATGATCACAAGGGAAACCCAGGCTGCTTCTGCACTGCAGAAATAATGCAGTTTGACAGTGCTTTAACTGCCATGGCTCAGTGCTATGTAATTATGGGATTTGTACTTAACCTTCTCTGTCAGAAAGCCTTGGTGCCACAACTACAAATCCCAGAATTCCACAGGATTGAGCCATTGCAGTTAAAGTGGCATCAAACTGCATTATTTCTACAGTATAGATATGGCTCTAGTGCTTTTCCCTAAAGGTTTTTAAAATTATGTGAGCTAAGTGATAATGCCCTGAGCGCAGGCTAGTAATAAGATATGGGGCTAATGATTGCAATGTTTCTATGTAGGTTCCTTAATATGTCATTGACTTGCTATGAAAACTGTCATATCATTTGTGTTGTTACTTCATTCCCCTTTCTTCTTGGCCTATCTGATCTGCTTTGTGTGTAATGTCTGAATATAAATGCATAGGATTGCAGTGTCAATCTAAAGCCAATCTCTCCTCCGGATACACCATTCCACTTCCTTCTTGTCCATTTTTCCATTTCTCTTATGTAATTGCCATTCAACTATAGCCATGTTTGCTGGGGGATTCTGGGATCTCTAGTCCAAAATCAATCCTTCTTAGCTCTGCAACCTTTACATCAAATCCAAGTATTGTACCATGAACTTTAAGAAGTACTTGTTTTTGTCACATAGACAAAATCTGAATAACTTTGAAAGACTGAATGAATTTATATCCCATAGTGGTCTCTTGAGGAGCCAAAGATTCCTCTTATACACCTGGTAGTGCAAGAAATGAGAGATTTAGACTCCCCTAGTTTCCCCTGTTACATGCGCTACTTCCTTCAAAGTTTGGAACATCCAGTTAAAATGGCATTTCATACCTATGATGTTTTTTAAACCTTTTAAACATAGGAAATCTGTTTGAAGTCAACTCTGAGACTTTCTTCCTGAGCCCAACATATGGTAAACGAGTGTCTTCTTAAAGAAAAACACAAATGGGACACATAAAAATAGGCTGAATAAAATGATTTTAAAGTGCTCCAAAACCACTGGGAAAATAGTTTTATTCTGTAGCTTTTCCTGTATGTGGCATAGGAAGAATATTGTGGTTTGAAGTAAGGGTTTTGCTGGTATGACTCTAAGATAACTGCATTACTCACTCACAGAGAAGCCACGAGACAGTTGTGTAGGTTGTTCCAAATAAGTGGTAAGAAAACATTTATAACCACACCATTTCCCCACCATATGTTCCCCATGGACCTAGGCAAGTGATACCCAACTAACCAATGTGGTGCATTTTCCTTCTCCACTTAACTGGATTATGGATTGCTTTTTGAACTGAAAAGAAGTTTCTTCTTCCATAGTTGTTGGTTTTTGAAAACAAGAGTTGCTGTAATCCAGTGGATTATTTGCTCTCACAGATACTCTTTAGAGGAAGTGCGAGAAATCCCTTCATTGAGACATCAAGCATTGATAACTACAAACAGGACAAGAAGAAAAATTGTTACTTTGGTGGTTTCTAAACAGAGGTTCTTGAACCACTAATTATATGTAAAAATGTGGTTGTGGAAGAGGAAAAAAGAGAATGAGAGAGAAATAGAGAGATGCTCTTTTTTCCATAGCCATGAGATAAACACATTGAAGGACATGTAAATCAAACAACTGGGGCTGTTAGCAAGAGCTTTTTAATGAATAACTCATTGTGCATTCATACTACACAGTGGAATTATAGAATCATACGCGGGGTACAGACCGCCGCTTTGCGGCGGTCTGCCGCCGCCGCCAGAAGGTCCACAGGGGAGCCGGAGCCTTCAGACGGCCCGACTCCCGCGCGGACCGAAAAAAGAAGCTCCAAAATGGAGCTTCTTTTAGCGTCGCGTTTGCGACGTAGCGAGGCGCCAGGGGCGCGCTCGCTACGTCAGCAGCGGCGCGACGCGTCTGGACGCTGTGCGTCCGATACGTAAAGATGGCGGCGCCCATGTAGAAGGGGCGCCGCCATCTTGTACGGACGGAGTCCGTACTAGGCCTTGGGGCGTCTAAAAGAGACGCCCCTTTTTTAAAATGGGACGTCCAGAGGACGTCCCAAATGGCAATGTAGAAAGCCCCATAGAATCCTAGAGTTGTATGAGACCACAAGGCCAGCCAGTCTAACCCCCTGCCATGCAGGAATACACAATAAAAGCACTCATGACAGATGGCCATCTAGCCTCTGTTTAAAAGCCTCAAAAGAAGGAGACTCCACCACTGTTGAACAGCTCTTGCTGTCAGGACGTTCTTCCTAATGTTGAGATGGAATTTGTTTTTGGGGTCATTCAGACTACATTTTACCCCGGATCAGGACCCGAATTATCCACGTGAAGTTCATATTCGCCCCGAAACTTTCACTAGCAATTCAGAGACTTTCACACCTGTTTTGTGGCAAATGCCCCTTGGCGCGGGTCATTTAGAATTGGGGTAAAAGCTGTCTCCTTAGAAAGAGCTCAGGTTCGGCGAATATGAACTTGCCCCTGATCAGGGGAGGGATTTAGGTCAGAGGGAGGGCAGTGGGCAGAGCATTCCTTCCCCTTCATCGGAGGAGGAGGAGAAGGCAGGAGCAGGGGGAGAGAAGGGGGCCATGGAGGGCAGCATCGGGAGGAGGAGGAGAAGGCAGGAGCCGGGGGAAAGAAGGGGGCCATGAAGGGCAGCATCGGAAGGAGAAGGAGGAGGAGGAGAAGGCAGGAGCCAGAGGAGAGAAGGGGGCCGTGGAGGGCAGCATCGGAGAGGGGGAGGAGGAAAAGCAGCAGCAGGGAAGAGAAGGGGGCCATGGAGGGCAGCATCGACGGAGGGGGGGAGGAGGAAAAGTCAGGAGCCGGGGGGAGGAGGGGGCCATGGAGGGCAGCATCGGAAGGAGGGGGAGGAGGAAAAGTCAGGAGCGGGGGAGAGAAGGGGGCCATGGAGGGCAGCATCGAGGGAGGAGGAGGAGGAGGAGGAGGAGGAGGAGCCAGGGTAAAGAAGGGGGCCATGGAGGGCAGCATCGTAAGGAGAAGGAGAAGGAGGAGAAGGAGAAGGCAGGAGCCGGGGAGAGAAGGGGGCCAAGGGAGGCAGCATCGGAAGGAGGAGGAGGAGGAAAAAGGCGGAGCCGGGGGGGAGAGAAGGGGGCCATGGAGGGCAGCATCGGAGGAGGGGGAGGAGGGAAAAGTAGGAGCGGGGGAGGAGAGGGAGAAGGGGGCCATGGAGGGCAGCATCGAGGGAGGAGGGGGGGAGGGGGGAAGGGGGGGGCAGGGGGGAAGGAGGAGGCGGAGGCGGGGAGGCGGAGGCGGAGGAGAGGAGGAGGAGGAGAAGGCAGGAGCGGGGGTAAAGAAGGGGGGGCTATGGAGGCAGCATCGTAAGGGAAGGAGAAGGAGAAGAAGGCAGGAGCGGGGGGAGAGAAGGGGGCCATGGAGGGCAGCATCGGAAGGAGGAGGAGGAAAATTAGGAGCCGGGGGAGAGAAGGGGGCCATGGAGGGCAGCATCGGAAGGAGGAGGAGGAAAAGGCAGGAGCCGCGGGAGAGAAGGGGGCTATGGAGAGCAGCATCGGAAGGAGGAGGAGGAAGGAGCAAAGGAAGGATGCAAAAAAGGTATATCGGGGTGGCAGCCGGGGGGAAGAAGGAGGCCCTGGTGGGCAATCTGTAATGGAGCAGGAGGAGGAGAAGGAAGGAGCAGGATGAAGGGTCAATTCAGGGCAGGTGAGAGGGAGGGCACAGGACTGAGCAAGCCTCCCTCTCACACCAGGCAGCTATCTCTCTTTTTAAATTTTTTTTTAAAATTATTTTTGACAAACTATGCACATGTTTTTTGCAACAAGGAAATGCTGCAAAGAGCACTTTGCAAGAGGCTTTTCCTTTGCAAATGCTACAATGCAAATGTTACAATGTTTCTCTTTCCAATTTGGCAAATTGATACAGAATGCTTTTGCTACAGTCTCTAGGGGTAGCCTAGAAAGCAAAGAATGCATGGCTTCCTTTTCTGGCATCTCGATCCCCCCCCCCCTTGGCTACATCCCTGGAGGTGAGGAAATTATTACAGTGGTGCCTCGGGTTACGAAATTAATTCGTTCCGCCATTCCTTTCGTAACCCGAAAATTTCGTAACCCGAAACACTTTTCCGTTAGCACTGGAAAGCCTATAGCTGCACTTTGCAGCATTTGAATTTCGCGCCGAAATGAATTTCGTAACCCGAAAAATATTTCGTAACCTGAAACAGTTTTTGCCAATCCAACTGTTTCGTATCCCGGAAATTTCGTAACCCGATCATTTCGTATCCCGAGGCACCACTGTATTATTATTATTATTATTATTATTATTATTATTATTATTATTATTATTCCATGTGTATGAGGCATTCTGGGGTGTCAAGGAGGGAGGATACAGGATGCAGAGATGGCATTTGCTTGCATTTAGGGGTTGAAAATGGGGCCAAGGGAAAATCATAACCTGCACTGACACAAATGCCCACAACACACACACACACACACACACACACACACACACAGAGGAGGTTTTTTTTAAATTGAATTGCATTTTGGGGTTGAAAAGGGGGCCAAGGGAAGATCCACAACCTGCAGTGACCCAAACCCCCACAGCACACACACACACAGAGGAGGTTTTTAAATTTGACAGCATCTGCACATACTGGCGCCTGGTTTTTTTTAAAAAAGGAGGGGGGAAAGCACACTTCTGATGGCCCAATGAGTGCAGAAAACATCACCTATGACGATCGTGGAGCTAAATTAGACTGACAGCAACTTTAACCTGATTTCTCCTAGAGGGCATTGAGGGTTAAAATGCCCTGATTAGTAGTCAGCACTTGCTTCTGGAGGGATTTGGGGGGGGGGCACGGAAACCGAATCTTCCCAGTTCCTTCCAGCACAAAAAGGTCAGTCTGAATGGGCCCTTTCTCTAGTTTGAATCCATTGCTATGGATCTTATTCTCTGGAGCAGCAGAGCCCAAGGCTGAAGCCACTCACTCCTCCAAACTGGCCTCCTGCTTTGGGGTGGCTCAAGGGCATTTCTAGCCCGAGGGGAATTGGGGGGCTAAAGGGAAAGGTCCCTGGAAAGTCCCTCTGGCCTCCTCCTCCACCCTGGACCCCTCTCCTCCTGGCAGCCAGGGCCAAGAAAGAGGCAAATCACCCTCCAGTGTGGGTCGAGGGGGAGGAAGAGGAAGGTGAGGCAGGGGGAGGAAGAGGAGGATGAGGACAAGGAAGGGGTGGTGCGGCACAGTGTGAGGACAAGGAAGAGAAGAAAGAGGAAGGCAAGGTATGATGTGCTCAATTGTTTTTTTAAATAAATTGATCAAAAATCAATCAATCATAGTTGCAAAACCAATGAATTGAATCATCTTTTTATTTTTTTAAAAAAATGCACCCATAGGTCACATGACACACACAAAACGGCAGTGCTGAGAGGGGGAGGAATGGTGGATCTACCAGAAACTGAGGAGGGATGGTAAACGCCCCTCTGCCATTTGTCCCTCCCCTCCAGAATGATGCAATTCAGATCTGTCGTTACCACTTGTTGACCACTCTTCAGAATCAATTCTTTTCAAAAGAATCACTAAGAAACTAGTGTCTGGAAAAATCATTTTTGTGTGTGTGTGTTTGCCTTGCTTTATCATGACAGAAATCGATCACATTATGACAGGAATCAGTTTAAAGTGGAAACAAGGGTCACTTAAACAAATAAGCAATTTGCTTTATTTCATAGTGAGAACGTGCTCTAGGACTCCAAGGTCCCTTTCACATATACTGTTGTCAATCCAAGTGTCCCCATCCTATATCTATGCATTTCATTTTTTCTGCCTAAGTGCAGTACCTTAAATTTCTCACTGTTGAAATTAATTTTGTTAGTTTTGGCCAAAATGAATTTTAACAGGGAGGAATGTAAGGTACTAGTTACAGCAATTTGTTATCGCTTTAATTTTCAAATCTCCACCTTATGGAATCCTGGGGTTTGCAGTTTTGTAAGGTACTTAGAATTTTCTGCTAGACAACTCTAGCACTTCTAAGAATTCTAAGGCCCAGTCCAGACAAGCCTATAGGGTGCCCTCATCACGTGCTAGGGGTTAGCCGAAGGTGCACCACCCACGCATGCCTCAACCCTAGCAAGTGACGAGGACGTCAAAATGGCAGTGCCCTGTACACACGGATGCCTCCATTTTGATGTGACGGACGCTTAGCGTCTGCACATCATGCCCCCATAATGACGTCGCGAGTGTGCCATTGGTGCACTGCAGTGTCATTATGGCGCTGCAGAAAGAACCCGCTTTTTGTGGTTTGTCCACTGCAGCTTTCTTGCACAGCAAAACAAGGCACGGGCAGACCACCCTTTTTGGGTGGTCTGTACCCCGCCTAAGTCTTTTAAACTGCAAATCCTGTCTACAGATGGAGCAATGACAGCCAAACTGGTAACAAACAAATATAACTGTATAGCATAGGTACTTTTTGCGTCAAAATTTAAGACTTAGATAAGCAAAACTTTCCTTACATATAAAGACATTGAAAACACACAGAGTGATAGCCACACAGCACTGATGGAACAGAATGTTTAAACAGTTATGGATGACTAAATCTAGATATCTGTTTTGTATCATGATTGCTACTTAGGAGATTATCGCAATTCAAGGTGACTGATCCCTGACAGGATAGATGTGTGTTTAACTGGCAATGACGGATCTTACTCCATTCCTTGTAGGCAGGCTGTATGCAACCCGGGCTTCTCCCAGGGCTTTTCAAGAATGGGATTTTCACTTTCAAGTTCATGCACTTCTGGTGGCATTCCTTCTGCAGATGTGCACACTGTACATCAGTACAGCATACTGATGCTTAATAGGATGGCTGATGCTGGAGGAATGTTCAGACAGTGCTGCCCGTATCAGCCTGTTTTGGATGCCAGTTGTGTGGACAGCTCATCCTCCCCACAGATCCAGAAGCCTTGATGGTAAGTTGGGTTTTCCTGTTAGTACAGACATGGTCTAAGTAGCTGATACCAGATTCTGATACCTAAGTATCCTACCAAATTGCAAACCCCAGGATTCCATGTTATGATTATGTCTTTGTTACTCATCAAAAGTAATGTTTTGCAGATAATGTTAATGTTACCCACCCAAAGGAATATTTTGCAGGTTATATCATTGCTTCAAATGTACTGCTTCCAATCTCTGGTAACGATAGTGGATAGAAGATCCACTGAAAATTAAATTAAAACAAAACAAAACAAAACAAAAACACAGAAAACACAGAAAACAAAAATGGGGGAATAAAAGTGGAATGAAGACATTTTTACGGGTTAGTTAGCTATTCAACTGAAATGAACTTTCAGGGTGGCAATAAGATAATCTTGATTCATTTTAATGATCGGCAAACTTTCCTGGAGACAAAGGAATAGCAAATGTAGCAGACTGAAGGGCACCAGGTATAGGACTCTGTACAGAAATGGGCATAGTTTCTCAGTACATGGTCTGTATTAGACCTTCTAAAGGAGTGCCGGGGGGGGGGGGGGGGGGGGGGGAGGAAAGCCCCTGATTACCAAATGCAATATTCACACAAGAGTTTATGCCCCTTTGGTCTGATGTTTCGGTGTATACAAGGTTTCAGTGTTCCTTAATAAATTACCTCTTCTTGTACCAATTAAACCCAGCCTATGAAGATTTGGTGTCTACTTGGCCCTGGGCCAATACTAACAGCTTTGGCTTAACGTTTTGTTTAATGGGATAGCATTACTATGGAGAACGGTAGCAACATAAAATCTTAACACTTAAGCATCTTCTGTGCTCCTTTGAACAGTAGACTATGTTTCAGTATAAACAAGTTTTTTATTCTTTCAGTCCTGTTATTTACTTAGAATTCCACAGGACTTGTGAAAATGCTGGAGTTAAGTGGCTTCTGTTGATTTATTAACTCCCCTCGAAAGCCTGATGGAGGTCGCTCTTGCAAAACATTAAAAGGCATTCTGTTCCAAGGTGGTGCCAGTAGTATATGAGTGTCCATATATTTAAAGGAGGTAAGAAAATTATAAAAAAAACACACAACTCAAAGCCTGTGTCTGTCTCCTGAACAGTCTTTTGATGAAATTCCTACCACTGATTGTGTTCGTTGAGGTAACCAGGACTAGAGTCTAGAAAGATAGTAAACTCTAGGTGCTGCCATTTCCTGATGAACTTCAAGGCTCTACTGATAACACATCAGTCTCCATGCTGGTTTGTCCAATGTCTCCCACTGATCTCCTTCAGTCTCTGTGCCTGATCTAGAAGGATTCTCCATATTCCTCCAGATTCCACACTCACTTTTTAACTGGTTCTGCACCCTGCTGTCACCAAGATTCTGCTTTTGGAGCAAGTACTTAGAAATCAAATGCTGGCACATCTAAATGTTACATTAAGAAGATGCCCCCTAGCCAGCAAAATTACTGATATGGCAATTATTAGAAGGAGAAAGAAGAGCAGAAATAATGATATTTCAAGGGCCTTTTGAAAATCCAACAAAAGAGCACAAAGGGGCTCTCTAGACTGCTCCTAAGGGGCAGCATGCAGCCGCCCCTTTACTGGCCGGATCGGGGCCGCTGCAACCTCATGCCATGGCCCCAATCTGGCCTCTGGAGAGCACAAAAAGGAGCTGCAAAAAGCAGCTCCTTTTTGCACCCTCCAAGGAACATCATAGCTGTGGCAGTGCAGCTTTATAATGCCCCTTCAGCATTGCATCATGTGGATGGAGGGCCAGAGGTGCGTCATGATGGCCCATGTAGTGTTGACCAGCACGCACCAAAATGGCACGATGGGTTCGAGTTATGATGTCCAGCATGAGGATGCTGCACGCTGACTCTGCCCACAGGGCAACACAAAGTGCTGGTTTGTATAGGTCCAAAGTCTCATAAACTAAGCATTTGTGTATAATAAAAATGGTAAGAAGATCTTAAAGGCACACAGATGTATAATCAAATATTAACTTGAAGTATATCAAAAGTATGTTTTTGTTGTTGTTACTTTTTATTATTGTCAAGTCAACTTTGACTTATGGTAACCCAATGAGTGAGAGACCTCCAAACCACCATGTTATCATCAGCTCTGCAGATTCAGGGCTGTGGATTCCTTTCACTGAGCCTATCCACATGTAATACAATCTTCTCCCTGATTCCTATTGGAGCCTAATGTCTTATCTCTGCAGGAATGAGAATTGTTCCATTGCGTAACATCCATATCCAGCAGAGGACTACTGTCATGTTCCTAGATAGCAGAGCTGTCAAAGTGCCCAATGTACATTGATGCACAATACACATCAGTGTTTGATGCCCATCACTGTGTGGTGTGCATCACTGCGATGCCCACCAGGGCACATTGCAAATAAGTGTACATCACAATCTTGCTGGTCGCCTATTATGCACCTTTGCAATTCAGTAAAGAGGTTTCTCTGCATCTCTGCTACATAGCTAAGTATATGTAAAGTTACATAATGTTACAGGTCATATAGGTTTCTGTTGTCTTCTCTTTTCTTAATGCATCCCAGTGGATGCAGGGTTGTAGACTGCACCAAGTGACACCTGAGAGGAGGGGTGGCACCCAGTTGGACTCTCCTCCCACTGAGGGTAGTCCTGGTGCTGCTACCGGTGCCTGCATCTTCTCTGTTGCCCTAGCTATCTCAGCTGAGGGAGATAAGGCAGGAGAGAAGGAGGGGCACCTGCCTCCCACCTTCTCTGGTGCCTTGGTTGGCTCATGGCTGGTCTCCATGGGTGGGTTGGGAGGGCAGGACCTGCCCCCCCCACCCCAGCAACACCAGCAGGTGACACCAGTACTAAGAACATCACTGTTGCTTCCTACTTTACCAAACGTTATAGACTTTTCTAATGAGTCATGTCATCTGATGATTGGTCCAAATTGCAGGCTTGATTTGCTTTAGCACACATTTATTGACCATGTTGGCAGTTCATAGTATCCATAGAGCTGTCTTTCTGCACCATATTTCAGATGATCACAAACATAACAACAAGAAGGGGGAAAAAGTACAGCAGTTAGGGGGAAAAGAGTAACTATATTCAAAGAGTGTCTATTTAGACTAAGGTTAGTTGCAAAAGTTATTTCCTGATTTAACATAAATTATGGATATTTTAATGCACTTATTATTATTATTAATAATAATAAATAATAAAAATTTTATTTGTATACCACTATTCCATCTGATCAAAGCGGTTCACAATACCATACAGTACAATACAAAGCAGTACAATAATCAAGCAATACAATATAACAACAATTACATCAGCAATATTACACAGTTCAATAAAAGTCTCATAGCAAATACAAATCAATTTAAAAACAATCGGTTGTGGTTGGCTATCTGGATCTTAATTAGGGTATTCTGTCTCTAAGGAGAATCAGGGGGTATGCTATCTGAAAAAGATGCGTTTTCAATGCCTTCTTAAAGGCTTCCAGCGTGGAACACTGCCTGTACATATAATCTTTTAGTCAGACGGTTCCCTGCCCTCAGGCTTACAATCTAAAAAGACATGACACAAAAGGAGAAGGGAGTGGTGGTGGGGAATAGGATCAGGTCCAGCAGATCTTCTCCACCTCCGAGGCCTGGACCAAGGCAGATGGACTGGAGGAAGGGCTTGGCTTCTTAATGGATGGTTAAAAGGAGGTTTCATGGGTCAGAGAGGGGCTCGCCTCTGGGAACGCTTCTCTAAACAATATAGTCTTTAA